>NC_064629.1:352128786-352436154 GCF_023864275.1 Schistocerca cancellata | reverse complement strand
CTGCATATTCCCTCTTCTTGTAGAAATTTTCCTACCTGTTTGTGCTATACACTCGTATTTCACTTCACACGATGTACAGCGCATTTTATAAACGACCGCGTGTTCAGATTTACTTATCCTGTTGCCAACTGCACGAGTTGAACTATATCTCGTTAGGTTTTTTGCTGTGAAGACAAATTGACATTTTATGATCGAAAAATATTCGCCAGTTTCTGTGAAAGTTTACCAAAATGTGGTAAACGGACGATCTTTTCATCCCTTTCTACTTCATTTTTTCCGTTTCTGTAAATATGTAGGGCAAACAGGCATAAGATTTTCGACAAAGTACTGTGAGTATTTCGACGCTTTTAGACTGGACAAGTACAACAGATCGGTAGTTGCCAAAGATGTATATGAGACTAATGACTTAGTGAATGGCCTAGAAGAGGACTTGGAGATGACACACATAGACAAGAAAGGAAATAATTCGACCTGCTTGAAGAGCTTGAAATAGCAGTCTACCGGGTTACGTCTGATGATGTACTTAATACACAAACTGGTGAGAATGCTAATGCCTTTTTCAGTGACTTCTTGGCTCTTTTGCAAGATTTTCGATAGTACGATAAGCGTGAACGGTTTTACACAGAACACCTTCGTTATGGTGCCACTCCATGCTCTTTGTAACGTCTTTGGAATGTTACGGAACGGCAGATGGCTCAGTGCAGTCTGTCAGAACTAGTGGTGCGCGGAGAGGCGACTGCTTTTGAAGCGCACATTATGTAAGATTAACTTATAGAGCCAGAAGATGAGAGATTGACTCCCGAAACCGTTGCTGATAACTATTTACCTAGTATTACTGGTTGCATGCTAAAATACTTATACTGATTACCTTAACAGCTGTTACCTTGGGTCCTTAAGATGGACAATATTGGAGTACTTGTTTTGTGTATTTTCAAGTCAAACGAATGAGATGGAAAACTGTGCCGTCATTAGGCTATTCGTTTAGGGTGATTTAGCATAAATTGGAATTCAGCTAAGTTAGTGACCTTTCATAAGTAGGCAGGTCTTCATTTCAACATTTTTAAAACGGGCGACGGGTTCCATCGTGACCATATTCCTCTTTCCTACGGCGCAGCATTTTAAAGTCACAGGAACTGTACTGATTGGTCGAAAAGTTGCAGAGAATTTTGTACGAATTTATGTGACTCAAATCAAGACTGGCATGATTATAGTAGAAAGACTCATCTGTCGGAAAGCAGACACGTGGGGGGCAGTGAGCTATACTGCAGATTCAGATGCATCGTCGGCGGAATGGCTTAATAAGGACGCGTAAGGCTACTTTAAACATGATGCCCCTCTGTGTGTAATTCCCACAGACACAAATACACGCTCACTTGCAGATACAAAGAGTGTCATTTGAAAGGAAGGAAGGAAAATAGGGTTTAACGTCCCGTCGACATTGAGGTCATCAGAGACGGAGCATAAGCTCTGGTGGTGTCAAGGATGGGGAAGCAAATCGACCGTGCCCTTTCACAGGAACCATCCCGGGTTTTACGGAAATCACGGAAAACCTTATTCTGAATGGCTGGGCACGGGTTTGAACCGTCGTCGTCCCGAATGTGAGTCCAGTATCCTAGCCACTGCGCCACCTCACTCGATCTGTGTCATTTGAACACACTACGGAATTTTTTACTTAAAACAGTATACTCTTTACAGGCCACAAACCCTGCAATCTCACTTGCCCCCATTTACCCCTACCCCACTCACAATGTCGAAAACTGTATATTAGTGAGACTAAAAATGTCGTGATCTTATTCTGAGAATCATCTATCATGCACAGCTATGGGATTTAATTATGTAAGTTCAGTTTCCTGTATGTGTGGGGAGCTATTCACAACCCATAAAAAAGATACACAAGTTACACTAACAAGTTATTCCTGTATTAGCTAATTATTATGAGAAGCCGCCCATGTCATAAATATTTAGTCTTCGTTATAACTTATAGTTACCTTCATCTTTTATGATGACTGCATTGTCTTGAAGTTTCCATGAATATACGAGTAAGTGTAGATGTAATTGGCTCTGAGCACTATGGGACTTAACATCTATGGTCATCAGTCCCCTAGAACTTAGAACTACTTAAACCTAACTAACCTAAGGATATCACACAACACCTAGTCATCACGAGGCAGAGAAAATCCCTGACCCCGCCGGGAATCGAACCCGGGAACCCGGGCGTGGGAAGCGAGAACGCTACCGCACGACCACGAGCTGCGGACTGAAGATGTAATTAATGAAGATGGCTGACCACGTTGAAGGCGCAGAGCCCGGAGTGAAAGTTTTCTTGTACACTGCGCAATAAAATTAAACAGTCACCTTTTGAAACCCCTATCATTTTCTCCATTTGTGGTGCAGAAGATCGAATTTTTGCTCTAAGACGCCTAAAAATTTTCTCTGTTCGGGTGGAAACGAGTGGTGTCCTCTGATTTCACCCTCCAGCTCACCAACACTTTGAAAACCAAGGTGTCGACTCGTGCCAATAAAGAATGGGCCAGAGCTAAGCGGTTCAGGTAAGGTGTCAAGTGGGTTTTTTATGAAAAATTGGCACAAAGTGTCACCACAGTTCCGTCCATTGCCACCGTGGACGTGTGAAATCGTGGGAAGGTCATCCTAACTCCCCTTACCCTCATCTCATTCCAGTTCTACGACGGAGGTCAGAACCCCGACGCCCAGCGTTTAAATCGTGCAGTTTCCTTATGAATTGCCTCGGAAACCATTTCGGACACTTCGTTGCTGACAATCGGAACTAAAAGGCTTTATGACGTGTCATAAAGGTTATAAATGATCTATCCCTTCTCTTGAGGCATTCATTTACAGACCCTTCACAGAGGAAACGACAGTTTTCAGTGCGATGTGCAACAGTACGACGTTCTTGACAACTTCTGACACTGACGACACATCCCTTCAGGACGACTGAACCCTTCTCTAATGACATCGCACTGTTGCAACTGTACTGAATGTGATGTCATCCCACTTGAGAGTAGTGTGACGTCACTTATTGGGTTGGTATGTAGGGTGGAACAATTATGGACCTTTAAAAACCATTCGATGATATTTGAAATGGTCTGAGGCAGAAAAGTATGTCTATGTGGCGTATGTACAAGGAGGTACTACACTGACACACGAGCAAATAAAATAGCCCAGAACAGCAACAAATTCTGTGACATCTGGAGGCATCCAGTCACTGCGTCCTGAGCGCTATTGTGATGGGCTACGTTTTGGACACCCTTCACATTTCGCATGTAGCTCTTAGGGACTATTTCAGCACCATAGTGACTCTCAGCTGAGGAATGGAGGGCTCAAGATCGTTGTTCAGAGTGGCTAACTGGATGCCTTACAGCCAGTTACCTATTTTTTGGCAGTGTGAATGCGTCCAGGACTGAGAGGACCGTATTAGAGCCGTAATTCATCAAGCCGTTGATGCATTCAACCTTGTCGTCAGGAACGCCAAGGATGCAGCTAGTCCGTTGGTGGAATGATGAATCAGGGACAGAAGAGCGGCTGTGCAACAAACGAGTCGGTGCCCTAAGAATGAGCATCTTGCAGAGTTTCTTGCGGTGAGGGCAAAAGCGAGCAGAATGATTCCGGACAGTAGGAAGAGGTCTTGTAAAGGGTTCGTGAATTCCATCAATACATCCACACCCGGAAATAACGTATGGGAAGCTATTAGGAGGATTTCCAGGAGGAACTCATGACCGCCAAAAACAGCTGTAGAAGTGCATTGATGTCTCTTAAGATACTGCGCGATGTGGAACAGTGGCTAACACACTGGACTCGCATTCAGGAAGATGAAGATTCAGATTCTAGTGTGACAATGGAGATTTTGGTTTTCCGTGAGTTCCCTAAATCACTCCAATCTGTTAGCGGAATTGTTCCTTTGAAAACGGTGATGCCGATTTCCTCCCTCGTAGTTTCTTAATCGGAACTTGTGCTCCTTCGCTATTGACCTAGATGTCGAAGGGACGTTAAATTATAATCTTCCTTTCTTGCTTTCCTCTAACACCACTTCGAGACATCGCTTCGACAATGGCTGAATCTAATATCTACCAACATTTCCTTCGCTATCACAGGAAACGGGTGGATGGGATTTAAGTTACACCAACGTGCACAACCTTCCTCTTTCTCTTTGGGAGTTGGATTCTGGATTGTCAGTAGTTCGTGATATTGAGCCCACTCACGACCTGGAGAAGTACAGCATGTTAAATCAGTTGAACCAGCAGCGAATGAGTTCCTCTTCTAGTTTTTCAAAGATGGGACAGGAGCATTCCTCGGTTCGTGGAAAGAAGCTATTTTAGACCAGATTTCAGATCCAGGGAAACATCATACTAACCCCAGTAGTTATCGTAGAGTCAGACTCACTACCTGCACAGGACAGACACGAGCGTAATGTCAACCGGCACTTGATGTGGATTCTCGAAACTAGGTCGCTACTAAGTCACTCCGTGTGGGTATTCAGTAGGTATCATTCCACACTTGAGAACCTGATCCTTCTAGAAGCAAGTTTCCTTATTTATGTCGGTGTATTCTTCCATTTGGAGAATGCTTACGGTACTACATGGAGCACAATATTTTCTCAGTACTTCAGATGGGATTTCAATGCGTGTCTTCCCCCTTTTACACAGTCCTTCCTTTCATATTGATATTTTAGATACAGGATCGCTAATGTTCTCCCTGTATTACGTCTATGGTGAGCAGTCCAGAACAGTGTTCCCTGTTCGTCAACGAGCCTTCTACGTTCTGTGTGCCCCCAACCTAGCAACGGCTACTTGTCAGCTAAATTTAACGCCAGGCGATTGGAAGAGTGGAAAAACAGCACAGGTTTCAAATTCTCTTCGATAATAACTGTTCGTGTTGATTGTAATCGCCCCACACATTTTTAAGACTAGTGGATTCTGTCTTCACTTTTAAGGATAAGGTAAAATACCAGGCTAACATGGCTGCTATACCTTAAGGAACTAAAATTACGATGCCTCAAAGATGTAAGAATTCTCAAATGCGTCAGTCGTGGGTTTGATGAGAAAATAGGGCACGTCCGCTCCAGTTTTATAAAGCCTTCGTTTGGCCCCCCTTTAAATACAGATGCCCTATTTATGGATAAGCAAGGTCTCCATGCTTCAAAGTGCTGGCTGTGATTCATTACGAGAGCATTAGGTTGCCAACATGAGCTTATCGGACAAGTCCAGTTTCCAGCTTGTGTACAGAGGCTGTAGAGTCTCCACTGCCTATTAGACGTCTTTTCACGATGGTAAGCCAATCATACAGAGCTTTGACTGTTCCAAAATCGCCAGCATGCAAATTCGTTAACTGTTCCCACTGTAACCTCTGTTCTATAACCATTCCTGAGCGACAAGGACATTTAGGATCCGTGTGAGGGAGAATCATGAGTTACTGTAGGTGAATGAAAGTAAGGTCCAAAACCAGGGGTGGAGTAGGGGATTCCTCTGGCTATTAAAGGAACCCTGTTTATCTTATGAACTGTATCAGTACAAGAAGAACTGTACCCTACATTATAATTTAAAAACTAAATTTTAGGAGTTTTTAAATCGCTGTCCGATGTTTATTAGGGTTTAGAAAGATGGATATAGAAAGGGAAATTTTATCGGCTGCTCCGCGTGTTTACCGGCTTTTTTCTTAGAATAGGGCTACCAGGGCCGTTTATTATGCGGAACTGTTTGCTATCCTAAGGACACCGGAACAAATGAGGCGGCACTGTGACAAGAAATTCCTAGTCTGTTCTCCCAGTGTGGCTTTCCTGCTGTTGGTTAGCAGATACGATAGCGCGACGTGTCCAGGATACTTCACTTCTTTAACAATTGTAGGAAAAGCAAAGAACTTTCTGCTGCGTTCCAGTACAAATAGGGATCCAGGAAAATGAACTCGCTCATGTGGCTGCCAAGCCGACTTGCTCCCGTCCATATCCTGCTCGCTGTACCGTCTCCCTACACTCCACATACAGACTGTTTTCCCCATAAGTGATCTGAGTGACCTGTAAGACGATGTGTTGGTGTAGGCTCAGTGTCTGGCAGCCTGGAGCAATAAACAGTGGGCAGTGAAACCGTTAGTGTGCCCCTACCGATCAAGACGAGTCGAAGAGCAAGCACTTCTAAGGCTCAGAGCATCAAATGGCGTTTTCTTGTGTCACGAGGAGCTACCAATATGTCAAAGTGGTGGTGCAAAGCTGTCGAGACTGTATATTTTCGGTTCTACGCGCTTCAGTCCGGAACCGCGCTGCTGCTACAGTCGCAGGTTCGAATCCTGCCTCGGGCATGGATGTGTGATGTACTTCGGTTAGTTAGGTTTAAGTAGTTCTAAGTCTAGGGGACTGATGACCTCAGAATTTAAGTCCCATAGTCCTTGGAGCCATTTGCATTATATATTTTAGTTGAGTGTTTTTTATATGACGACCTACGGTAAGAGCTGGGTTTCCCACAGGACCAGTCCTACGCTACACCTGGTATTAAGGTGAGTGTGGATCGCGTTTTAAAATTTTTTTGCCATGTCTGGATACCTTCCCAAAACATCGAGTAAGCTATCTTAGTGTCTCTCAGAGTGCTAACCCCCCCCCCCCCCTCCTCTTCCGCCGTCTTTTACACTTGGTCTTGCATTTATCTCTTAATGACAGTGTCGCAGTTTAACCTCTTGTTTGTTGATGAAGCTTGACTTTAAAACTTATTGGTGTTTTTAGTAGATTTTCACCCCCCCCCCCCTCATTATTTGCTTCACGCAGAGACGTTGATGAGTTTGACGTTTACAGCCTTAAAATACCAACCATAATCACGTCACACAGATTTAAAATGCGATGCTGGCATTCCAGTATCTGCTACAGAGTGTCCTGCTAGGGCACAAACTCAGTCATTGTGTGGTATAACTAGACGACACTAATTTTTCCTACAGAAAGATGAACGAGCATATTGCAAGACTGCAGTTTGTGCTGCGGACCACTCGCCGTACTCTGAATCTAGTAGGTTATCACTTCGCTGTTGGAGAGGCATGATGTTTACATTATTATCACTAACCAAAAAGGCATCGAATCCCACCCACAGACTAAGGAAAGTGGGCGCAATTTGCATGTACATAGTGTGGCAAGAGTACTGAAACTCTTTCTCGATCTAGAAAACTGCCGTCGAAAATTCACACACAACTATGCAAAATTATAAGCTGCCTACCTATATTGCTGGATATGGGTGTTAAGCTTCATTGGCCTAAGAAATGACAAGAAAAAGTCCACTGCGCAGCTGAAGCAGCTACCAATATCAGCATATACGGACTGCGTAAGACTCTTTATGCTATCCTCCTAAATGGAGTAGGATATCCTGTCATACACGTGTACTATCAGCTGAACAAAACCGCAAATAACAACTACACGACAGAGATGGTAATAAAGATACTGTTTGCGATACGATTACAGAGCAGAAAATTGGCATGTTTGAATATAAACGTCTTTTACATTCAAATTTTGTTTTGTAAAACGAAAAGTGCCAAATGTGTAGCGACCCATCAAGTATTAATCACAATAATATCGATTACAACCCTTATCTAACGATAAATAAATAGGCTATAGTTATTTATATGGAACGTAGTGACAGACAGTTAAAGGATGCTATTAGTACAACGGTGCTTTGGATGGAGAAGAACCACATTACAAATATATCTGACGTCTTATAAATTTAGAGACTTGCATCGAGCTACTCTCTGAACTAGTGAATATTGCAGACAGATAAGGACGACTTCGACACAGAGTAGGATCTACTTAGCTCGAGCACCTAACTGAATTTCAATAGGTTTAATGTGTGGAATTTTATGCCATTCTTTCAAACAACACATTGGACGTCAGATGTCAGTTTTGTGCTAATATTGGTATCTCGAGTTCAGATAAGGTGCACTCTCTCGTCTTCTTCATAGAGAAAGGCTCAGATATCATATAGAACGCCTGAGACGTCTATGGGATGAACATTAATAAAACCGAGAAACTACAGGAACTGATTCCTGACTGGAAATGGAGGAAGAAAGGTCCTAAGAACATGTAACCGGAAATTTACGGTGTGCGCGCAACAACAAATCGTCCCGGAACGCAGTAGAGGTGTATCGCATCCACGTCACAACCAATGTTCATAGTGCCATTCACGTGATTCCAGGTGATGGAGATATTGGCTGTTGACATGTAGGATACACATAATCGTGCTTTGGCGTACATCTTGTTGGCGGGTCACTTGCCTGGAACTTGTAATACTGTTAGTCTCAATATCGTGAACAAAGCGATCCTCCAAATCTGGTGTACACACAGTCCAGCGCCTCCCTCCACGTTCATCTGTCTGAAAGGACCCATGATCAAGCAAACGCCCACAAAAGGTTTGAAATGTTGTGTATCGAGGTTGGTATTTGTGAGCGTATTTGTTTTGGTATAGCTGTGCTGCCTCTTGACAGTTTCCACCTCCTTGGCCGTACACAAACACCATCCCGGCTTGTTCCCGACATGAATACCAGACCTTTCTGCTGCTAACAGTACGCTGCGTCAATTACACAGCCTACAACACAAGAACAACACGCAGCACGTGGTCAGAGAAGTAGTCATTGGTCAGCGTCATCTTCTGTCGCAACGATGCACTTCCGGACACTTTTCCATTGGACCTTTTTCCCTCCATTTTCAGTCAGGAATCAGTTACTGCAGTTTGTCGGCTTTTTGAATGTTTAACATGCATATTAATATTTTCACTGGCCCATCAGATAGTCATTACTAAAGCTGCAACCACTGCAACTTAAATCAGTATCAATTTAATATTCAGAATGCCTGATATAACAGCAAATATTACATCAATCAAAAGTCCTATAGTTGCGAATTAACAACAAACTACAGGAGCTCTTATGATTTTGCTTGCAATTCACATGATGCATAACTTCTTCTTATTGGCTTATTGGCTTCACTGTCATACTAACATGATTTTTTAAACGTAAAAGAGGGTGCGAATAATAGTTACAATAAAAATACAGTAATGAAATTTTTTTTGCACGGATAAAGGGTCAATTTGGTATCTTTCATAATGTTTCCTATAACAAGCTTACAGGCATTTTTCAAGGGGAGCCAAGGAACTATTGAACCCAACGTACAAGGAACTTGTAATATTTCTGGCTTATTCAGCCATCATATAAGGCTCCAGGAAGCTATTCCCTGGGCAGTGGAGATGCAAGAAGCATAGAGATGACGCAATGTGGGATGAGGTACCGGTGACAGATGTTAGATTCGGTACCATTCCCGTGAGGAAGACCGTCTGCGTGATGCTGCTGCTGTGTGATTGGCTGCTGTGTTCGGCGGTAGGGCGCCAAAACGTTAAACTTTAGTTGCTATTATTAATTAAACCTGTCATCCAAATTGCTTCATTTTTTGAATAAACATCTCTCAACAGCCAGCTATCAATCAGTCATTTCGCCGGCCGAAGTGGCCGTGCGGTTAAAGGCGCTGCAGTCTGGAACCGCAAGACCGCTACGGTCGCAGGTTCGAATCCTGCCTCGGGCATGGATGTTAGTGATGTCCTTAGCTTAGTTAGGTTTAACTAGTTCTAAGTTCTAGGGGACTAATGACCTCAGCAGTTGAGTCCCATAGTGCTCAGAGCCATTTGAACCAATCAGTCATTTCAAAATTGTTAAAATCAAAGTATCACTAAAACAAAAGACTGACGATATTACTGCCGATGCACTTCGGTGGCGTTCGGGTCACGCCTTGCTGGCTTGGCGCGCGAAGTGTCTCGGGCCGTCCGGCTCTCCAGTTGTGACCGTTCCAGTAGACAGACATGTTGTCTGTTATAGCAGTATTTGTTTCATGCAATTTTATTTACTACAGTTCCGACCGTCGCTAGGTACAGACATGTAGTCTGTACTAGTAGTATTTGATTCATGTAATTTTATTCTCCAGTTCTGACGGTTCCAGTAGACAGACATGTTGTCTGTGGCAGGATGCATTTCATCTTATTTTAACCAGATATAATGACTGTGGAAAGATATGTGCAATACGCTGTGATCAAGAATAGTTTCTCGTGTCTATATCAATAAAAACGCGAGTGGCATCCCAAATGAGTTATAGTTTATTCGTAGCAGCAGTTCTTTGCGAAGTTAATTTCAGCCTCAAGAAAAAGAGTCCACGACCTGCGTGCTGTTTTCTGCGCTGGGGACATCACCATCATGAAGACAGCAGGTTAGTGAAGTGTACAAGAACTTACGTATTCCACTCAGGGCAGTAGAAACAACTAGGCACCTCACGTGTACTGCATGCACAGTACAAATGTGCTCAGTGACATGTCATCTGCAGTAATGCAGAGGAGGTGAAGGATGAAAGTATTAACACTATCTCACTCATATTCCTTTTTTCTTACCGTACATGGCATCCCTTGCGGAGATATCTTCGATGTTTGAGTACTTTGGAGATATGAGGCTTGTATATTAGCGAGGAACACCTAAAGTGACTGTTCTGCTACTACATGACAACAGAAATGTGTAGGATCTGTTTCAAATGATTTTTGAACTGTGTTTGAACTCTTTTGAACTTTAGTTGAACTTCGATTTTTGATGCTACAGACAAGTTATTTTTATTCACGAGAACATTACGTCCGTGTATAGTAGATGCTGAAAGTGTTAAAGAGCAAGTGACAGAAAATCAAATACGTGTGCGAGGTTAATGGGATTACGTTTAATTTTCATCGAGATTTCGACGTGCTAGGAGGCGACACAACGCAGCGCGGGGAGGCAGAGCCAGCGGCCGCAGTTCTCCGCGTCAGGTGCGAGGATCGGCAGGCAGCAGCGGGCGAGATCAGTAGCAGCCGCTGAACAGGGTGTTCCAGCAGTGCGGACAACAGTACGACACTTCAGCTTCAGCAGCCAGAGCAGAGAAGGAGCTTCTCGACGGCAGCACGCAGAATAGCATCGAAGAGTGTTATTCTGGCGCAAATAGCTAATCTCTGTAACGGACGGTAGAATAATATTGTAACTTCAAAGTCTAAAATTGATCCCTTTAAACATATTTGGCTAAAATTTGTAAATTATATTAAGTGTAAAATTTCTGACAAAATTAGAAAATGATATCCTCTTAGACGTAGGGAAAGGGATCAAGTAGATATTGATGGCAATGATCCTTCAGATCAGCTACAAAACTTGCAAATAGATAACATTGATGATGATCTATCAGATAATTTGCAAAGTTTAGATAATGAAACTGAAAATGTTTCGGAAAATGCTGATTCTGTGTTAAATAATCGTACTGAAAATGTAGACACTGTCGCTCCTGACCACAACGACGTAGTAGATTTGGATGATGACGTCAGACACACTGAATCTGACATCAACATTGCAGATGAGCCAACAGTGGAGTCACACAGATTAAGTCATGGCACTGCTTCAGCTGAAACATTGCCAATAGTAGATAATGGGGAGATAGAAATCAGCAAGGAGCAAAATACGTTATCTATGTTATTATTACTTATCAATAGCAATTTTAAGGCTTTAGAACAAAAGGTATCAAAACTTGAAGCTAAAACTGAGGCTTGTTCCGGTAAAATAGATCGAGAAACAAAATAATGGGCTATGAAATTAGAATTAGGTAAGCTTGAGATAAATCAGAAGTTTGATTGTAAAATTAAAAAGATGAATGATGATATGGGGGCTCAGAACTGTGTAATATTAACAATAAGTAGTAATGTTAGCCAAGTAATAAACGAGCAAAGCAAGGCAGCTAAAGAATGTAATGATAAACATGAACAGCAGTTACGTGAGTTAGAAGACATCAAAGATGAGCAGCAGGTACTTAGTCGTAAGGTTTCACAAATAGATGCTCATTGTAAAGGTACCACAGATGCGATTCAAGATAAATTGAAGGAATTTGAGCAAGTAATTAAGCAATTTCCTGACAAAAGTAAGGACAGAGTGTGTGTACATGCTAGTGATGTAACAAATCCCACTATTGTTTACAATCCTTTCTCTAGTATAGGTAACATACATCCAGTTGATTTTATTAAACAGTTCGAGGGTACACTTCCTGAAAATCTAACAGAACAACAAAAAATAAATGCTGTGGAAGTAGCTAACATATAAACGGGAGTAAGCAAAGGACTCTACAATATCGTAGACATCAAAAAATACTATGAACATTAGTAACCCTCAGGGGGCAATAGCGTTCTTTGCATTGTTAGGTAGATGACGACTACCAGGTACCCAAGTTAACTGACAGCATTACTTCATTTTCTTTCATGCTGTTCGTTCTTCCTCTTCTTTCATTCTGAGCTATATTCTGTCTTCTTTACAGTCTTCTCTATCCACGGCTATGACAATTTTTTACCCGATTTGTGACAACAAACATAATTAGTGACAGCATAGTAACCCAGCAGTATAAACATCTGCATTGCACGGGTGAAAAACAGGAATTGACGGAAAATATGTGAACAGCGAGTTTTATAACACCAAAGCATAGCATCACAGATACCCAAGCTAGAGAACACAGTATTACGTTGCCTTAAGAAACATCAGTATAAGCTTTTAATAACATTACATATATTACAAAGTATACAGTGGAACGATTTATTTTTGAATTTTAAGAACTAGTAAGTACTACACATCACGAATTGTGTTTGAAAAATCTGGAAAAAGTAGCAAATAAATGGAATATGGGCTCTTATTACAGACCTAAGCTAGCAGTTGCTGAAGAAGAGGACGACGCTAAACCAGGTAAGTGAACATGACGAAATAATGAGATATGGTGGCAGAAAACGATGTCAGGAGATTATTAGTGCAAACGTTGTGCTAAATTTTGTGGAAATAAATGTATTATATTCTTAAGTATGAATTGCCAGCGACGCAATTTCCGCTGAGGCAAGAGAGTATGTGTTTATAGGGAAGGGATGGTCCTGCCAAAGAGGTTTATGTTGTGGAAAAATATTATTAGGTGACAGGTAAGTCGGCCAATTGTAAATGAGGAAGTGAGGAGATGAGAATTATTCGGCGACGTGTAAGTCTGCCCATTATTTATGAAGTATGAGGAAGTGGAGGTACAAGGCGACGTTGAGTCGGCCTATTATTAAGGAGGTATTTATTGGCGAAGTGGTTCCGCCAACTGGTTATGAAGTTCGAGCGAATAGACGTATTGTTACTGACATGAGCAAGACACAACACCAGCACGAACATTTCAAGGGACACAGACACAATACAATTACGATTTAAGGATAAAGCCACGTTATATAAGATATGGAGAGTAGCTCACTGGTTTATAATAAGAAGTATGAAAACTACAGTGCTAGCAATGAATAGTTCAGACAGCCCCTGCATGAAGTCACATAATACTTACATACGACTTTTGACACAGGAATGATTACAGAAGTGTACACATATGAACACATTAATACAGTTCCACTGGTTATAGAAATAGTAACAACGCCTACACGAGAAGAGAAAGGAATGGTAACTTTTACTGTTGAGTGACGCAACGTTTCTGACAGCCAAAATTTTCATTACGAGATTTATTCCGAAGTGTTCTCTCAATATCTGTGAATCGCAACTGTGTGCCTATTAATGATTAAGAAAACTGTTTACGTAATATCTAAAATTATACTGTATTGAAAAATGTAGAAATAACGTATGAGAATGAGTTGGAGGTGCAGTCATATAAGTCTGTGTAATGAAACAGTTATACGGCCCAGAGCTGTCTGTCAGAGTTAAAGCGTACGGCAACAGCTGGCGTCTGTATGAATGAGTCACGGCGCTAGCACTGGACGTCACATGTTGTGAATGGACATCGACCCATCATACGCTGTGAGCAACGCCCTAGCCATATGATAGCAGTCACTGTTTATAGACAGTGGTACTGCGTTCAAACATAATGAAGTTTACTTTTTAGGTCTATTCATGTACATATTCATTGTATTGTATAATCAAAAGTTTATTTCAGGATTAGTTAAGTTTTATTAGAAACTTAATATAAGGCATTTTGTATTGTTACATGAAATGTACTGGTCCTGTATGCTGGAGTTGGAGACTGAGAATGGACAGTCACTTGTCAAACCCAGCGCCAGTTGAGATGAACTACGCAATGCAAGACCACTTGATGGACAACGGAAGCCCCCGTTGCTGATGTGAGTCACATGCGTTTGTTCCTGTAATAGTGAAAGTGTACGTAAAAGAGAGATTTTCAGTAATTTATTTTCGAAAGTGTGAATAGTGATTTGGAAAACGACGGCAATGAGCCAAGAAGGTCTCTCTATTGTAATACAATTTATGTAATGCTGTAATTTCTTTTGAGTTTCAATTGACGGCAATGAGCTGATAATAATGTGAACATTTGTGTGCTGTTAATATTTTTTGGATAACTTCATAATCTTTTTGGGTAAATTTAAAAGACAGCTATAAGCTGATTTTTTCTTGTGTTTCAGATAACTATGTGATTTACTTTGAAAATTCGTTTACTTCTCACATGTTTTGTGTAATCACATGATGATATACTATTTGTAAAGGGTTTACTTATTTTTCATATTATTGTGTTAGGAGCTGAAGATGTAACTTTATGTTGACAATGTTTGTGGTGTAGGGTGTTACTGTTTTGTAATTTATGGCAGGCATCACATTATTTCCTTCTTCTCAGATTTTGGAATTTTAATAATGATTTTAGGGCAAATTGGTTATAGCAAGCTTCTTGTATAAAGGTTGATTTTTTAAAGTAGGGACAGTGGATTACTTGGCTCTCGAGAGATTACCTATTGGTTCACAGTTTTATCAAAATTTGGTTCTATTTTTTCGTATATTTCCAAAATTGAGTGGTGTCTTCGAGAACACCCCAATTTTTGGAAATCTCAGAAGGAAGGGAGATGACACAATGTGGGATGAGGTACCGGTGACAGATGTTAGACTCGGCACCATTCCCGTGAGAAAGACCGCCTGCATGATGATGCTGCTCTGTGATTGGCTGCTGTGTTCGGCGGTAGGGCACCAAAACGTTAAACTTTAGTTGCTATTATTAATTAAACCTGTCATCCAAATTGCTTCATTTTTTGAATAAACATCTCTCAATAGTCAGCTATCAATCAGTCATTTCAAAATTATTAAAATCAAAGTATCACTAAAACAAAAGACTGACGATATTACTGCCGATGCACTTCGGTGGCGTTCGGGTCACGCCTTGCTGGCTTGGCGCGCGAAGTGTCTCGGGCAGTCGGGCTCTCCAGTTGTGACCGTTCCAGTAGACAGACATGTCGTCTCTTACAGCAGTATTTGTTTCATGCAATTTTATTTACTACAGTTCCGACCGTCGCTAGGTACAGACATGTAGTCTGTACTAGTAGTATTTGATTCATGTAATTTTATTCTCCAGTTCTGACGGTTCCAGTAGACAGACATGTTGTCTGTGGCAGGATGTATTTCATCTTATTTTAACCAGATATAATGACTGTGGAAATATATGTGCAATACGCTGTGATCAAGAATAGTTTCTCGTGTCTATATCAATAAAAACGCGAGTGGCGTCCCAAATGAGTTATAGTTTATCATTGCAGCAGTTCCTTGCGAAGTTAATTCCAGCCTCAAGAAAAAGAGTCCACGACCTGCGTGCTGTTTTCTGCGCTGGGGACATCATCATCATGAAGACAGCAGGTTAGTGAAGTGTACAAGAACTTTTGTATTCCACACAGGGCAGTGGAAACAACTAGGCACCTCACGTGTACTGCATGCACAGTACAAATGTGCTCAGTGACACGTCATCTGCAGTAATGCAGAGGAGCTTCAAAAATGGTTCAAATGGCTCTGAGCACTATGGGATTTAACATCTATGGTCATCACTCCCCTAAAACTTAGAACTACTTAAACCTAACTAACCTAAGGACAACACACAACACCCATTCGATTTCCTGACCCCGCCGGGAATCGAACCCGGGAACCCGGGCGCGGCAGAGGAGGTAAAGAAGGATGAAAGTATTAACACTATCTCACTTTTATTCCTTTTTACTTGCCGTAAACTATTAGAGTATTCCTGATGTTCTCAAAATACTTAAGAGATTTATGAGATCTGATTAGCAGCTGTTCGTTAACGATACTGTTTTCTGACGAAAGTATTGTCGTTCGGTCACCTTAAGGAAATGCAGAAAGATTTTGCTGCGGCGTAGTTTCGTTCCTTTTCCTGACTCCCTCACTCACCCCAATGAGTTCCTTAGAACCACTGCCACCCTGTAGTGACGTGTAACTTGATCAAACTGGAAAAGATTATTAAAAGACATGTTGCACTGAAATAACAGTTCTTAGCTGAAATATCTGCACTGTATTATCACTTTGGCTGTACACATGCTGCTGCTGAATCTGCTGTGGCACAAAGTTCCTAATGTGAAGGCCAATAGTTGATCAAAACTTGTAATATTGCGTTCATTCGCACATAACCCCTATCCCTAGTAGCCAGTGTAAATACAGATTTCGCTACCAGCTGTTTATACAACCATCACTTCAACCTGTCAATATGCAGTTTGAAAGTCAGCACGATGTTCATTAATTTAGAATGCTCATCCAATACGGTAAAATTCCCCACTATTCCATTATCTGTAGCTTCCATTATTAAAACAGGATTTACCTTCGAGATAAATCTGTTATATCTGCACACACATAGGGGCGCGTTCAACTAATACGGCAAACGATTTCGCAATCAATTCGAAAACGGATGTAAATTCGGCAGTATCCTCAAAAAGTTTAGGAAATGATCCTTGTAATTCTTTCAAATCCACAACTGATATTCAAGCCTTGCGTTTCCTTATAATAGCAGTGAGCTTAGTGAACTGGTCTGAGATTATTAGATTGTGTCCCCTCTATTACACGAGTTTTCTTCTAAATGTTCTAAGTTTCGATCCTACGCTCCTTTTTTCCTTCATAAATTCAACAACAGCGTATTTAAAATTAAGAATTCGATCCCGGTATACCACTTGACTTAATCAACGTACTTTGCAGATACATATGAAGCGTCCATACTTTTCATTCAGTTCCATCGAAATCTGTTGCAACTGACAGTGTAATAATGCGTGCGACTTTAGAAAATTTACTGTTCATACTACCTATTTCATCACGTGCTCCATGCCTGCAAATTTAGCACAAAATTCTTCTAGATGTACAGAACAATGAATCCCGTACAAATAATATCTCGATGGTTGTAATTTTTTGGTATTTAAATTTGCTGATCTGTTACTGTATCACAAACGGTATCATTAATTCCTTGTTTGTTGTGCAGCTGTTTTATTCGACTCCCTTTAGCTGACGGTACGCACATATGACAGGATATTCTGCTCCATCTACTTTCTATGAAAACACGCAATGAACTACGAAATCGCTGGTATGTCAGAATCATTAAAAACCATTAAACGTCAATACAAACTTTCTGGATGTTGTTTGAAACTTGTGACTGTGAAAAATTCTAATTATTGCTTCGCCTTACTATTGTTGCTGTTTGTGGTTGTAGAATGGGTGTAAGCCACACGAGTTTGTCAGATGACTACTTAAATCAACTTTTGTCTGAAAGTACTGCCAATCGGTGGAGAACCACTGTAAAGTGCAGATGAGAATTATAGTTGTTTTCTGTATGGACTGGCAGCAGTGGGATGAAAAGCGCTACTCATAGGCTAAGACAATATTGGAGGACTTGTTAATCAAGGGCAAGGCCAAGTAGTATAGCGCATAAGTTATTTAACATAATTTGCTGTCTTCATCACTATTTTATTTTATAAACCGTGTGTATTCACGCGTCTCCAATTAAGCAATTATCACAATAGGTCACATTAGAAACAAACAAATGGTATTTATTCTTATAAAGACAGAATTTTACGTACGTATAAAATAAACTGAAACATTCTAAATTGAAAGTACGTCGGTACATAGATTCTTGGCAGAGCCCACTGTAAGACCGTGCCATGTACGAATGCAAATTTTTTTACTGAGGCCACTTTCACTGAAATATAACTAAAAAATAATATTTCGCGTCCGTTATGTCCTGTTAGTGCAGTAGGGTTTTCGTGTTAAATTTCTAACAGTACTATAATAATAAATAATAATTTTTTATTAGACATATCATATAAATTGAACCTAAAAGAATAGTGTAACGTACCTTACCCCAATTTGAAGAACGACTTCAATACATATTTATTCACTATTGAGCCATACGATGGCGTGACGTGGGAACGTGACACTGTAAAAAAAAGTACATTGACGGAAGACATAGCAACAGTGAAAAATAATTAACGTACAGTAATGACATTTCTGGAATACTTTTTTCTAGGTAACATAAGCGCTTAACATTGCAAGATCACTGGTTAACATAAGCGCGAGAAAAACCATTACAAACGCGAAATGCTGGTATATCAATAACCAGTGTAGCCAGCAGAATGTTGAATGCCAGCATGCAAACGCGAATGCATTGTGTTGTACAGGTGCTAGATGTCAGTTTGTGGGAGGGAATTCCTTACGTGTAGCACTTGGTCGGCCAGTATACGGACGGTTAATAGTGTTTGTGGATGATGCTACACTTGTCGTCCAGTGATGTTCCATTTGTGTTCGCTTGGAGACAGGTTTGGTGATCGATCAGATCAAGGCAACATGTCGACAGTGTGTAGAGCGTGTTAGGTTACAACAGCAATATATGGGGAAGCGTTATACAGCTCAGTTGGAAAATAACCCTTGGAATGTTATTCATTAATGACAGCACAACAGGTCCAATTACTAGATTGACGTACAAATTTGAAGTCGAGGTGTATGAGAGAATCGTGAGAGTGCTCCCACTGTCATAAGAAATCGCACCCCAGACCATAACTCTAGGTGCAAGTCGAATGTGTCTAGGATGCAGACAAGTTAGTTGCAACCCTCAACTAGCCCCATCTTTTTAAGTAACACACGGCCATCACTGTCGCCGAGCTTAACCAGATCTCACCAGGAAACACAACATACATCCACTATGCCCTCCAATGTGGTCCAGCTTGACACCACCGAAGTCCGAAATGACAGTAGTTTGGGGTCAGTGGAATACGTGCTACAGGGAGTCTGGCTCGGAGCTGTCCTCGAAGTAACCGATCTGTCACAGTTCGTTGTGTCCCTTTGGTGCCAACTGCTGCCTATATTGATGTTGTAGGAGCAGTACGATGCGGCAGAGACATAAGCCGAACACGAAGGTTTCCTCTCGATAATGCCTCGTGGCCATCCCTGCCCGGTCATTTTGTACGTTCTCGTCACCTCCACTGCCAGCTATCATGTACAGTGACTACGTTCTCACCAAGTCTTTCTCCAATTTCACAGAAGGAAATCCAGCTTCTCGTAGTCTTGTTACACGACCTCGTTCAAACTCAGTGAGGCGTCGATAACAGCGTCTTTGTCGCTTTAAAGGCATTCTTGACTAACATCAACTCTCCCCGTCCAGTCTCAAACTTAACTAACGCTCACGAGCTTTACAGCGTTTATGTAAAGTAAACCTGATTTACATGCTCATTGTGGCGCTAATAGTGCCACTCTTATGCGACTGGTGCGAAATTTTAGTAGTCATTACCTTTCAGACGTAGAAACACACCTACTAACTTTTGTTTGGAAATTTGTGGTAAGGACTATCGGACCAAACTGCTGAGGTCATCGGTCCCTAGGCTTACACACTAATTAAACTAACTTAAACTAACTTACGCTAAGGACAACACACACAAAACACACACCCATGGCCGAGGGAAGACTCGAACCTCCGACGGGCGGGGAGGGGAGGGGGGAGCCGCGCGAACCATGACAAGACGCCACAGACCGCACTGCAATCCCGCGCGGGTAACTTTTGTATATGTGACACAAATCCTTCTACGTGTTGCGATTTTTGCCCGTGTATTTGTACTGTACAATCGGAGCAGATACGAATAGGGAAGTATTCTAGCGACGATGCTGGCCGAGAGCAGATAAGTCCACTGATATAAGCGACTTTCACCAAGGGCAGATTGTTGTGTCCCGGATTCTGGTAACGACCTTGATAAAAATGGCTATTCACGTGCTATAGTCGTGGATATCTATGCAAGTTTGTTGGAGGACGCTGAAACCACAAGTATGCGACAGGTGTTTATGTCCTCACCTTAGCACAGAACATGGAAGTCGGGGGTCATGCCCGCTGAGTACAGTGCTGGTGCAGACATGTTTCGAAACGAACCTTTAAGGACAAATTGTTGGACATGAGGATTCGCAGCAGACGACCCCTACTCTACTCATGTCGACAAAACGACTTCGCAAATTACGATGTCGAGATCAATGGAAATATGTAGCATGGGCGCATGAGCTAGTTTTGTAGTTACACCAGGTCGATGATCGTGATCAAATAACCGTCATGTAGGCAAACGGCTGTCTGAAACATGCACCGCCACACTGATACAGGCGATTGGTGCCGAATTATACTATGGAAGACATTTACTGGGCTTCCATGAAACGTCTGTAGTAACTTGGCCACAATGATAGCCGTGAACTCTGTGAATATATTGCCAACCACCTGTTTCCTTTCATACTTGAGGTTCTTCCTGACGTCTATGGTATTATCCGGCAGTATAATTGTCGGTGTCACAAGGCTGCAAGCCTGACACGATGGTTTAAGGACTGTAACGATAAATTCATGGTGAAGACTTAGTCACCAAATTCGCCTTATCTGAGCCCGATGTAACCCATCTGGGACACTATCGGACGATAGCTTCACTGCCACAAACCACCAGGCCGTAAATTTCGGTAATTGCTTCTTTGTGTAGATATCTGGTGCTACATACTTCCAGAAACCTATAGAGGACTTCCCGTATGGCTTAATTCTAGTTTTGGCACTGGAATCATAACTCCATACCCCACGGATGGCGACTGATGTACTAGCACCATTTGAATACTTCACTAGTTCTTCAAAGATGAGCACTGGTTAGCACAATGGAGTCGCATTCCGGAGAACGACGGTTTAAAGCTGTGTCTGACCACCGAAATTTTGGTTATCTCTGATTTCTCTTAATCGCTATAGGTAAATTCCGTGACGGTTCCTTTGAAATGGCACGGCCTATTCCCTTATGCTTTCTCAAAATCTTCCTTCCTTCAAAGATAAGACGAAAAACAGTTAAATATAAAATCATTTCGTTCATTAATATTGAGTTCTCTATCCCTCTATCTGTCTGTTTGTCTCACCGTAAACAAGTATTTCATATCTTCCAGTTTATTTAAAGCGTAGTTTTTCGGTGCCGTATTTAAACATTGTAAATTACTTTACATACGGCTTATTTTGTGTTTATCTGTGTTCACAGGCTTACATAGAACACCTTTGTCCAGTTCACAGGTGTGCTTTCTAAATCGAATGACGAATTTGCTGCTCGACTGACTATTAAAATGTGCCCTTCCCGCCGGAGGTTCGAGTCCTCCCTCGGGCATGGGTGTGTATGTTGTTCTTAGCATAGGTTAGTTTAAGTTAGTTTAAGCAGTGTGTAAGTCTCGGGACCGATGACTTCTGCAGTTTGGTCCCTTAAGAACTGACACACATTTGAACGTAATTAAAATGAATCACTGTCTTGACAGTTAATTATATAAACTCTCGAACCAATTAATTTGTTACGTTACGCGCCGAACTGTTGTCACAAATTCGACCCCATTACTTCTGTGTTAGTAAAGGCTATCTTCAAATACGCTTTCCTTCAATCTGAACAATTCTGTCTTTTAATCTATTTCACTGCAATATATTGTTTATTACGAGTCTGCCAGCTTACCTGAGTGGTTACGTGCTTGCCTCCCATGCAAAAGGCCCGGGTTCGATTCCCAGCCGGGTTGGAGATTTTCTCCGCTCGTGGACTGGGTGTTTTCCTCATCATCACCGACGCGCAAGTCAACCAGTGTGGCGTCGCCGGCAAGAAGTCTTGCAACCCGGTAGCCCAACTACCCCGGATGGGGCCTCCCATACAGCAATGCCACACGGTCGTTTCATTTTTTCTTGTTTATTACGAGCATCTTTTAACTCTTACATTTTTCATTTTTTTTTCATTTCAGTTTCCCAAATGTACCGACAAATAGAAAATTACGACACCAAGAAGGAGTTGTGGAACGTAAACGAAAGTTGGTAGGGGTGTTTCTACACATAAAAGACGACGCCTATTCGAACTTCGCGCCAGTCGCATAAGAGTAGCGCTGGTAGCACTACTACGAGGACACACATCAGGTTTCTTTAAATACACGCTGTAACGGTATAGAGCGTGAGTTACCTTCGAGACTCGATGTGGTGAGTTGATATTAGTCAAGAAGACCTTTAGGCTGACAAAGATGCGATTATCAACACCTCACTCAGTTGGAACGAGGGTGTGTTGTAGGGCTACGAGAATCTGGATATTACTTCTGCGAATGGCGAGAATGTAGTGACTGTATATGATTTCTGGAAGCGGTGGTTACAAGAATATACGGTCGTGAGAAGACTACACCACAGACGGACACGTGGTACTACCGAGAGGGAAAACCCTCGTGTTCGGCATATGGCTTTGGTGCATCGTAATGCATATAGAGCAGCAGTTTGCGCAGCAGGTGGCACTACAGTGACACAACGAACTGTAACAAATCAGTTACTTCAATGCTAGTGCCGAGGCACATGCCCTGTACCGTGTGTTCCACTGACACCAAACCACCGCCATTTGCGACTTCGGTGGTGTCAAGTGAGAACACGCGGGAGGGCAGCTTTGACGTCTGTTGTGTTCTCTGAAAACTGGTTCTGCTTCGGAGCCAGTGATGGCCGTGTGTTGGTTAGAAGGACGTCAGTTGACTGTCTGCAAATAACATGTCTGCGTGCCAGACACACTGGACCTACACCTTGAATTATGATCTGGGATGCGATTTCGTATGACAACAGAAGAATCTCGTGGTTATCCCACGCACCCCGGCTCCTAACTTGTACGTCAATCTGGTGATTCGACGAGCTGTGCTGCCATTAATGAACAGCATTCCAGGGGATATTTTCCAACAGAATAACGCTCGCCCACATACCACTGTTGTAACCCACCATGCTCTACCGAGTGTCAACATGTTGCCTTGGCCTGCTTGATCACCAGATCTGGCTCCCGTCGAGCACATATGTAACACCATCGGACGACAACTCCAGCGTCATCCACAAACAGCATTAATTGTCCCTGTATTGACCGACTAAGGGCAACGGGCATGGTACTCCATCTGACAAACTGACGTCTGGCACCTGTACAACACAATGTATTCACGTTTGCTTCATTCAACATTCTGAGGGGTCACACTGGTTATTGATGTACCAGCATTTCACATTTGCAATTGTTTATGTCGCGCTTCCATTAACTTGTGATTTTGAAATTTTGATCTTAAATATATTACCTAGACAAATGTATTCCCGAAATTTCATTATTCTACATTAATTACTTTTTGCCGTTGCGATTTTTTTCTGTCAGTGAGTTTTCCGGAACATGTATGCTTGTATCGCTTGGATTTTGCCACTTCCAGTATTACGCAAACTATTATTCAAGCTCATCATAATTTTAATGGAAGATTAAGGAACGTATGGAACGCTAAACTAAAGCAGGCTGTGGGAACCGATCGTGAGTCGTGCTTGGGTAGCTCAGTCGGTAATGCACTTTCTCGTGAAAAGCAAAGGTCCTGAGTACGCACGCAGTTTTAATCTGCTCGAAACTTTCATATCAGCGCACACACCGCTGCAGAGTTAAAATCTCATTCTGAAATACGCTCATTGGTATCTTCTCGGATGACAAGAGTCTATAATTATAACTGTAGTAGATTTCATCGGTTTAAAAAGCCTCCAAATAAATATTTACCATTTTTCTTGGCGGCTGTGAGACCTAAAAAGGTAATGCTGTCTTTCGTTTTGAGCTCTAAAATAAATTAATATTTGTTGGTTGCATTTCTAAGCGTATTGACTCAGCACCCAGACACACTCAATGGCTGTCTGTGATTAAAAATCATGCTCCGTCAGACATATGACTGTCGACTACAAGAGTAAAAACTGGCATTTCTGTGTGAGTGAGAAAGTGCGTTTAGGTGTATTGGACTTTGTAATCGGGAGCGGTAATAGTGTGCCTCTACATCATTACAAATGTTCAAATGTTCAAATGTGTGTGAACTCCTATGGGACTTAACTGCTAAGGTCAACAGTCCCTAAGCTTATACACTACTTAACGTTAATTAGCCTAAGGACAAACACACACACCCATGCCCGAGGGAGGACTCGAACCTCCGCCGGGAACAGCCGCACAGTCTATCACTTCAGCGCCTGAGACCGCTCGGCTAATCCCGCGTGGCTACATCATTACAACCAGCAGATATTTAAGAACAATTTGGAGATGTCTATCGCAGTGATTTGAACTAAAACTAGAGGATTAAGTTCGTCAGAAGCCATTTCATTGGAGATGATTTTGCGTCTGCGAGAAACGGGAGCAGCAGGAGAGAGATCGTGGGAAGATGAAAGCGTTGGCAGCCACTGCAAAGTGTCAGGCCGCAAAGAGATATGAATCTATATAATTATTGTAGTAATGGATTAAATAACCACAGCAGTCCATCCTAAATACGTTGTAGTGGCATGAAAGTTACGATTCGAGGAATATAGTGCAAAGGCTTTCTGTCATATATGGATGCATGGAATACATTATCTTGCTGAAGCGTTTAATGGTTCAAATGGCTCTGAGCACTATGGGACTTAACAGCTGAGGTCATCAGACCCCTAGAACTTAGAACTACGTAAACCTAACTAACCTAAGAACATCACACACATCCATGCCCGAGGCAGAATTCGAAACTGCGACAGTAGCGGTCGCGTGGTTCCAGACTTAAGCGTCTCGGCCAAAGCAGCCGGCAGCATTTAATGCTTAAAGTACAAAACTATCTGAAAGCAAAAGTGAAATGAAAATAAACAAATGCTGTAATCAGAATTTTCTGGATCATCTGTTATAAGACTTTTAAAGCGACTGATAAATTACATGAGAGCGCTTAATGGTTGGAACTACTTGCATCAGAGAACATATGTAAACTTGCATTAAGATGAAATTCTTAGATTTATAGAGATTCTGGCACCATAGTTCGCTGTAACCTCTCTCTCTCTCTCTCTCTCTCTCTCTCTCTCTCTCTCTCTCTCTCTCTCCCCCCCCCTCTCTCTCTCTCTCTCTCTCTTCCTTTCTGTCAGCCACTCTCCCTCACACACACACACACACACACACACACACACACACACACACACACATATATATATATATATATATATATATATATATATATATATATATAGGGTGTTTCAAAAATGACTGGTATATTTGAAACGGCAATACAAACTAAACGAGCAGCGATAGAAATACACCGTTTGTTGCAATATGCTTGGGACAACAGTAGATTTTCAGGCAGAAAACTTTCGAAATTACAGTAGTTACAACTGTCAACAACAGATGGCGCTGCGGTCTGGGAAACTCTATAGTACGATATTTTCCACATATCCACCATGCGTAGCAATAATATGGCGTAGTCTCTGAATGAAATTACCCGAAACCTTTGACAACGTGTCTGGCGGAATGGTTTCACATGCAGATGAGATGTACTGCTTCAACTGTTCAATTGTTTCTGGATTCTGGCGGTACACCTGGTCTTTCAAGTGTCCCCACAGAAAGAAGTCACAGGGGTTCATGTCTGGCGAATAGGGAGGCCAATCCACGCCGCCTCCTGTATGTTTCGGATAGCCCAAAGCAATCACACGATCATCGAAATATTCATTCAGGAAATTAAAGACGTCGGCCGTGCGATGTGGCCGGGCACCATCTTGCATAAACCACGAGGTGTTCGCAGTGTCGTCTAAGGCAGTTTGTACCGCCACAAATTCACGAAGAATGTCCAGATAGCGTGATGCAGTAATCGTTTCGGATCTGAAAAGTGGGCCAATGATTCCTTTGGAAGAAATGGCGGCCCAGACCAGTACTTTTTGAGGATGCAGGGACGATGGGACTGCAACATGGGGCTTTTCGGTTCCCCATATGCGCCAGTTCTGTTTATTGACGAAGCCGTCCAGGTAAAAATAAGCTTCGTCAGTAAACCAAATGCTGCCCACATGCATATCGCCATCATCAATCCTGTGCACTATATCGTTAGCGAATGTCTCTCGTGCAGCAATGGTAGCAGCGCTGAGGGGTTGCCGCGTTTGAATTTTGTATGGATAGAGGTGTAAACTCTGGCGCATGAGACGATACGTGGACGTTGGCGTCATTTGGACCGCAGCTGCAACACGGCGAACGGAAACCCGAGGCCGCTGTTGGATCACCTGCTGCACTAGCTGCGCGTTGCCCTCTGTGGTTGCCGTACGCGGTCGCCCTACCTTTCCAGCACGTTCATCCGTCACGTTCCCAGTCCGCTGAAATTTTTCAAACAGATCCTTTATTGTACCGCTTTTCGGTCCTTTGGTTACATTAAACCTCCGTTGAAAACTTCGTCTTGTTGCAACAACACTGTGGTCTAGGCGGTGGAATTCCAACACCAGAAAAATCCTCTGTTCTAAGGAATAAACCATGTTGTCCACAGCACACTTGCACGTTGTGAACAGCACACGCTTACAGCAGAAAGACGACGTACAGAATGGCGCACCCACAGACTGCGTTGTCTTCTATATCTTTCACATTACTTGCAGCGCCATCTGTTGTTGAAAATTGTAACTACTGTAATTTCGAAAGTTTGTCCGCCTGAAAATGTACTGTTGTCCCAAGCATATTGCAATAAACGGTGTATTTCTATCGCTGCTCGTTTAGTTTTTATTGCCGTTTCAAATATACCGGTCATTTTTGAAACACCGTGTATATATATATATATATATATATATATATATATATATATATATATATATATAAGTTGCATCAATACTTTCAACTATAAGTACGTCTGGTTTACTAACACAATGCGCTCTCAACTAGTACCAAAATAGAGAAATGCAACTGCAGTAGAAGTATAAAGACTCGGATCGGATCCGAGAAGTAAAACCACAGCTGATTTGGAAACACAAATTAGTCAACCAAAACAGGGTAAACTAACTGTTTAGAAATTTTCAAAGCTTAATTTAATCTCACTCTTCTTTTCTTGCATGAAATGTACTATCTTCAGGTAATTTCCATCTACTATGATCTCTCGTATTCATGAAGCTTCGTAGGTAATTAATGCCTCTATGAGAAGTAAGTACTTCCTATTACGAACTACTCCACTCTAATGCATAATGCTGATTACGTGACAGACATAGAGGGTCGTCAGCAGGTATTTCTCCTATGTTTCGGCAGATACATGCATTTTCATTTTTGCACTGTGTAGATAGGATCAGCCCAGTCAAATAGGCCTCACCACGTCTTTCACGCGACGTCCAGTGCAGGTGGAAAGCGAAGGTTTGTTTCCCGTTACAAACAAAATTATTTTTAAAGAGGAATGTTTCGTGCCCATTCGACAGAGCGATACAAGGTTAGTATAGTGTGATAGATATTAAATGGAAATGCATGAAAAGAGACAGTAAAACACGAAGAATACACAGCAATGCAGGAGCTACTCAGTAGCGCTGCGTGCTTGGCGGTAGATACCAGCGCAAACCAGGACAGTGCTATCGCTGGTGGAGCACTGGTTTTCCTTTGACTTTTACTGTCTCTGTCAATACATATCGATAAAACAGAAATCACACTAGACAGATTCGGAACCACTCAATCGAACGGGCATGTGGAATTTCGCTTTAAAAATTATTTCCTTTGTAATGGTAAACGAACCGACCTTTTCCATCGACACTGGGCGTTGCATTAAAAATGTGATGAGCACTGTTTGTTTGGGCTGCTGTAGCTACACAAAGCAAAAATGAAATTGCAAGTATCTTGCGAAACATAAGAGAAATAGCCCCTGATGAGTCTTAGGAGAGACACCAAGGAAGGAGGAGTGGGATTAAATTAGGCTTTGGAAATTTCATGACAATGAGTTTACCCTATTTCGGTAGACTAATATGTGGTTCCAGATAAGCTGTGGTTTTACTTCTCTGATCCGAGCCGAGTTTTTATACTTCTACCTCAGTCGTATTTGTCTACGTTGCTACTAAGTGACGGTGCAATGTGTTTTGGAACCCAGTCATACTTATAGCAAAAACTGTTGGTGCAGATGTGAGTTAATGTGCTTCTCATGACTGTGATTTCCATGTATTGTTGAGCAATGTGAGTGTCTGTTTGTGTGTGATGGTAATAGAAGTACTTACTTTCTCTTGCTCTTACTCTCCTGGCCCCACAAACCGCAGTCGATGTTTGGCCTCGTCAAATAGCCTCTTTCACGGTATTCTGTCTTCGGTATCTTCTCTCCTTACTCCCAGTACCTGCAGATCCGTGGCAACCTGGTCTCTCCATCTAATTTTCGGCCTGCCTACAGGTCTTCATCCTTCTGGTTTATTCTCAGAGACTTCTCTCAGTAAAGATCCCTGCTCCCTTCTATAGACGTGGGCGTCCCATCTTAATCTTCTTGTCTTGGCTTCCGCAACTACATCTGGTTCATCGTATAGCTCGAGTTCTCTGTTCTTCCTTCTTCGCCATTCTCCTCTCTCACACATTGGTCCAAAAATATTTCAAGGGATTTTATTTTCAAAACTTTTACCTTCTCTCCATGTATTTATCTATTCTCCATATTTCTGCCCCTTATGGTAATACTGTTCTGATTATAGTTTTATATTTTCTTACTGTGGTCCCTCTTGAAAAAAATTTAAATTACAGTAGTTTATTGAGTATGACGCTCAGGATGTAGCTTTGATCATCGCCAAAATTTCTTGCTTTTCTTCGTTTTTGTAGTTTTCTACTACCCACAGATATTTAAACTCTTCTTCAAACATGTGTTTATCGATCCGCCGAATTTCCCGTTTTTTTGTTCTGTACTTTCCTTCTGCACTCATGAATTTTGTTTTCTCATCATTTACTTCTAATCTAGCTTCCTTTGATTTTTGAAAGAGTCTTTTTACCAGTATTTTTAGGTCATCCGGATTTTCGGGGATTAGTGCTACGTCGTCTGCTAATGCCAGTACATTTACTTTTGCTCAAATTTTAATTCCCTCTTCTGCTTCACTTGCTGCGTCCAGGGCTTCCTATATTACAATGTTGAACAAGAGGGTTGATATTCTATCTCCTTGCCTGACTCCCGATTTTATGTCAAACACCTGAGAATATTCACCATCCATATTCACCACCCCTTTCAAGCCTTTCTGTGTCACTTTATTCTACGATATTCCGAAACTCTGCATTTTCTCCCACAACTTATCTATGGATATACTGTCATAGGCTTTCTTAAAATCAATAAATAGTACTGCCATTGTTTTGTTACACTCCCAATATTTGAATATGGCTTCTTTCAGTATGAATATCTGGTTAATAGTTGAACGATTTTTCATAAATCCCACTTGTTTCTCATTTACTATATCTTTTAAATATGGTTCTCATTTTATCTGGAGGATCTTGGAGAACACACTATAGGCGGCGCTCATTAATGGGATGCCTCTGTAGTTCCTGCATTGTTGTTTGTCTTCCTTTATATGAATTTGTATTATTATCGCTTCTGTTCACTCCTCTGACATTCTTCCTGCATTTCAGATGTTCGTAACAAGTCTGTGTATTTGTTTTGTAATTTGTAACAATTCAGCTGTTATATTACTGTCTCATTGTCGGCGGTTCCACGAAGGGACCTACACCCCGATTATCATGTTGTTGATCCATTTCTGCACTTCTGTCTTTAACATTTATAAGCTCCCCAAAATGTTCCCTTCATATTCCCATACCTTTGGATCTATCAAGAATTGTATTGCCACTTTTATTTTTAATGCCATTAATCCGTGGTACACATCTTTCTCTGAAAAATCTGACTGACCTGTAAAAATCTCTTGTATTCCCAGGACTTTTATCCTCCTTTTGACTTTTGATTAAACTATCCACGTTTTCTTCCTTTTTCCTTCTGAGAAGATTTTTAGTTTCCCAATTCACATTTACGTATCCTTCTTTGCTTTCGTTGGAATCCTCTTGTAGGTGTTTTTCCTTCGCTGCTCTTCTTTCTTTCACTTATAGCTCACATTCTTCTGAAAACGATGGATTTTCCTTCCTTTTTTTTTCTTTTTCCGAATACTTCTAGCGCCGCTTCTTCCACAGCTGTTTTATCATTTCCCAGTGGTTTTCTGTGTCAACATTGTCTTCCATTGTTAGAACTGCAAATTTGTTTTCAATATTCATAACAACCTCCCGTGCTTTTCCGTTATCTTTCAATCTGCCTATATCGGTGTTATGGTCTTTTATTCTCTCCCCCATCTCCAGGCTTTTCTATGCCTATTCTTTGATGTACATCTGCTACGACTAGATAATGGTTTTCACATTCATTATTTCGCTTTTATATCTCTGATCTACAAGGACAAGGTCTATTTGGTTTTTTGTTCTTCCATCTGGTGATACCCAAGTTACCTTGTGAATGTCCTTTCGAGGAAAGTGTGTGTTCATAAACCTTAGGTTGCCTGCACTTACACAGCTTAGTAGCCTCACTCCATTACCAGTACATTCAACATGTAGGCTTTCAGTCATAGGTATTCCTTTCCAGATGATCTCCCTTCCAACTTTATCGTTGTCAACTCCCACAATGAGCTTCATATCATATCCTGGTGTCTTACTAATTACCTCTTCGAGAATTTCGTAAAAACTTCGTTTTCGTCCTCCGCTTCCTCAGTCGGAGCATAGAGTATAACTATTGTTATAGTCGTATTTGTGAATCCACAGTTTAGTCTCATGACAGCTATTCTATCATCGATCGGTTGGAAATCAATTACTGCCGTAGCTTAACTTTTTCTGACAATAAAACTTGCTCCCTTCCAGGACATCCCATCTTCCGATCCACTGTAGTACAGAATATGCCTGTGCGTTTAAAGTTTTCCTGTTCCTGGATCTCTAATTTGTTGTCGTGCTACAAAATCCATTTCATATCTGTCGATTTCTTCTGACAGAATATTGTGGGTTCCAAGTGTTGCCAAAGTCCTAATGTTCCCCGTTCCCAATCGTAAGTCCTTGTTCGTAGAGGTAGAGAAGTAGTTACATTAAAATTTTGACGACACTGAGTGCGGAAAAATTATGTAGATGTTAATTTTTTTCTGTGTGCCAAAACGAGTGAGTTGAAGTCAGAACCATAGTGTCAGTAGTGTATGGAGGACAAAGTGAACTGTTTGTGGAAAAACATGTAAGAAGTGGGCCACAGGGTAGCCTAAAACAGGGTTTTCCAAAACGACTTGTCTCTGAAGTATTTAATTCCTTTTTTAAGAGTCTGTATGTACTGAGTGCCGTTGCATTGTCACTGTGGAGAATATTGGATTGGTTTCAGTCCGGCCCGTGGAAGAAATTCGTGGGAGAGAGAGAGAGAGAGCGGACGTATTAGAACACTGCAGCTGTTGAAAGTGAAGGTAATTGATAATGAATTAGTTGCAACCAGTTACTTACACAGGCGTTTAATTTTTCCTTAATGACATATCTGGTTGCCTGGCATCCCATCTTCAGACCGTTTTCTTTATTTGCTTGTCGTGAAATCTTTTTCACTCAAGGTGTTGCAGAATTTTGCAGACGGTTGTTGTTGAGACACTTGTTGTAAAACATCATGAATAAAGAAACAATGTTCACGACTTGTAAATAAATGTAAACGTCTGAAGATGGGGTGAACATAAAACAGATGTACTCTCAAAACTGCGTGTTTTGAGGCATAATTTGCTGGCTTTGCCTTTCGGGAAATTGATGTTGTTCACATCGGGGCGTTAGATCGAAAGAAATTAACGTTACGAGCTCTACGTCATGCACTAGGAGAGCTGCAGTCGCTTCTTACGATGATCTTGCCAGCGAACTGAAGTAAGTATGTGAATAAGGCGCGCCGGTCACCGAAGGTTGCCCATACCTTGCGCAGAATGTGATTTAACGACCTTTTCACACTAAATAAATAACTGTCTAAGAGGAATACCTCTTCAGAATACTTTGTTGTAAGCTCGATGAGAAAGGGCATCAAGCGAATCCTGATAGTCTTTTTTTGTGACTACTGCGCATATATTATTCAATTTAATATCATTTGTTATGGCGTTTTGGCTATGCCATTATTACATCAAAACTCAATGGTTTGCTGCTCCGCTTAGCCATGGATTTCATTGTAAATGAAAAAACAACTTGGCTTTACGAGTTCGGATTTCCTGTCTAATGCAGCAGTGGCCAAAACGATGTAATTAATGAAGATACATTAAGTGATTTAGACCTTATTAGTCATAAAACCTTATAACGATTGTGGACTAATTCAAGGAGTTTAATTCTGCTTTTAATAATATTCTTGTTTATTCTTATCCAATATATATTTTTATTAATGGATTTGGCTATTGCCTGTTTAATTGTGGTGCAAAATTGGAGATTCGTGTTCCCCGTTTATGGCTTACGAGGAGACCACACTGCAATAGTACTTTTATAACATTTTATATTGATGGTTTGCGACGTTCAGAACTCAAATATCAGTTTCACAAAGCAGTCCGACGTAACTCTTAAAAGTTTTCGAGAAAATCGATTTCAAATTTTTCCGAGTGTCTTTAATACACTAAATTACGATCGACTTTTCGGCAGGCGGAATGGTGCTTTGGTAGAGTACTTACCTGCCACTTGGGCGGCCCGGGAGGGCCGTGAAAGAGGCAGTTTACTGCCTGCTCCAGCGTCACGAAATATTCAGAGTGCAGCGCACAACGCAAACACTAGGCGTGGACGGTGGAGTCCGTCCGAACGACGTTGCAGAGGAAATGTGCGGCTCTGCTGATCCGCCGAATGAGTGGCACGGCGAAAACCCCAAGAGTTGGACAACCGCTCCGTTAAACTCGTACCGACCAAAACTCTTACCGACCAGAGTCCCAGGAAGGTGCTGCAACATAACACATATCCCGTATAGGTTAAAATACGTAGCGAAATATTTCCTACGAAGAGAATACTTCTTCGACGCAAGTACCAACCTAAGCACGTCGTAAAAACGATTGAAACGAAGAAACCTAAACGCGAATAGAAACAAGTGTGGGAAAATTTTTACGACTTGGTACAAAAGCAGTCAACAACGCCGTGCCCACTAAGGCACTAGTTCCAGTCATGAAAGTCAGGCTGTCAGAGAAATACTACGCCTGCGACGACACCGGCATCCTAGAACATTCCTTCCAAATGGAAGGCACGTAAAGAATATGAAAACCTACAGAAACATGCTGCCAATGGTCAACAGAAGTGGTCCACATATTACACGGCCCAGTTACATTATTGTGACCACTGCCCATCTTTCATGTCAGCATGCAAGAACCACTACAAGACGGCAGGAGACAGCACTACCAGTGGAGGGTATACAGAGCGAGTCGGAAGGGGAGGGGGTTGGAGCGGGAAACAGATCAGTAGTTGCCATAATTGGAACGCATTATTTGACGTCCAACAGGGCATGACCATCGGCTTCCGGGTGAAGGGTGGAAGCATTTCTCAAATGGTGGTTAAGTACGTAAATTGTGCGCGTGGAGCCGTTGTTAAAGCACACCGTGCATGGCAAAACTGTGTTATCCAAAACCGCCCCCAAGGCCACTGTGGTGCGTCACGGGCCATACACTATGTGATAAAAAGTATCCAAACCCCCCTCTCCCCTTCCCAAAAAAAACATACTTTTTCACACTAGATGCATTGTGCTGCCACATGCTACCACGTATTCCTGGTCCCTTGGTCTCTTCAACCCCCACGAACCAACCAACCAACCACGTACTCCATATCAGTGACCTCAGTAGTTTTTGGACGTTTGTGGTAAGGTCTTCAGGGACTAAACTGCTGGGGTCATCGGTCCCCAAGCTTACGCACTACTTACTCTGACTTAAACTAACTTACGTTAAGGACAACATACACACCCATGCCCGAGGGAGGACTCGAACCTCCGACGGGAGGAGCCGACCGGACAGCGACAAGTCGCCTGAGACCGCGCGGCTACACAGCGCACGACGACCTCAGTAGTCAGTAGACTTCGTGAGAGAGCAGAATAGGGTGCTCCTCGGAACTCACGGACTTCGAACGTGGCCAGGTGATAGGGTGTCACTTGTGTCATTCGTGTGTACGCGAGATTTCCACACTCTTAAACATCCTTAAGCCCACTGTTTACGATGTGGTAGTGATGCGGAAACGTGAAGGGATACGTACAGGACAGAGGCGTACAGGCCGACCTCGTCTGTTGACTGACAGAGACCGCCGACAGTTGAAGTTGGATGTAATGTGTAGTAGGCACACATTTATCCAGACCATCACACAGGAATTCCAAACTGCCTCAGGATCAACTGCAAGTACTATGACAGTTAGGCGGGAGGTGAGAAAACTTGGATTTCATGGTCGAGCGGCTGCTCATAACGCACACATCACTCTGGTAAATGCCAAACGATTCCTCGCTTGATGTAAGGAGTGTCAACACTGGACGATTAAAAAGTGGAAAAACTTTGTGTGGAGTGACAAACCATGGTACACAATGTGGCGATCCGAAGTCAGGGTGAGGATATGGCGAATGCCCAGTATGTCATCTGCCTGCAGGTGTAGATCCAACAGTAAAATTCGGAGGCGGTGGTGTTATGATGTCGTCGTGTTTTCATGGAGGGGGCTTGCACCCCTTGTTGTTTTGCATAGCACTAACACAGCACAGGCTTACATTTCAATTTTAAGCATATCCATGCTTCCCAGTGTTCAAGAACAATTCGAGGACGGTGATTGAATCTTTCAACACGATCAATCGCTTTTTCATAATCACTGCCTGTGGCGGAGTGGTTACTCGACAGTAACATCCCAGTAATGGACTGGTCTGCACAAAGACCTGACCTAAAACCTATAGAACATCTTTGGGATGTTTCGAAACGCTGACTTCGTGCCAGGCCTCACCGACCGACATCCATATCTCTCCTCAGTGTAGCACTACATGAAGAATGGGCTGCCATTCCCCAAGAAACCTTCCAGCACCTGGTTGAACGTATGCCTGCGAGAGTGGAAGCTGTCATCAAGGTTAATGGTGGGCCAACACCATACTGAATTCCAGCGTCACCGATGGAGGGCACCACGAACTTGTACGTCATTTTCAGTTGGGTGTCTGGATACTTTTGATCACATAGTGTAGACGCAAGGGGTGAACAAAGGCTGAGGATAAGTGTTCTGGCGACCAGACCACGTAGAGCAACTGATCACCACATGAACCAAGTGAGTACCAAAAGTGTCTCCTCAACGAACGTTCAGAGAATGTTGCTGCGTATGGGCTTCCGCAGCAGACATCTGGTTTACCTACCCATGCTGACTGCTGTCAATCGTCGACGAACGCTGGAATTTGCATGCCAATACCGCAGCTGGAAGTCCACTGCGAAGCGACAGGTGGCCTTTTCAGGTGAATCACGTTTTATACTGCATCGGACAGATGGCCGTTGGCACTTACGGCAAGAAGCGTTCTAACCAACACCCTACAACAATCGTCGGAAGGGTCATGGCCAGAGAAGGGAGCGTTATCATCTGAGGAATGTTTTCGAGACATTACCTGGCTAATCTCGTTATTCTGGAAGGCACAAAGCTTCAAAACAAGTATGCATTTACCCTTAACATCCATGCCTATCCCTACATTCATTTTGTGTTCCCTCGGCATTTACCAGGACGGCAGTGCAACGTGTCACACAGCTCGCAGCATACGTGCGTGGTTTCAAGAGCAGCAAAATAAGTGTACTGTATTCTCTGGCCACTAGACTCCCAGGATTTAAACCTAATCGAGAATCTGTGGTATCAGCTCGACCAGACTGTTCGAGAAACATAGTGCAGATGGCCACGACATCGGAATCAGCATAGCTCCACATCGTTGTCGGTAACTTCCAGAACCTCTGTGACTCCTTTCCTGCGTATCTTGCAGCGGTCCTCGTTGCAAAAGGTGCTATTCAGGCTTTTGACAAGCCATCTTATTAGGTGACTGGATAGTGTATAAACAAAGAGCTACTTACCGTTCCTCACAAAAACATTACCCACATCAAAGGTGACAAATCACAACAGTGGTAACTGGGTACGTTGAGCGCACTAAAGGCTTATTTAATGATCAAAATCAACCCATCCACAAACATAAAATAAGAAAAAATATAAAAAATCAAATCAATAAAAAATTTATTCAAGCAGCGAACTCTAGCTTGTGAAATACGTAATCATTATATTGATCTCTCTTCATTCCGTTATACTATAGTTTAATATCACCGTCTTCAAAACATTCAAACTTCGATTCACTTATCACTTTATTAAACCTGTCTGGCAAAAATTTACTGTCAAGCCCCATACAAATTTTCCTTACATATCTGGTATTTAAATATTCACATCCCATAAATTAAAACAATTCCTTTTTCACTAGCTCACCGATATTTATAAACCAAACAGATTTGCTTGCATTATTTATCCTCTTTAGTAGAGAATCCATTTATATAGAATAAAAAGATAACAATATTAAAAATTTTCACTCAAATTTCTATGCTGAGTATCATACGTAAAATTTTTCTTACCATACATGACTTCGGATTAGCATTAAAAGTGGTAACTAATTATATTGAAGTTTTCTGTGTGGCTAACACATTCATTCTACTAGACATATTTACAACAAAAATAGCTCAATAAAGCTAATGGGATTTACATAACATCGTCATTCAACTGAGTGACTCTCTTAAAGTCGAGGAAAGGATCACATGCTTTCAGGTAATTATTGGGTGGATCAAGATTCCAAAATTCTTGAGGAAAAACATAATTTCTTCCAATTTCTATATAGATTTTTGTAATTTAATATGATCGAATATAGAAGAATCAATTAGTTGATTATTTTTTCAATTAGTTAGAAAAAACACGAAAATACTTTATTTTTCGTTCTAATCTGGCTATTTAAACTGTTTGTGATTCAAAGAAAAAAACTGGAATTTTTTTATTACTTAATCCTTCTTCTTCAAGCTCTAGTGAATATTCTGGTTCATACCTTAATACAGGAACATGAATTTCCATAGATTCTACTACAATTTTACCTCTCTTGGAAGTGTATTGCTTATTTCATTTTTATCTCCCCACCTAAAAATAGCATGTCCAGCACTTGAACTCCCAGTAAAAATTTCTGTTAAGCCTCCTTCCCACACCACTTCCTTATAGTCTTTGAAAAACCCACCGAAAAAATGTATTGGGAAAAGTACTTCGTTTTTCTTACTTTTTATCTTACCATTATTAAGGATATGACCTTCCATAGTCAAAGTTAATCTCATAACGACAGATAGAGAAATAAATGGATGTTCATTATAGACAAAATATTTTCTTTCTTTATAGTAATGACACCAAACAACTTTGCCACATAGTTATGAATTAATTTTTTTGGATTTTCCATCATATGATGGATAATCTGTACCATCTGCTACAAATGATACTAGAACTCATATACAATTGAGCATGATTTGGATGAATCCATCAATCTCTGGATTTTCCATCACAGGATGAATAATTTGTACCATCTGCTACAATAAGACTAGAACTCATATATAACTGAGCATGATGTGGATGAATCCATCAATCTCCAATATTTATATTAATCCCAGTGTTCTTATTGAGTACATTTAGATTATTTTTAGTCTTCTGTTTCACAGGGAATGTGTAAAACTGACAATTCTCGATTTTTTTCATGATTTAGTATGAATAAAATTTATTAAGACATTTCTAAAACTACTGTTGTACCAACACCATTCAAGTCAATCAAACTGTCATTTTCATCAGTTATAGTTATTTCTAAGGTTTGAACTGGACCAAAAATAGTAATATTTACAGGTTAATGTGGTTCATGAATTATTGGTCCACCAGAGTCTGCATTAGGTTTGAAAGGGGCAATAATATTAGTTTCTTGATGAAAATGCTCAGTATGCTTTACGAACATCCCACCAGCCAATGAAAAATTACATTAATTAATTCAAATGGAATAATTTAGGGACATCATTAGCACATTTCCAATGCTACCTTTTATATCATATATAACTTAACACCACTCTCAATGACTACTCTATCTAAAATTTCATCTGCTTTAGTGTGAATATTAGACTTTTATGAATGAATAAATTTTTCTAAGTTTTTCGAACTATACTGACCAGTTGATATTTCTATGGTTTCTGCATTACAATATTGTTTATTATCTTTCATTATATTATTTGGAGTTAAAAAATTTGAATTAAAACTAACCAGTGCAACATTACTAAGGTGGCCTCATATAGGCATATTCAATCTATTTTTGAGAAAAGATGACTTGTCACTCCATTGAAATAATTTGTTCATTTACTATTAAAAATTATTTAATTAAATGAATACTGATTGGGAACCAAAAATACAAGATTCCTGAGAAGAAATAAAAAAATTAGCATGGTAAACTTTTACCAAATTCTATTCAATGTGCCATCATAGGACCAGGTTATTGCAAAAGGACAACACTAATTATGCATAATTATGTTCTAGCACCTGGATGGTTGAACTGGAATAAAATTAATTATTTGTATATTTATTCTAAAAGTTTAGATCAACTGAAATATCAGGAAATTATAAAAAGATTATTCCATTATATCAATATCAAGAAAATTCAGTAGTAGTGTTTGATGACTTCATTCTTGAAAATCGGCATACGGTTAGAGAATATTCTACCAGAGCAAGACATAAAGTCCTAGATTGTTTTTATTTAGCTCAGACATATTCGAAAGTACTTTAGACACTTACTTAAATCATATTTATCATGAGTTTGATGGTGGCAATTTAAAAATTGATAATTTTAAAGAAATGTGTAGTAAATGTTGGAATGATAAATTTGGATGTTTTGCTATGGACAAGACTAGAAAAGGGAACGAAGGAAAGTTCAGAAATAAAATAATACATAAACGTTAAACATAAACATACATGTTAAACATATATATTAAAAATGTTCAATTAATGTTTCTTCATCTCTATTAAATGGTCACAAAATAATATGAAGAATCTATGTGAAATGGAAGAGTAAAAGAACAGTTAAAAGAAGAGTTTAAAAAAGGGAAGAAACAACCAAGAACAGTGTATGAAAAATATAAAGAAGAACATCAACCAGATATCGATGCAGTTGAAAAACTTAATGAAGTATCAAAGGATTAGGTGATAATGTTTTGAAAGCTATTGAAGGAAATAGAGAAGTTGAAAAGCAAATGGGTCCTTATTCTCATTATCAGTTAGAAGAGTTTAATGATATATGGCCAATTAAAGAATATGAAAGTCCACAGCATGACTAACTATACTTTCAGTGAATAAGAAATAAGAGTTTTTTTTAATTAAGTATGGAGAAGAGAGAGAGAAAAAAGGATAAAAATCTTAAAAAAAACAAATTAAAGTTAACGAATGTTAGAATGCATTAATCATAGGGAAGGTAAAGTTATTGGATTAAGACCTGTTGGTTCATTTAAATTCTTTGGTAAATTACCAGTAAAATTTGATGGAGATAAATTAACTATTGGTGATTGGACATATGAAGATACAGATGGTTTAATGAATCTTTAACTAAGAAGCAGATGACTATAGAAGACATGAATAGATTATTTATAGGTTCAGACTTATCAGATTATGCAGATATACACTCCTGGAAATGGAAAAAAGAACACATTGACACCGGTGTGTCGGACCCACCATACTCGCTCCGGACACTGCGAGAGGGCTGTACAAGCAATGATCACACGCACGGCACAGCGGACACACCAGGAACCGCGGTGTTGGCCGTCCAATGGCGCTAGCTGCGCAGCATTTGTGCACCGCCGCCGTCAGTGTCAGCCAGTTTGCCGTGGCATACGGAGCTCCATCGCAGTCTTTAACACTGGTAGCATGCCGCGACAGTGTGGACGTGAACCGTATGTGCAGTTGACGGACTTTGAGCGAGGGCGTATAGTGGGCATGCGGGAGGCCGGGTGGACGTACCGCCGAATTGCTCAACACGTGGGGCGTGAGGTCTCCACAGTACATCGATGTTGTCGCCAGTGGTCGGCGGAAGGTGCACGTGCCCGTCGACCTGGGACCGGACCGCAGCGACGCACGGGTGCACGCCAAGACCGTAGGATCCTACGCAGTGCCGTAGGAGACCGCACCGTCACTTGCCAGCAAATTATGGACACTGTTGCTCCTGGGGTATCGGCGAGGACCATTCGCAACCGTCTCCATGAAGCTGGGCTACGGTCCCGCACAGCGTTAGGCCGTCTTCCGCTCACGCCCCAACATCGTGCAGCCCGCCTCCAGTGGTGTCGCGACAGGCGTGAATGGAGGGACGAATGGAGACGTGTCGTCTTCAGCGATGAGAGTCGCTTCTGCCTTGGTGCCAATGATGGTCGTATGCGTGTTTGGCGCCGTGCAGGTGAGCGCCACAATCAGGACTGCATACGACCGAGGCACACAGGGCCAACACCCGGCATCATGGTGTGGGGAGCGATCTCCTACACTGGCCGTACACCACTGGTGATCGTCGAGGGGACACTGAATAGTGCACGGTACATCCAAACCGTCATCGAACCCATCGTTCTACCATTCCTAGACCGGCAAGGGAACTTGCTGTTCCAACAGGACAATGCACGTCCGCATGTATCCCGTGCCACCCAACGTGCTCTAGAAGGTGTTAGTCAACTACCCTGGCCAGCAAGATCTCCGGATCTGTCCCCCATTGAGCATGTTTGGGACTGGATGAAGCGTCGTCTCACGCGGTCTGCACGTCCAGCACGAACGCTGGTCCAACTGAGGCGCCAGGTGGAAATGGCATGGCAAGCCGTTCCACAGGACTACATCCAGCATCTCTACGATCGTCTCCATGGGAGAATAGCAGCCTGCGTTGCTGCGAAAGGTGGATATACACTGTACTAGTGCCGACATTGTGCATGCTCTGTTGCCTGTGTCTATGTGCCTGTGGTTCTGTCAGTGTGATCATGTGATGTATCTGACCCCAGGAATGTGTCAATAAAGTTTCCCCTTCCTGGGACAATGAATTCACGGTGTTCTTATTTCAATTTCCAGGAGTGTATTATACAATTCAGGAGTATTATGCTCTGATAATAATCCAAATAAAATAAAATCGAGTATAGATGATTAATACAAATATTTGATAAAGGAAATTGTTGATGACTTTTTCCAGCACCGAGAAAAAAAAATTTGGTGCTTCATTGCAAAGTGAAGGAGAAATAGTTGGTGAAGGCTTACTGAAAGAACAGTCAGAAAAACCAATCGAATATATTTGGATAAATGTTGTCCATCAATTAACTGATAGATCAGCTATGATACATGGGGAAGAATTAGCTGGAAATAAAAATTATCACAATGAAAAAGTGGGGATAAAGCAAATTTTGACAAATAAATTTAGTAATTTCGTCGTCAAATCCCAAAAGGAATTCCATATTTGATTAGAATTTTGAATAATCCTTTTCGTAATTTTGGAAAAGTATCAAATACAAACAGATTACTCAATTGGGTTTTACACAATGTACCAATGCCACAGATGAATCTTCCAATCTATAAATTTTGTTGGCCTTTCATTAAGCTAGAAGAAAGATTAGCATATGGAGATCAAGGAATTAATCCATTAGATGAAGCTTGAATTACCTATTGCAATCATAAAGATTTAGAAAAAAGACATGAAGCAGATGAAGAAGTTCAATTAGCTGCAAAAGAGAGAATGCATGTGAGTGATGCTTCATTAGGAGAAAATGTTGCAGTCACTCCAGTTGAAGGAATTATGTATGGAAACAGAAAATTAGGTTTTGGCTTAGGTGTGGATGGTAATGGTTTGGGAGTGCAAAAATATCTAAAAGTTAACGAGAAAAATTGGAGACCCATCTGGGAGATCTGTCTAGCATCTCCAAAATTTAACAAAGGAGATAAAGTTAGAATTATTAAGCTCAAAGAACTTTTTGAAAAAGGAGACACAGTCAACTGGTCAACAAAAATTTTTGAAATTCAATCAGTTATTCATTCCAGTCCAGTCACATATAAATTGGAAGTTATCAAAGGAAATTTTTATGAGCAAGAACTACAAGAAACAAAATATCCTTATGTTTATCTAGTTGAAAAAGGTTTGAGAAAGAAATAAGATAAAGTTTATGTTAAATGGTAGGGTTTTGATAATTGACATAATAGTTGGGTGAATAAAAATAATTATTATCCTGAATATATACACATATATTTAGATTAGGTGTTTTTCGGAACTAGCGGCAACTGAAGATGTGCTTGCGATAGTTACCCTGGATCATTGATAAAAACAGCTGATTTTTCGTTACATCTTAAGGGGACCAAATTGGTCACCTTAAATTTTAAATTTTCTGGCTCAAGGACCCTGAAATTCCATAATGAATAAAGCATAAACGTATCTTTCAGAAATTTATGATAATCTCATTTTTCTAAACTCTGCCATGGTCAAATAATAGGCCATGGGAATATCGTATAAAATACTAAAATATCATCTGTAATCAACAACAGTACAAGGTTTATATTCTCGAATTCTTTTCTGGAGGCAGCAAATAACTGACACCTTCTTTCATTCATAAATATAGTTATTTTTTCATTCTAAGTTAGACTGCTAATGGGTAGAGGTGAGAAATATCTACAAATTTTACTTTATCGTCCACTTTTACATTCACTCTGATTATTTGATGCTTATTTTCACACTCAAGAATTTGAGCATTGTCTTTTGCCTTAAAACACAGATTATTATCTTCATCGATAATAATTATACTTGCATATTAGTATATGTAGGCTTGGTTACTCCATTTATACAGAATATAAATGTAGTAGATAAATTAAAATTCAATAGTGGGCACATTCAAAATTTAATAATATATATTTTTTCTCTTCCCATTTATTTCATCAACAATTTGTTGGAATGGTCACATAATAAATCTACGAAGTAAGATAGACTGTTGAAGTGCATATTGAATCTTTCTTTTCTTTTGTCTTCTCTGTGAACACCAAAACAAGTGTTAAGCATATTCTCTACTAATTTGTAGTCTGTTCACTTGTATTTTCTGACATAAAATATTTTATTGTCCTTAGGTCTTCCACTGTTGTAACTGGATAATCTACCTGAAAGCTGATTTTCAGATATTACACCACCAACTATGAAATAGTTTTTCTGGGCATATTGCTTACATGTGGCAATGTTAATAACTTCCTCTTTCTTCATCTCTACTACATCAGATATTACATCTTTTAAGTGAAGGCAGTCTTCTTTGTTTTCTTTTAATTCTTGTTCTTCTGCTTGTATTTCTATCACTAGCTGTTCAATATTTTTTTGAGATTGAATGGTAATATATTCTTTTGTATAGTTAACATAATCATGAAATATTTCATCAAGAGCAATAGAGTAATCTTTAATATCATTGGCAACCATTGTTCTGAAACTCATTACAAGTCTCTTGAAATTTCTTACAAATAGTAATATCCACGTATTTTGAACCATGTTACTAGGAGTTAATTGTTCAATTTCATGTTAAATATATATTGATATTATAAAGCTAGTGGATTATCATATTTGATTTCTTTGTATTCAAGATCGTAATTATTTAAAGATATCAAGAAATTTCCATTTATTCATTTAATGTTTTCAGGGTTGACTCATTGGCGCTATAATTCCAAACTTAATAAAACACTAAATTTCGTTTATGATCAACACATTTTTCTCATCGAATAATGGAACCTAAATATCTTTAAACCAATTACCTAAATTTCAGTGATAATTTTTAAGTTAACAAATTCAAATATATTCATGATAGATGATTCAGCAACAGTAGTGGGTGTTCATGTCGATTTAATTGTCTCCATTTATATAGAACAAAATTTTAATAACGTTTTAAAATTTTAATCGTTTAAATATGAGTAATGTACAGGATAAATTTACATTTGACATTTTTGTCGATAGAGATAATAAACCACAAGACAGACAAGTTGAATGTAATATTTACAAGAAATATTTTAAACCATCTTTAGCTATAGAACATTTGAGAAGGCGGAACCATGATGTAAAAATAAGTAAAATGGGAATATTTCTACTTCCGTATCTAGCGTGAGAGATAACGCATTAGTCTCACAGTGCTACTATCCTAGTTATCTATCTGTGAAGCGACTTGTGTTTAGCCACCCTGAGTGTCTGTCTTTGTAGACAGGTCGTCGCGTATGACGCCACAGAACGTGACAGGCGGAGAGATCCGAGAAACTAATTAGCAGTATTTCACAGTCTACTGTATCCGACCGCATTTGCTTCTGAGCGCATATTCTATTAAGACGACTACTCGTAAGTGAAAGGCGACTGGAAAGGGAGCCATTGACGCCACACATCCATAAACTGTAGTTTGCTCGTAATTTGTTGCAGTCCAATGAAATAATTAATATTACGATTTTAGTCCTGTTGTTGGATTACGTAATTAAAACCGCCCACCAGACCACGGCATCTTTGATTGATACTGTAAGTTCAGGGCTGCATATTAATTTTCTAGTCGTGGTTCAGGTAGTGAATGCGTATTCGCAACTGTATTCGACTTGGTAACATCTGAGAATCTACAGTTTACATTTCACTTGATTACCTGATGTTTATTTGTCTTCTGCCTTGTTCTTTGAAAGTAACCTCTTATTGCGATGCCAAGGCTGGTTTGCACATCGACTGTCTCTGGTTTGTTTCCGGTTGAGAGAAAGAAGGAGCACTGTAGAGATCGTAAACTGACTTTGTTTTTTGTATTGGTGGGTTTTCACCATTTGAATTTCAGCGGTCATGCGTAATTCATCTTCTGTCGACGATTCAGTGGGAACCATGTCTACGTCACGAAAGGAAGTGTCTTCCGACTTTGCTGAAATTCTCCCGTCTGTGACTGCGGTTGAAAATGGAACGAGGACTGTGGTGTTAGTGACTCGTTCGCCTGAGCGCTACGTGGTTTGACTGTAGCCGTGGTGGGTCGTCCTAAATTTTCTTGGCTTACGTGTCTTTGTGTTCGGTCAATTGTATGTTGATCTAATTTGTTTCATTTTGTGGGTATCTTCCATGCTTCTGCCTGATGATAGTTGAAGCAGTCTACGAACGCGAGTGATAAACTTGTCCATATACAGCACACGTTTTGGGTTGACATTCATATGCGAATAGGGCCTAAAAACGTTTCACATTAATGTGAGATGGAACATGTTTTTCCAAATCGATGCAGACCGCTCCAGCACCATTACAACATTTAAGTAGATATCCGTTGTCCACTTCTCTTGTTTCATTTCCAGAACCGTACCTTAATCCATCAATATCGACTCAGGGAGTTGGTCTGGCATATCAAAGGGAACGGGAAGTGCCGTAGGGGTGCGTCATCCCATTCCAGCTAACGATATTCGTACCTTGATAATTTCGCCTCAGGAAGCCACAAAATCAATGTCTCCTTTAATCTTTTCAACATAGCGTTGGAATATTAGTTCTGAGTTGACTCTAACAAAAGCTGCGTCGAGCAGTATAGACCGACGCACCACGATGGAATTATGCGAATTAGACGAAAATGGGTACATATGATGTACATGTACAGAAAAATAAATGAATACAATTTCAGAATAATTGAGCAAGATCCGGCGACCTTGCTCGCCAAGGTATGTTTTGGGAAGGGTGAAGAAAAGTAGTAGAAACCTTTACTGTGTGTCAGCGGCCAATATCTTGCTCAAGTGTAAGCTCAGAATGGCTTGCCTTGAAGGGCAACGTAACGGGACGTAGAGAATTGTCGACGTACCGCTGTGCGGTAGGAGTGCCGCGCAAGACAACCGAAGAAAAGAAATGGCACCCCAAATAATCACTCCTGGTTGTCCGGCCAAATGGTGGGCGACAGCCAAGTTGGTATCCCACAGCTCTCTTGGGCGTTTCCAGATACGAATCGGAACTCAAAACTCAAGACGACTTTAATCCTGTCAGTGATATTCCAGCCCGAAGAAGTGCCTGGAGAGGCCCCAGACAGCTGTAGAATACCAGCCTGTCTGTAGCCCACCATACAGCCCGACATCCAAAAGTGACTGTCTGGGGGTGCCTTTTCTTCTCATAACAGGAGCCCTATTATTCTCATCCGCCGCACCCCTACAGCACAGTAGTATGCTGACGGTATTCTATGCCCATTTTGTTCCGCTTTACGGTAAGCCTTCCTGGACTTACATTTCAGCAAGATAACGTCCATTCGCTCACAGCGAGAGTTTCTACTGCTTGTCTTCACGCTTTCCGAACCCTACCTTTGCCAGCAAGGTCCCGCTGTGGCCGAGCGGTTCTAGGCGCTTCAGTACGAAACCACGCGGCTGCTGCGGTCGCAGGTTCGAATCCTGCCTCGAGCATGGATGTGTGTGATGCCGTTAGGTTAGTTAGGTTTAAGTAGTTTTAAGTCTAGGGGACTGATGACGTCAGATGTTAAGACCCATAGTGCTTTGAACCATTTGAATAAATCATTCAGTTTCTCTGAAACTGTTATCATTTGTTTGTCTGCAGATGCACATCACATCAGTCGATTTCCGTCCCTTTCAGTTATTTCTTTCGTGGTGCGTCCTTTTTTCTCTTCTTGAAGTGTATATCTTTTGCGGGTAAACCTAGTTGCACAGTGAACCAATATTAATCCCGCAATTTTACGCAAACATATGGGCAGCTTAATCTGATCATATTCTTCGGGAGTTATTCGGTGCTCGCAACTTACCATGCCAGCTACTTACAATTACTGAAGTCGAACGATTTAGCGTCAGTGTTCTCCGGCGATGTATTTGTCTCGCCACGCCGGCGCTGCACCGCTGGGCCCTAAACAGGACGCATCCTCGCTCACCGACTGCCGCAGGCAGACTATCACAAAGTCTCACTGTTTGTCGGAATATCAGTCTTTCTTTAGGGTACTAAAGACATTGTGGGAACTCCTAAACTTCATAGTCGAGTTTCTCGAGAACTTTTGCAATTTGCAATTGATATTTGAGTTCCGAACTTCACGTATCATAAATATAAAAAACTGCAAAAGTCAGAGTGCCAAGTGGACTCCTTGTCAGTAGTGCCTAGTACTGGCTCAGCTAAACACTACAGGGTTATGTCTTATCGTAGACAGATATGGGTGTGTAATAGAACAGTGACAATCTGGTCGGAATTGAAACTGAGAACTGTTCGACAACAGCAACTGCGAAAATGTTAAGCTATGGGTTGGACACATATATTTATGAGGCACTTTGTCAAGTTATAATTTGTCTGCATTGGTCGTACTAATATCAAGTATTATGCGGTGTAGGATAGCGCTGACAACGAATGCGTTCCACTCCGACTAAAGGTCAGCGTCATTCGGATATTAATGTTAAGAAATGAGAAGAGTCTTTTTTTGTTCCATAGCGCAGGCATTTACTGTGAATTCTCACCGCGAGGGAAAGATATCGATAATAACGAGTCGGCCTGCCGTACAGTCGGCCATCTCGCTTGAAGAATTGGACATAGTAGAAAATGGATATAAAACATCATAAAACTGTGTTATTTTTAGATTTTTTAGATCACTTATTACGAATCTGATGTCGGGATTTGAAAATTGAAAATGGCAGAATTAATATGGCAGATCAAAATTTATAAATTAACATGATTCGAGTAAAATATCGGATATAAGGTATCTGAAGGTCGCTGATAACGAATTAGAAGTCGGTATTGATATACTAAAATATTTTACTCAATATTTCACACTTTTCGATCGAAATTATAGTCACACTCGTCACTCGCCTCATTATCGCTATCAGAACGTTCGCTGTGGGGTTGTCCACTGAAAGATGGTTCGAGAAGCAGATCTTGTACCTCCAGTGGCAATATTTATCTTCTCAAGTTTTTATCTTCTAGAAGCTCGAGACGAGTAGATCCGAAGATGTCAGAAGACAATAGAGAACATCATGTATCACCTATCGCGAGCCAGTCTATAATGCAAATTTAATATTATCACGCTAATATAAGGCACAAAGTTTTTATATGTACGATACTACAAACGCTGACCGAACTCACCTAAAACGTAATTTATCCGTCCAACCTCGCTTTACTGGCCACGTTAAATTATGTCACTTTTCCGTTGCGGCTGCTTCCATCTCATTCACAATTTCGAAAAAACTAACTGCAATTGTGGCACTGCCACACTGTAGAATAAAGACCGTCGACTAAAAAAGCACAAATATGCTCACGGCAATAAATTTTAATTGAACTATACTATGAAGGTAGCAGTTGAGATATTTAGAAAAGTGGAGGCTCAAAAATCGCTCTGAGCACTGTGTGACTTAACTTCTGACGCCATTAGTCTCCTAGAACTTAGAACAACTGAAACCTCACTAACCTAAGGACAACACACACATCCATGCCCGAGGCAGGATTCGAACCTGCGACCGTAGTGGCCGCGCGGTTCAGGACTGTAGCGCCTAGAACTTCTCGCCCACTCCGGCCGGCCAAAAGTGGAGGCAAGGAGAAAAAATACCAGTAGTACTGGGTCGACCACGGCGTGCCAAACTTCACGCATGTAGGGCATGCGGACCGTGGGTGAGCAACAGCCCGGTCTGCTTCGGCTTTGTTCTGTCCTCCTCGGAAGCAACTAGCATAACGGGAAACATCAATGAGCATTGCGGTGTGGCATTTTTCGATTGATCCAACTATCTTCAGTGCGGCAGAATCGTTGAGTCACCGCTGTATATCCTTCACTATTTGTTCTTGGTACGGAGAACGTTCACAGGTCTTGTCCAGGAGAGCTGCCACACTTGAATAAATCTATTTATATGCGGCTGTGCGTCTCTGTTTTTCATTACGTGCCGCTTCACGTCACATACTCATAACACACTAGGTTGGCCAGCAGGCCCCTTCTGCCTGTGACTTGCGACATGAAAAACCACTTATAACGACGTCTCTAGAAGTTGGTCATCATAAAGTCGTCTCCCTGTGTTCACTAACCAATAGATGTAAAGGCAAGAAACATAAAATACTGTGGAACTGCTAATGATAATACACAATGTTGTTAATGAAATAGTATCATTGAATACTCAGACAACTGTTTTCATTCAAAAGCTACTATCTAATTTAAGTTGTAGTCTGATAAAACTACTTGAGTATAAATAAAGATTTCACATTTGATTAAGATAGCCATTCATTGTGTGGTGTTATGATGAGAAGCCAGTTGTATTAGGTTAGTGCATATTAATAGCGTCTCCCGTTAAGTTACTGAACAAAGTAGACACAAATCTAAGAGAGACTGTCAACAATAAATTTCATCTCATTATCAGAAACCATCGGATGCGCAGGCAGTTTCTCGATCCCACGCATGTAGCGACTTAGTAATTCTGAGTTAGCCATATTCAAAATGTAATCGGCAAAACAGTACAAACAAAATCAAAAGAGAGAAAAGTAAAAATAAACTTCTTGGTGGTTGGTCAATAAGCGGCGAGGAAGGTAAACAAATGCCAGTGCCAGATTAGAACATGTACAGTAGGCGTGTTTGCCAGCCAGGCTCATTGATGTTGTCTTGTAGGTTTCATCTGTTACTCTGCGAGTGCAAGGTATCTCATTTGCAGGCAAAAAATATCAACTGCCGACACATCCCTGTAAAGCAGTTCACAACACTAAACGCCTTGCTTGTGCCACCAGATGTATGTTAATAACAATATACAATCCTGGAAATTGAAATAAGAACACCGTGAATTCATTGTCCCAGGAAGGGGAAACTTTATTGACACATTCCTGGGGTCAGATACATCACATGATCACACTGACAAAACCACAGGCACATAGACACAGGCAACAGAGCATGCACAATGTCGGCACTAGTACAGTGTATATCCACCTTTCGCAGCAATGCAGGCTGCTATTCTCCCATGGAGACGATCGTAGAGATGCTGGATGTAGTCCTGTGGAACGGCTTGCCATGCCATTTCCACCTGGCGCCTCAGTTGGACCAGCGTTCGTGCTGGACGTGCAGACCGCGTGAGACGACGCTTCATCCAGTCCCAAACATGCTCAATGGGGGACAGATCCGGAGATCTTGCTGGCCAGGGTAGTTGACTTACACCTTCTAGAGCACGTTGGGTGGCACGGGATACATGCGGACGTGCATTGTCCTGTTGGAACAGCAAGTTCCCTTGCCGGTCTAGGAATGGTAGAACGATGGGTTCGATGACGGTTTGGATGTACCGTGCACTATTCAGTGTCCCCTCGACGATCACCAGTGGTGTACGGCCAGTGTAGGAGATCGCTCCCCACACCATGATGCCGGGTGTTGGCCCTGTGTGCCTCGGTCGTATGCAGTCCTGATTGTGGCGCTCACCTGCACGGCGCCAAACACGCATACGACCATCATTGGCACCAAGGCAGAAGCGACTCTCATAGCTGAAGACGACACGTCTCCATTCGTCCCTCCATTCACGCCTGTCGCGACACCACTGGAGGCGGGCTGCACGATGTTGGGGCGTGAGCGGAAGACGGCCTAACGGTGTGCGGGGCCGTAGCCCAGCTTCATGGAGACGGTTGCGAATGGTCCTCGCCGATACCCCAGGAGCAACAGTGTCCCTAATTTGCTGGGAAGTGGCGGTGCGGTCCCCTACGGCACTGCATAGGATCCTACGGTCTTGGCGTGCATCCGTGCGTCGCTGCGGTCCGGTCCCAGGTCGACGGGCACGTGCACCTTCCGCCGACCACTGGCGACAACATCGATGTACTGTGGAGACCTCACGCCCCACGTGTTGAGCAATTCGGCGGTACGTCCACCCGGCCTCCCGCATGCCCACTATACGCCCTCGCTCAAAGTCCGTCAACTGCACATACGGTTCACGTCCACGCTGACGCAGTATGCTACCAGTGTTAAAGACTGCGATGGCGCTCCGTATGCCACGGTAAACTGGCTAACACTGACGACGGCGGTGCACAAATGCTGCGCAGCTAGCGCCATTCGACGGCCAACACCGCGGTTCCTGGTGTGTCCGCTGTGCCGTGCGTGTGATCATTGCTTGTACAGCCCTCTCGCAGTGTCCGGAGCAAGTATGGTGGGTCTGACACACCGGTGTCAATGTGTTCTTTTTTCCATTTCCAGGAGTGTATTTTGTGGACGTATACAGTCCATCGTTTGAGATGATGTTTCTTATGGCTTAATAACTATTTTCACCTTATGAAGTTAATATATGGTACCACAAATCCCCGTCAGCCTGCTCTCATTTAGTTTTACGATGACCTCGTTAAATCTGTTATGGAAAATGCCAAAATCAATTATTTGAAAGGGCACAGACCATGTCCTTCACCATCCTTCCCAGTGCGTGATTCTGCTTCATGTTTAATATCGTTTCTGAAGAGACGATGTACCACAAAGCTCCTTCCTTACTTTTAACCTCAACATGACTACTGAAGGTAATTATCACACAAAGGTTAACTGGTCGCCACACTTGCCAGTCATCAGACACACTGTCATTGATCACAGCAGCAAATCACATAAATGTCCTTCATCAATGCCTGTCTATCTTTCTGAATGTGGTGTTTTGGGGCTATCAGGATGGTCGAACCCGGGACTCCAGATTCCCGAGCTGAAGCCGGGACCCACCACCGTCTTTTCTCAGGAGGCCGAGCAAGTTCAAGAGCGTCACGGGGCAGTGTAGAGTGATACAGCGGTATTTCGTGGCATTTCTTTATTATCATAATTTACAGTGCTTCAATGAGTGCAGCATAGTGTCGGCGGCCGCCTGCGCGCTGTGCCGCGAGTCCAGCCAGCTCAACAACTCCTGGTATGCTGACACCACTGTTGCTGTCTGCAAGGCCGCTCAGCTGGAACTCAGCCGCGCTCGCCCGTTCGCCCTCGCCTGCCGATGCATAGCGGCTGGCGTCGTGCCGCTGCCCACTATTTCGGAGACTGCTACAGTCCCTGGTACTCGCTGACCTCTGCCCCGTTTGGCTTGCTCTGTCCGACCGCGGGACGAGGGTTGATGTACTGGTCGCCCGTGGCCCTCGGCCGTGGCTGCTCGCAGAACACGACAGGACCGCTAACGGGACTTGCCGGATGGTAACCCCCGCTGCTGTCTCTGGCGCTGCTCCATCGCTGCCACGCCTCCCGTAGCGTACGCCTCGCGCGGATCCCGGTATGCCAGTTGGGAATCTAACGTGGCCCGTCTTGTATGCGGCAGACCTCTGCCACTGCCCTCCTTCAGGCTGACCGTGTGATCTCCAAGCACCAGGCTACCGTTCCGTCGCGCCCCAGTGTTGCGTCACGAAGAGCGGAATACAGCCCAAACAAGTACGTAGAATATTTACAACATTGCTGCCAGACTGGCCCCTATAAGCGTGGACCAGCACAGGTCCGTCCCGACGCTCGACTGGCCTAGCACACCATGTCCCAAGGTAGAAGTACCTCACTATTGAAACTGCCTTTTCCCCTCGCCTCTGACGTAGTGTCAGAGAGAGACAGAAACAATGGTAGACACAAATTCCCAAACGTCAGCCATTTACAAGTCTCGACTTGGTTCCCGCCTAGTTCCTCACCTCATATCGCAATAACTTCAAGCAACGCTGCGGTTTCCTGCCTCGTTATAGCTTCACACAAAGCAATTCGTGCCCGCAATAGCGTCGTCGCAGCACCGCGGTCACGACCGCTATGTTTGCATTTCCTGGCCTACTAGTTGTCGACTGTTTCAATATTCTGCCAGCGGCCCCATATTCCATTGTCCGACCGCGCGTTCATTGACCATTAATAAAATTTCCTCTTTCCTTCGACTAAGAGTAATACTAGCGCAGCACACCTCCCTCCTTTCAACAAGATTAGTCCCGAATCAAAATATAACAGATGTGGCCTGTGGCTGCGTAACACACCTTGTTCACAGAACTTACGTTCTAGAGTCTAAAACTAACGAGAACATCAAAACATTAATTCTAGACCTATACACTGTTCACATTGGTTACCCATGCCGTATGCAACTGATGTGTTCGCACCGCCTTTACTGGTGCACGTCTCCAGACTCTCCACAAAGCTACGCTCAAGAAAAATAGAAAAAGCGCCACACCTTGTGGCTGAAATGCTCACTGTCATTATCATGTTACTCCGATGCTGTTGTAACGTTCGAACGTGTTCTAATACTTTATTAACCGTGATAGAATCTTCCTGTGCATTAATAAAGGACTGCAACGTTTCACAAAACACTGGATATAACGTGGAGAGTAAATATCTCAGATTGTGCATTGGTAATATCTCCAGAACCCCTTCCCACTAAAAGTTACTACAACATCGTAGGACATCCTCAAAAAATTCCCGATAGTACACTGAAAAAACGCAACTGTTATCTCACCCACCAAAACACAAAAAACTCAAATTATCCCTTGATACAAATACACAAATTGTAAATATGCCATGCAATATTACACGTAAAATAATTTACTCCCTCCGTGACCATAACGCATACGGAAGGTTATGCGTCCGCTGTTGTCCCTCCGGCGCAACCTTCTTCCGTTTGCTTTGCCTAGCCTCTGCAGTTGGGACACTTCCTTGTAATTGACGTGATACGTCCACCATTCCTTTAAAAGGCTTTATCCTACTCACCTGGAAAATGGACGCGACTGCTACGGTCGCAGGTTCGAATCCTGCCTCGGGCATGGATGTGTGCGATGTCCTTAGGTTAGTTAGGTTTAAGTAGTTCTAAGTTCTAGGGGACTGATGACCACAGATGTTAAGTCCCATAGTGCTCAGAGCCATTTGAACCATTTTTGGAAAATGCATGTTTTTGTAGGGGAGCAGCAATTTAACATTTACAGGAGAAGTCATCTCCACGACCAGGTATGGTCCGTGGTATTTCGTCAAGAATTTTTTCGTCTTTCCCTTAGGTGTATCGTGTATTCGTGATCAGTACCCATTTATCTACCTTGTACTGTGGTAAAGGTCCCAACTGCTTATTCGGTTCTTCCTGACTTTCCAATGCCTTCGTATTGCCCTTCTGTACCCTCTTCCACACTTCCCGTATTGTCCGTGCAAATTTCCTCACTGCGTCCCCTTTAGCTCCCGATTTCGGACCTAGAACGTCAAATGGTGATGGCATCTTTCTTCCACAGACCACCTCGAACAGTGACATTCCGACCCCCGAATGTATTTTGGTGTTGTAACTCGATACCACGTACGGAAGGTAAACGTCCCAGTTGTCATGGTTTCCATTCACATAATAACTTAGAATTTTTAAAATTGTCTTATGGACTCGCTCCGTTCTTCCATTCACCTGCGGATGAAATGGACTGGTCCGTAATTTTTTAATTCTCAACAACCGACACAACTGTGACATTAATTCGGACATGAAGTTCGTTCCCTGATCCGTGATTATGGTATCAGGCACCCCAAACTTCAATAACCGGTTATTGACTAAAGCTAGTTCTACCGTACTTGCCTGTTGGTCTGGTATTGCAGCCATGGCTAGAAACCGCGAAAAGTGATCAGTTATAGTTAAAACGTAATGATTCCCTGCCGGTGTTTTGTTATATGGCCCGCAGATATCAAGTCCGATCAACTCGAAATGTTTCGAAGCCTCTGGTAACCGTTGCAATGGAATTCCTGCACGCGTCACATCCGTTCGTTGAGCACACGGTACACAATTTTCTACGTATTGTTCCACATCCCTTCTCCGTGTGCGCCACAAAAATCGTACTACTACTCGTCTTTCCGTTGCTCGACGACCCACATGCCCTGAAAGCACATGATCATGGGCCTGCTTTAAGCTTCCTCTCTCAATCCTTTTGGTACCATTACCCGTGGTCCACATCTGGTAACTCTACACAAAAAATTTCCCTCCACAATGAAATGTGGTTGAGTTCGAAAACCCTGGCGCTCCTCACCCTCTGCTTGTGCTCTTTGCCATTCCGCGACACTCTTACCCATTACTTCTAATGCGTCTAACTTGAAACTTAATGCATCTGCATTCCCGTGTTTCTTCACTGGCTTATGAATTACTTCAAAGTCAAATTCACTTAATTTTAGAGCCCACCGTGTTAACCGACTAGAAGGATCCTTCAGTTCCAGTAACCATCTCAACGCTGCATGATCTGTCACGACCTTTAACTTCCCAGCTTAAAGGTAATAACTAAAATACGTTACTCCATATATTACAGCCAACATCTCCTTTTCCGTTGTGGAATAATTCCGCTCTGCCCTATTTAACTGTCTGGAAGCGTACGCCACCGGATGTTCCTGCCCATTCACCATTTGTCCGAAAACACATCCTACTGCGTCATTTGAATCGTCACACCATAAGGTGAAGTCTTCTTCAAAATTCGGAAACACCGACACCAGACCAGAAACTAATCTCATTTGTTATTCATTGAAAGCTTGCTGGTATTCCTACGTCCATTGAAATTTAACCCCTTTCTTTAAAAGCTTTGTTAACGGTTTAGCTATTTTAGCAAAATCTTTTACAAATTAACGATAATATTAACATAACCCAATATACTATTGTAATTGCTTCGTTGTACGTGGTTTTGGGAAATTTTGAACTGCCTCTGTTAACATAGGATCGGTTTGAAACCCTCGATCACTAATTACATGACCTAAATATTTTACCTGCGTCTGCGCAAAATTACATTTTTCTAAACTTAATATTAACCGTGCCGAACGCAATCTTCTAAAGACTTCTCTTAACCGTGATACATGTTCTGCTATATGCTTTTGAAATACTATAATATCATCTCGGTAAACCATACATGTTCTCAGTTTCAATCACCTAAAAATTCCGTCTAATAATCGCTGAAAAGTTGTCGGTGCATTCTTCAACCTGAACGGCGTACGTATACACTGATAGTGTACTCCGGGAACAGTGAAGGCTGTCTTTACCCTATCCTCTGGCGCTAGTTCCAACTGATGGTATCCACACCGTAAATCCATCGTCGTAAAATACACTCCTGGAAATGGAAAAAAGAACACATTGACACCGGTGTGTCAGACCCACCATACTTGCTCCGGACACTGCGAGAGGGCTGTACAAGCAATGATCACACGCACGGCACAGCGGACACACCAGGAACCGCGGTGTTGGCCGTCGAATGGCGCTAGCTGCGCAGCATTTGTGCACCGCCGCTGTCAGTGTCAGCCAGTTTGCCGTGGCATACGGAGCTCCATCGCAGTCTTTAACACTGGTAGCATGCCGCGACAGCGTGGACGTGAACCGTATGTGCAGTTGACGGACTTTGAGCGAGGGCGTATAGTGGGCATGCGGGAGGCCGGGTGGACGTACCGCCGAATTGCTCAACACGTGGGGCGTGAGGTCTCCACAGTACATCGATGTTGTCGCCAGTGGTCGGCGGAAGGTGCACGTGCCCGTCGACCTGGGACCGGACCGCAGCGACGTACGAATGCACGCCAAGACCGTAGGATCCTACGCAGAGCCGTAGGGGACCGCACCGCCACTTCCCAGCAAATTAGGGACACTGTTGCTCCTGGGGTATCGGCGAGGACCATTCGCAACCGTCTCCATGAAGCTGGGCTACGGTCCCGCACACCGTTAGGCCGTCTTCCGCTCACGCCCCAACATCGTGCAGCCCGCCTCCAGTGGTGTCGCGACAGGCGTGAATGGAGGGACGAATGGAGACGTGTCGTCTTCAGCGATGAGAGTCGCTTCTGCCTTGGTGCCAATGATGGTCGTATTCTTGTTTGGCGCCGTGCAGGTGAGCGCCACAATCAGGACTGCATACGACCGAGGCACACAGGGCCAACACCCGGCATCATGGTGTGGGGAGCGATCTCCTACACTGGCCGTACACCACTGGTGATCGTCGAGGGGACACTGAATAGTGCACGGTACATCCAAACCGTCATCGAACCCATCGTTCTACCATTCCTAGACCGGCAAGGGAACTTGCTGTTCCAACAGGACAATGCACGTCCGCATGTATCCCGTGCCACCCAACGTGCTCTAGAAGGTGTAAGTCAACTACCCTGGCCAGCAAGATCTCCGGATCTGTCCCCCATTGAGCATGTTTGGGACTGGATGAAGCGTCGTCTCACGCGGTCTGCACGTCCAGCACGAACGCTGGTCCAACTGAGGCGCCAGGTGGAAATGGCATGGCAAGCCGTTCCACAGGACTACATCCAGCATCTCTACGATCGTCTCCATGGGAGAATAGCAGCCTGCGTTGCTGCGAAAGGTGGATATACACTGTACTAGTGCCGACATTGTGCATGCTCTGTTGCCTGTGTCTATGTGCCTGTGGTTCTGTCAGTGTGATCATGTGATGTATCTGACCCCAGGAATGTGTCAATAAAGTTTCCCCTTCCTGGGACAATGAATTCACGGTGTTCTTATTTCAATTTCCAGGAGTGTACTTACATTGTCCCAGATTGTCCAATATGTCTGTGATATTCGGAATCGGATATGCGTCCGAAATGGTTTTCGCATTCAGAAACCTATAATCACAACAAAACCTATATTTCCTTGTACGATCCACCGACGTCTTAGGTACGAGAACTACATTGCTTGAATACGGACTTTCGCTATGCTCCACGATTCCATTCCGTAGTAGTTGTTCTATAAACTCCTCTAGTAGCGGTTGCATATGCCGTGCTACACCGCCAGCCAGTGCAATTCCGCGTGCAACGGTCAGTGCCAACGTTCGTTGCCGCTGCCAAGCGACAGCATGGTGAAGTGATGCCCGGGCTGGACTTCAGCCAAGTAGTTTTATTCGACATGGTACCACGGTACTATAGGTTTTAATTTTAATGTTGCCTGTGCCTTACTCTGGCATGTTACAGTAATTTTATATTACTGAAGAAGTCTAGATTAATTTAGCCGAAACCTGGTAAAGACCAGAAAATTTGTGCAACAGAGGCTGATTCCTCAAAAGATTGGTCTATCACAGTTGCTGACGGAGCTGCAATATGCTAAAAATTCTTAAATTTGATAGTTGATACCTCCTTGTGTGGGGTCAACAACGACAGTATGTGCGGGGCTGGAGTTCCTGGCAGCACAGAACTATCAGATGCGTTACCTCTAGCTGAACATGTGCACATCTCGCTACTGATGAAGAAAAAATCAATCTTTCATATATATTTTTAGCTATAGGACACGCAAAAGTTGCTGGGTTCGAACCTCTGGCATGCAAAAACCATTTGTATCACACTGGTGGTGAACACATTTAATATGACATCTTACAGTGCTTAGTTAACAATTCATATTGGTACTGGTTTCTACTTCCCGTCCATCACCACAACTATACTGCATGACGTTTCACACTTGTGCCACCTCTGGTGGTTTCTTCTCAGGGGTAACATAAGTTTCAGGGGGGTTTCCGATGCAGTGCTAAATGTATCGTCATTTATTTCCAGGTTCGGACATTTCCACTTGTAAACTGGTACTGGTGAACACTTCGATGTTTCACGTCTCTTTATGCTAGTCAAGTCTCGATCAGAAACCCAAGTTTTGGTTAACAGTGAGTTGAAACTGTGATCACAAACCACAACTCGTCATGTCATGTAATGAGTGTGATAAGATTTTCTGCAGTGCCACATACTGCAATGTTGTTTACTTTAGAAGAGTTAAGGACGGTCTAAACTCTAATATTATTTTTTCTAATACTTTTGTATGATAGCATTGGTTTACATATGGACTATATGCTATATGCTATATGCTATGAAGAGGAGTGTTCTCTAGTAGTGTCTCGTGGTACCCATTGTTTATAGTCAAACGTTCATACTGCCGTGATTTTAGAGGACCTGCGACTCAGTTATGCTATGTTGGTTGCGTACATTCAGGTGCGACCTACACGTTGGAATTCAGGGGTGGCCCATACTTTGTGCTGTTGTGTGTACTTAACGTTTCTGTGAGCCGACTCGTAGACTAGTATCGTTTCCAGAAAGGCAAAATTGCAGCTTTTCGGAACAAACTACTGGCCACCAATCAGATGCTGTCAGGTTTCTGTGTTGTTTGACCCAAGAAGACGTGCAGTTATATGTTACTCTGTGAGTAATGGCCTTTTAGCCCTTTACGGAGTACTCGATTCCTCAGGTTTATTGCATTCAGTTCCCATTGTTACTTTGGCTCGTAATCCACTTGAGAAAGGCATGTGATGTATCACGAGAAAATACATGAAAATCGCGATTAAAAATTTTGATGTAAATAAAATATATGACACACAGGTAAAGCGACTGGCTGTATCGTAACACAATCAATAACTTGCTAAGGAACGAGTTGGGGTATTCTCGAAGTGAATGATCAACAACAAAAACAATATCAGATTTCCACGAGGTTACAGTTTATACTTTCTTCCAAACTTATGTCTCAAGTAGAACGTAAGATTTCCCAATCAGCTCAACAAGTTACGTTCTGAAATACAAATCACAAGTAAAAGTTTAGGGTCTTAGGCAGATGGTAAAATACAAAAGCTGTAAAAGGATCACAAAACATAGAATTTCTGTGGGCTGTAATTTGTTGAATATCACCAGCACTCAGACCGACGAAGTTAAAGCGGTGAGTACCAAGGCCTACAGGCACGGCATCATTGCATTGATGAGGTCTGCTTTCTCGGTGACGTGAAGAGTGGAGAGGCATCTACATTGCAGCGAGTGATGTCCTGATGAAGTCTTTCTGGGCTGGTCGCTGCACTGGAACTGACTACTGGAGATTTTTTTCCCTTTATTGTTATTTCATCCCCCCTCGACGCATGTGGGTGGGGTTGGGAGGAGGGGTTGGCAGTGGTACAAACAACCCGCTCTTCAGCCTGTAGGCATTATTCTCTAACTTACATCTACACAAAAAGAAGGAGGCATATTTATCATGAATTTAAAGTTATTTTAAAATTTGATGTTAATGGGAGAATGTAAGAAATAATGCTGTCTTCATAAATAGTATAAAAACGGCGATGAAGATGTGGAGAGACAGCACAGTTAAAAAACTTGAAAAACACATTAAGGACACTGAACACTTGACAGCAACATTTGAAAAACTGGGAACACGAGAGAAGAGACACTGACCATTAAAAATGGAGCACTGTGCAGTTTCAATACAGTTGAAAACAGACCTGTCCTGGAATGCTAGATTGTTGATGAAAAGAAAGGTGAATATGGAGGGAGAGTGTTGGTGATAAGCACCGAGGATTCATAAGAGGTGGTGATGAAACGGTGGTGGCTTTGGGGGGACGAGGATAGAGGGGTCGCTGGGATTTCAATCTATTAATCTGAAAGGATAAATGATATGGGGAGCGACAAGGATAGGGAAAAGGTAGGAGGTGTATTGAAGGGAGAGAACAAGGAGAGAGCCCTGGAGGGGTGGATAGGATGGAGGGGAGGACGGAGCCAGAAAGCATATCGTTCAAGGATCTGTAGGGACTCATAGAACTTAAATGTGGTGGATATCCATGCAACATTGCCGTAGGAAAACATGGGGTGGATCAGCGATTTGTATATGCGAAGGAAAATGGAGGATCATTGTCCCCATGTTTGATCATTTAGTTTTAGTAGCTTTAGTCAATTTGAAGCTTTCTTTTGGATGGTCAGTAGGTTTCCATGTTAGCTGTCTTTAGAAAGTTAATCAAAGGTGTTTTAGTGCGTTACTTACCAGGATGGGAAGGTCGTAAATGGTGAGGTAGAGTCTTGGAGATGGAAGGTGTGGAGCCAATGGTTACACCAGGAGGTAAACTGACTGAAGTACATTTGGAGAGATCGTTGGAATATCCGGAGAGTAGGATGGAGGGTGAGGAAATCAGTGTCCTCAGCAGACTCAAGGATGTGCTTGGGTATATCTGCATTGTGTAAGATGTACAGGAGAGAGGAGAGAACTGACCCTAAGGGACACTCCTGCATTGGGATGTAAGGTATGGGAACTGGTGTTGTTAACAATGACATAGGATTGGCGATTAGAGAAAGAATGCAATAAGGTGGAGTTTGAAAAGGAGATCGGCATGCCATATGCGGTTGTATGCTTTCTCTAGGTCGAGGCAGACATGGGGACAGGGTAGTGTGCAGGACATGGTGAGGAGGACAGGTACGTTGTCACATCCAAGTGAATCTGTGGCTTGTGCAGTGAGGTGTTCAAGGAGGTTGAGAGATGCTAGGATGATGTGTGTTGTTGAGCTGTTGGGATAGTAGATGAATGCAGTTTGGGAATTGATCATCAGCAGAGAAGGAGGGACAGAGGACACTTTTGATAATAGGTAGCAGATGGCTTTCAAAGTATTATTACAATCTGTTATTGAATAACAATACGAGCCTGTGAGTACCGATCCATTCTGTGAAAACTGCACAACAATGGCACTTTCCATTTAAGCAATGCTTGCGATGTAAGTCTTAGGTGATTCACTCTTTACATTACAGGATGTAATGGTTATAAATCTACATCTACATCTACATCTACATGATTACTCTGCAATACACATATAAGTGCTTGGCAGAGGATTCATCGAACCACAATCATACTATCTCCCTACCATTCCACTCCCGAACAGCGCGCGGGAAAAACGAACACCTAAACCTTTCTGTTCGAGTGCAGATATTTATATTGTTCACTAAGGATGGCATACTGAACAACATTAGATCATTATTTACGCCATTTTCAGAGTAGTAATTATCGCTGTTACAAGTTGCATGTTTTTAGGTTGGGTAGCACTTCGAAATACATAAGGCAAGAGCAAGAAATTAATTCGAATTTTCCCCTGGGAAGCACATCAGGTGTTGAGGTGAGGATGTGTGGCCGCTAAATGGTTGGTCTATAATGACAGTTGTAGGTCACGTAGTGGTGCAGCTACAACTGTGCAGAAAACTTCAGGACTTAAAGATGGTAACGTGTTTTTGGGAAGACTGTTCGACACAGGGAAAGAACAAATAACTCACTTACGTGTGTACATATAAAGGTAACACACACAAAAATTATAAAAATATCTGCACTTTTACCCGTTACACCATCTGTGTATATAGACATCAAAAAAAATTTGCGTCACCGCACTTCCGAGAGTTTCGGAACCTGTACAGAAAACTGGAATAGAGATCAACATAAAAATCATTTCCGCCCTTTTTATTGCTCATGAGAACCACATATTGCATGTTGTACCACCATACAGAGAGACCTTGAGAGGTGGTGTCCAGATTTCTAGAGCAAGAAATTAATTAGAATCTTCCCCTGCGCAGCACATCGGGTTGTGGAACATTGCCCAGAATTCATGAAGATAGACGTTGACTGTGGATATCGTATCACAGACACAGTCTAATACCCAATAGCACGTCGTCTTACATTGGTGCATGTGTGTATTCGTCGTAGCATACTTTCCACAAGTTCATCAAGGCACTGTTGGTCCAGATTGTCCGACTCCTCAACGGCCATTCGGCGTACATCCATCAGAGTGGTTGGTGAGGAATCCTGTCGTTTTTATTAATGTTCACGTTCTCTTCACCGATGAGATTCGCGTATGCCTTAAAGGACACAATCGTCGGAGACATGTTTGAAGGCAACCCGGCCCCGCAGAACGCCTTAGACACACTGTCTAGCGAGTGCAGCAATGTGGAGAGGTTCCCTAATGTTTTGGGATGGCGTACGCCGCTGGTGGTCATGGAAGGCGCCGTAACGGCTGTACGATACGTCCTCCGACAGACAATGCAACCATATCGCCAGCGTATTGGCGAGGCATTCGTCTTCATGGACGACAATTCGTCGTCCATAAACAGCCTTTTTCAATCTATCCCAGGCATGTTCGAAAAGATCCATGTCTGGAGAACATGCTGGCCACTCTAGTCGAGCGATGTCGTTATTCTGAAAGAAGTCATTCACAAGATGGGCACGATGGGGGCGCGAATTGTCGTCCATGAAGACGAATGCCTCGCCAATACGCTGGCGATATGGTTGCATTGTCTGTCGGAGGACGTATCGTACAGCCGTTACGGCGCCTTCCATGACCACCAGCGGCGTACGCCATCCCAAAACATTAGGGAACCTCTCCACATTGCTGCACTCGCTAGACAGTGTGCCTAAGGCGTTCTGCGTGGCCGGGTTGCCTTCAAACATGTCTCCGACGATTGTGTCCTTTAAGGCATACGCGAATCTCATCGGTGAAGAGAACGTGAACATTAATAAAAACGACAGGATTCCTCACTGGAAATGCAGGAAAAAAGTCCAATGTACATGTGTCTGGAAATGAATCACTCCCATGCTAGATGGCGCAGACAAATGATGTTCCTTTGACTTCGTGCCGTTTGTTCCTTACATGTTGCAGGCTGTGTGATTGACACATCATACTCTAAGCAGCAGAATGAACCTTTATTCATGGCGGTAACGGGCCGGGTTGGTGTTTATGTACGGCCAGACAGATGGAAATGGTCGAGAGGCAGCACAGCTGTACCGAAACAATGGTCCTTACAGACACCAACCACATCACACAATATTTCAAGCGGTTTTTGGGTGCTTGTGCGAACACGAATCCTTTCAGACATTCGAACGCGCAGGGAAGTAGCGGGCTGTGTACACACCAGATTTTGAGGACTGTGTTGTATAGAATATTGAGACGAACCCTAATACAAGCTGGCAACGGCCTTGCGGCAGTGGATACACTGGTTCCCGTGAGGTCACCGAAGTTAAGCGCTGTTGGGCGTGGCCGGCACTTGGGTGGGTGACCATCCTGGCCGCCATGAGCTGTGGCCATTTTTGGAGTGCATTCAGCCTCGTGATGCCAACTGAGAAGCTACTCGACCGAAGAGTAGCGGATCCGGTCAAAGAGAACCATTATAACGACCGGGAGAGCGGTGTGCTGACCACACGCCCCTCCTATCCGCATCCTCAGCTGAGGATGACACGGCGGTCGGATGGTCCCGATGGGCCACTTGTGGCCTGAAGACGGAGTGCTAATACAAGCTCCATACAAGTTTCTCGCCAACATGGGTTCAAAGATGACTACGGCTGCTGTCCCTGTCAACTGCAACAGACATGGAACGTACGGCATGTGGTCAGAGGAAATATCATTGTCAGCGCTATCTACCGTAACGATGCATTCCCGGACACATGTTCATAGAATCTTTTTTCCTCCATTTCCATTCAGGAATTCTTCCCTGCAGTTTGTCATTTTTAGTAATGTTCACTCTGTATACATCTCAGCCGTTCTGAATATGTAAATCGGGTAGCGAGAAAGACGTGTTAGAAATGTTTCATCTACTATGACATAATACAGAGTGATATATGATTGTTATTATATAAATCTCATAGCAGACAACCGGCAATTTAATACATGAGGTTTTCAGAGTGCTTCCCTTAAGCAGCAATGAGTGTGGAGATTCTTCAATTGACTTCCGTAATGACTTTCTAAAGAAGATCGTTTTAGAGTGCCAGAATCTCCCTAGAAAACGGAGTTCCAATATCCTGGGGTGTTGCAACATTGAAGATTTTGTCCTTCAAATAATCCTTTAAGAAAATCATATGCGTTGAGTTCGGATCTACTCGTATAAGGGAACCATTTCACATCATGCTCAGTGAATCCTGAGGTGTCCAGAGCAACGATATCATCTCTGAATGTCATCGAAGACGTCTGCAGTGTGGTGTGGACGAGCTGCATCCTGCATGAACCAGTAGTTTTGGTGCGTGCAGTCACTTTCTGCAGCCAATAAAATTCATGTTACAATATCTGTCAGCATTTGTTTGCCATGACAGGTCCATTTCCTTCAGGAGACATTCAGAGATCATATTGTTGCTCTGGACACCTAAGAATTCACAGAACACGATGTGGAATGATCCCCATATACGAGTAGATCGTAACTCAACCTATATTATTCTTTCTTATGAGATTCCAGAGGTGTCCAGAGCAACGATATGCTCTCTGAATGTCTCCTGAAGGAAATGGAAGACGTCTGCAGTGTGGAGTGGACGAGCTGCATCCTGCATGAACCAGTAGTTTTGTAGCCAGTACAAATTTATGTTACAATATCTGTCCGTATTTGTTTTCCATGACAGGTCCGTCAATAAATATGGGCCCAATAACGCAATGTGCACTCACTGCGCTGCACACAGTAACTATTTTTGATGAGGTGTAACATCAGCTTGAAAGAGTGGATTCTCAAGAGCCCAGTGGCGCCAGTTCTAGTTGTTGACGTACCCCTGGATGTCGAAGTGTACCTTATCACTAAAGCAGATATGAACCGATTTTCAAAGGCCCTAATCATCTCATTTTCAATATAACATCATCGTCCTACATCCCTTTGCATTTATGAGGTAAAAAGTTAATTTGCACCTGCAATATCTGCAGGAGAGACCGTCGTGATGTCCTGAGTTGCTGTGCTGCGCGTCTTCCTGATGTAGTCGGTTAATCACTGAATATGGTTCGCTCTCGTTCCTTATTCTCCAGGCTTACAACTGAGGCTGGTCATCCTGAGTAGCTTTTTAAGCATTGCGCGAAATTTTTATGAACGGATGGCTAAATTTTGTCATCACAATTTGACTTCAGTTCTGTACTGTAATCTCACTGAGAAACAGACATTCCGGATGGTGCTGTTCTCGGATAAAATGAGCTATTGAATGCGCGTCACACCACAAAGATGCGTCCACAATTAGCGTTAAATATCTTTACGATGAACAAACGTTGTTCCTATGTTAGCGCGTCCATTCTGAAATGTGAATTGACACATCGGTGAGGGAGCAACAGAATTTTCAGAACCACGATGCAACGATACCACAAGGAAAATCATTTCCGGCGTACCTGCGCTGTTCTATGGCCCTCTCTGATCATCTTCATCGTAGCCGGGATAGAACGGATATTGTCAGTTTAGTTTGCAGACTACAGCAGAGCGAGTCTGATAAGGTATTTTAGCAGGTATTGCTTGCTATATCTGGAGTAATTAATTTAATAACTATCAGCGATTATTTCAGTTGATAACACTTTATAGGACAAAAATTATTTGTAGATATATGTTCTTTACAATTTTCAGTTTTGACGAAAGACCTTACGGCAACGAAATACAGACGAACAGAAAGATTTCCGTAAATAGTCTAAACAAAAAATAACTATATACTAGTGCGCAGTTGTATACAAACAAGACTTTCTAAATTAAGATAGTCAGATCATTGCCTACTTCATCGAAAGTGTGTCATACTATATTATGCTTTTTAAATATTCTACTTTTGTGAAGTAGTTTCATTTATTTAGCTAACGGTAACAGAGCAACAAGTTACTAGAGATTTGGAGAAAGTATGTCAGTCCACTGGAATGTCGATTTACCATTGGTTTCCTCATTAACACTCAAACGGATTTTTTATTTTAACATTCATACTTCAGCGTCCAGTTAAAGATAGGTATATAGCAGATATTAAATGAACAATCAGCTAATACTTTTTGCAGACATAAATACGCTGCTGCATTTAGAAAACGAAATATTTACAAATGCACCAGACGGTATCCCGTAGAGTCATGTAAGGTAAAAGGAACAATTAACTTTAACACTTGTCAAAAAAGAAGTTGCAGAATTTCAAGTTTTATTCGTTTTTAAAGATTCCTGACTGACACATAAGTATTAAGTCGACAACTGTGGATTATTTCCACCATTTCTTCACTTGTAATATACTACGATGCGCAGTAAACGCGGCATCTAAACAATGCATCAGTTGTGTCGTTCGCTGCACACCAGGAATTCTGACGCAATCGCTTAAACAAGCTGCACGTTGTTTGCGAACGCTCAGTCAATATAACTGACATTTATTGCTGGGAACGTTTCGTCCCGTGCCAGGTGCGGTGTTTCTAATGGGAAAAGGGGCCCACCTTTTCCCACTAGAAATACAACACTCGGCACGTGATATTACGTCATTTATACTGACTTCAGTCTTCGAAAATGATTTTTAGCGTCTTAAAATTACTACTTCATCAAAATTAATTCCACCACGTAATAAATGAATTTTATTACTCCATCGAAGTGCTGAAACACTGAAAATTTGTTTAATGGTTCCCCCTGCAGCATAAATCAGTTTCCTCCTCTTCACTATACGCTATACATGCTTAAACTGCCATTACACAGTCCTTAGTGTACGTCTCTGTATTTTACGACAAAAGTTAAAGTCATTCAGATAAACAAAACGAATAAACTTGGAGCTACGCCCGCATCTCGTGGTCGTGCGTTAGCGTTCTCGCTTCCCACGCCCGGGTTCCCGGGTTCGATTCCCGGCGGGGTCAGGGATTTTCTCTCTGCCTCGTGATGGCTGGGTGTTGTGTGCTGTCCTTAGGTTAGTTAGGTTTAAGTAGTTCTAAGTTCTAGGGGACTTATGACCACAGCAGTTGAGTCCCATAGTGCTCAGAGCCATTTGAACCATTTGAACTTGGAGCTACAGTCATCATTTCGGCCGACAGCTTTTAAAAAATTTGTACTGTTGTTTCTCACTTTAGTAGATATATTTCTGGGAGCATTTGTACTAAAAGAGTAAGCAAAATTGTACTGGTATCATTGTTCTACACTATACATGTGTATCACATGTATCTTGTAACGTCACCCTTCCTTCTGAGATCAGAAATGCTCATGCATCTAGACGTGTAACCTAATCTTGTCGTCAATCGATAAGTGCAACGCTCCCGCATCGAACAGATAATAGCGAGTGTGGTACCCAGTGCATGTAACTGCGAATGCCTTAGTAATGTCAAAATTCAGAGGAGTCTAAGTGGTTCAAATGGCTCTGAGCACTATGGGGCTTAACTTCTGAGGCCATCAGTCCCCTAGAACTTAGAACTACTTAAACCTAACTAACCTAAGGACATCACACACATCAGAAGAGTCTAGAGAGGCGATCAGGACAATTAGTAAAGCTATTCTTTTTACAGTCATTAGAGTGACTGAAAACATATAGTCTCCCTTGCATAGGGATAGACACTTTTACAAACTGCTTACTCATATGGGTTTAGAAAATCCTTCATATACACAATGATCGTAATCAACCATACCATAATTTACGTAACTGTACTTTACAAAATATTGAAAGGTATTATCGCCTCATTATTCCTTCCAAATATTACTGTACATATAAGTCTTAAAGTAGCTGTATTTCTACTACAGCTAGCCACATACGTTATGCTTCACTGTTCGCAATCTTGAAAGAGACACACTGTTGCTGGACCCTGTCAACATTTGAGTACTACAATCGTGCACGAAAAACGAGGAACTGGAGATACAACGCTGTTTTATTCCAAATCAGCTTGGAGAAAAGAGATCCAAGATACAGTCTCCTCATCTCCCCCTGAAAACGACCTTACTGTTTTACAAATTTCTCTATAACCAATATACGTTAAAGGCTGTTTGAGGAAGAGGTGTCCAGTTTCACAAGACTATATCTTCTACTTGAATGAAGAAGGAAAGTTGAGGTCAGCTTTAATTTAAGCATCGGATTTCGAATTTTACCAAGCCATCAGCTATGAGTTGCGTTTCATGACCCTGCCAGTAGAGGTCTTAAGGTGCAGGTAGCTCGCTCGAGCCGGCCAGTGTAGCCGAGCGGTTCTAGGCGCTTCAGTCTGGAGCCGCGCGACCGCTACAGTCGCAGGTTTGAATCCTGCCTCGGGCATGGATGTGTGTGATGTCTTTAGGTTAGTTACGTTTAAGTAGTTCTAAGTTGTAGGGGATTGATGAGCTCAGATGTTAAGTCCCATAGTGCTCAGAGCCATTTTTCTTTCATTATCTAACAAGCGAGTATTCTAAGTGACGATATCATGGCCATATGGCGTTCGGCGGTCTGCTTTATAAAAGGTATAATTCGTTTTGAGGGAAGTTACGGGATTTTAGCCGAGAGTACCGCTCTGTATTTCCTACAGCTTAAGGTATTCGATGAATGTTTCGGCTGCTTCCAGACACTGGCTGTTTACAGAAATCAGTAAGTCGTTTACATGTTCTCGTGCAAGTTGTTGAATGCTTACACTGACATCTACACGTAACCTGACGGCGATGTTTGTGTTACAAATTATATAATCCTTTGATGGTAGAAGGTACACTAATAATTTGGAAAAATAGATGAGAACCTTGATGATAAGTTAATTGTAAAAGGAACTCGAAGGTTATATGTAATGAATGGACAAGATAAATAATTCTAAAAATGCGTAGGTTAAAATTCACAGCAAATTTACAGCTTCAGTCTTGTAGAAGGCATAGAATTATTTTTTTTAAATTGTCTAGTCTTCCCACCACGTTGAAGAATCCAGCACTTCTCGTTTTAATCCATATAACTCTAGAATTGTATCTCCCGATGACAACATGCTCCTGAATAATACTCGCCCAGAGATACGAATATGGGAATATTTTACCTCCAGAATATTTTCCCAAAGACGAGGTTACATAATAATTATCCAGTGGAGCTGCACCATCTAGGGAAGTATGGCGACAGTAGCTTCCCCTTGTTTTCAACCACTCGCAGTACCACGGTAGCAAGCCAGTGCTTTTCATCCAGAGTACTGAAAAGACTCTGTCCTTTCTCGGGAACAAAATTCGTCTGGCCTTTTTACAAATACCTTCCGATCAGGCCGAGCGTACGTTACGGTTACCCCACTCTTAGAGTCATACACGCCACTTCACCACATGTTCTTGCGGGAAAGAGGGGAGATAAATTTAGTGAAATGAAAATCATAAACCAAAGAAGTGTAGCACCATTGGAAAGGTTCTTGTGAATTAATGATCATTCTGTAACGCTTACAAGGACTGTTTATTAGGAGCTAAAGAGAATATAAAATCAACAGTGGCGCGTTTTGTCATTGGGTTTTCTAGCAGACCCCTGTGATAAACACTAAAATTGACGCTGAGCTTCGCAGCAGATAGATTTACTGTTGTAGTTACAAATGTTTATGCTAAAAGCATAGTTGACCAACATGTTACCATCTTTCAAATGTGTCTCACGAGCTAACCACGACAAGAAAATCGAAGAAAGGAGGGCTCATACGAAGTTTCAGTGACGGTGACTGTTCTTACACGCCCTTCGCAAATGAACAGGTGCCCTCCTTCACATACCGTGTAAGGGGGAAACTGCATGAGGTTGCATTTAACTTTTATTTCTATGCATTTTGACACCGGTTTAAAGAATTCGTCAATTTCTCATAAATTTGAAGTTTTGCTAAGACACACACACACACACACACACACACACACACACACACACACACACACTGTAGGCGCCAAAACATTGTGATCTCTCTCCATCACCAGAAACAGTGCCATCTGCTGGCGTTGCGAGCATGTCACGCGGTAGTGGAAGTATAATGGCAGTCAAATGAAGACGAGACAGATGGAACAACGTAAGTAAACTGTTTACATTTCAAAATTAATCGCCATAACTGTTAATAGATTTATCCAACCATGAGATAAGACTTTTTTCTGGATTCAAAAAACTTTACCAACAGCCATATGTTTTGGTTTATTTTATTTTATATCTCAAAAGCTACCAGTTTCGGCAACTCAATATTACCACCTTTAGGGGCCATACGCTATTATCGCATTAACAATCTTATCGAATGGTGCCACAAAACTGGAATCGTAAATCCGGTCCTGATGCAACAGATTCCGTGAACGGAGTCAGTGTCACTGGAATCGTAAATCCGAGCGTTATGCAACAGATTCCTGTTAAAGGAGTCAGTGTCAGCCGTCCACAGGAATCTGTTGCATAACTATCAGATCTACGATTCCAGTTTTATGGCACCACTCGATGAGATTTTTAGTACAATAATAGCGTAGGGACCTGAAGATGGCAGTATTGAGTTGCTGAAACTGGTAGCATTTGAGATATAAATAAAACAAACCCAAACATACGGATGTTGGTAAAGTTTTTTGAATCAAGAAATACGTACCAGCCGATGTGCTCCAGGCCATAATAGACAGACAGAGAATGAGATAAGACGGTCAATGCCTCCATGGAAAAATGTTTGCGGTTGCCTACAGAACTATGATTATACCCAGGTGTGTACACCTTCGTCCGAGGCAAATCAACAGCCTCGAGTGTTCTTCTTCATGACGTAAAAATATGAAAAACGTATGAGTAGAGATCGGGACTGTATGATGGATGTGAATAGGCTTCCAAGCGAATATTTTCCAGCGTACTTCAAACAACAGACGTGCCAATTCCGGGAAAATCATGCTGAATTTTTCTTTGCCTCCAAGAACCAGCTGCTCGCCGTCTTTCTGGAACACGGCACCATACGTAACGCACAGCGTGCCATCAAGCCCAAACGCCCAGAAGTGTTGATGGCCGTCTTCACTCTGCTGGAAGATAATGCCCGGTCACATGTTGTCAGGTTCTTTCTATTACAATGCAGAAGTTTTGCTGGGAAGCCCTTACACATCTTCCATACAGTCCCGATATGGCCTCAGCTGCATCCGTAAACTTTTGTTCCACGAAGGCATTGACCGTGTTGACTGAGTGTGATAAACGTGTTAACAGTTATAGGGATTGATTTTGAGATAATAAACTAGTTACTTTGTTTTGTTTCCATCTGTCTCACTTTTATACGACTGTCCCTCATACAGGGTGGTCAGATACAGTACGAAAAGCTTGTAATGGTGTTTCAGCTGAGAGCTGATTGTTAAAAGAAAACTGTAAATTGTACCCTTTCCGAGTTAATTAGCACAGAAGCTAGCCAATGAGGCCTGCAGATTTATTCAAACTATCCATTAGTAAAAGGTGGAGACTTTAATCTGGCATCCATTGACTGGGAAAATTACACGTTTATCACAGGGGGCAGAAGCAAAGACTAGTGTGAAGTTATTTTAGGTGCGCTCTCAACATACAACCTTGAGAAATTGGTTAGAAAACCAACTCGAGATGGGACCATACTAGACATCTTGGCGACAAACAAACCTGATCTTTTTGCGGAAGTTAACCTAGAAGAAGATATTAGCGACCATAATTTCGTTATGGCTTCTACGTCAGTGGAAGCTGCAAAAAAAAAAAAAAAAAAAAAAAAAAAAAAAAAAAAAAAAAAAAAAACCAAAGAAACAGCGTAGAGTTTTCTTGTTTGGGAAAGCAAATAAAAGTGTCATCAATTGCTATCTTCATAGTCAGCTCTAAGCATTCACCGTGGAACTCAAAGATATTGAGCATCTTTGGTCGGAATTTAAAGGTATTGTCAACCACGTGCTAGAGAAAAATGTGGCTAATAAAAATTTAGGGGAGGGAAAGGATCCACATTGGTTCAACAAACATATTAGGAAGTTGCTGAGAAAGCAGAGAATTTTGCACAGTCGTTTTAAACGTAGTCTCTGCCGCTGACAAACAGAAATTATGCGAAATGAAAGCAGCTGTCAAAAGGTCAATGAGAGTTTCTTTTAACGAATTTGAAAGCAATATTTTATCTGTAAATTCTAAAAACGCCCCCAAACATTTTGGTCGTACGTAAAATCTACGAACGCTACAAATAATTCAATACCTCCTCTTGCTGACACTACGGGTAATGTAATGGATGATGATAAACAGAATTCCGAAATTCTAAACCTAGCTTTCAAAAACTCGTTTACGGTAAAGTACTGCAGCACCAATCCCCCTTTCAGTTATCAAACAAGCGCAAGGATGGCTGACATAGTGTTATGTGTATCTGGGATTGTAAAACAGTTAAGATCCTTAGACGTCAGTAAGGCACCTGGCCCAGACGGCATCCCCGTAAGATTTTATGTTGACTATGCTATAAATACAGCACCATTCGTATCCATCATCCAACAGAGGTCATTGGAACAGCACAAACTTCCACGGGACTGAAAGAAGGCCCAGGTCATAGCAATCTATAAAAAGGGTAGAAAATCGGATGCACGTAATTACCCGCCAATTTCACTGACATCGATTTGTTGCAGAATCATGAAACATTTTTGTGTTCAGACCTAATGACCATTCTAGACTCTGTGAAATCTGCAGAGACCAGCATGGTGTTAGGAAACAGCGGTCATGCAAGACACAGCTGGCCCTATTTCTGCATGACATACGATAGACCCTAGATACCGGTTCCCAGGTGGATGCCGTATTACTCGACTTTCGAAAGGCGTTCGGCTCTGTTCCGCTTGCTCCAAAACGTGCGCCCTTGCCGTCTGTCCGATGACATATGCGGTTGGATAGAAAGTTTTCTAACAGAGAGAGAGCAGTATGTCGTCCTAAATGGGAAGACCTCCACAGAAATTGGCGTAACGCCAGGTGTGTCCCAGGGCAACCTAATAGGTCCGCTGCTTTTACGATTTACATAAACGACCTGGTTGATGGTTTTGACAGTGGCATTAGACTGTTTGCCGATGATGCTGTAATCTACAGGAAGGTAGTATCACGCGAAAGTTGTGAACAAATCAATGAGGATTTCCAGAAAGTAAATGCGTGGTGTAATGACTGGTGGTTATCACTCAATATTAGTGAGTGTAACCTACTGCGTATAGCAAACCAAAACTCCCCATTAATGTTCGAGTACAAAATAAATGCCCAGTCTTTGGAAGCGGTAACATCCATCAAGTATCTGGGTGTGACTAGTCCAAATGATCTCAAATGGAATGGTCAGATTACACAAGTAATGGGTAAGGCAAACTCTAGATTGAGGTTTATTGGTAGAATCCTGAAGCGATGCAGTCCTTCAACAAGGGAAATAGTTTACAGTACTTTAGTTCGCCCAGAAACCAACTGTATGGGACCCTTATCAGTTGGCCAGATTCAAGAGATTGAGAAGGTCCAAAGAAGAACGGAAAGATTCGTGACTGGTACATTTAACCATCGCGAGAGCATTACAAATCTCATAGACAGTTTGAAGTGAGACACACTAAACGGGAGGGGGCTTCTCACTAAATTCCTAAATCCGATCTTCGCCGAGGATGTAGACCATATATTATTATCACCAACTTTCATATCGCGCAATGATCACCATTCAAAGATAAGGGGGAAATTAGAGCTCGTACTGAGGCGTTCATGCAGTCGTTCCTCCCTCGCGCGATTCGCGAGTGGAACAGAGGGGATGGGATATGACTTTGGCGCGAATAGTGCCCTCCGCCACACACCGCTTGGTGGCTAGCGGAGTATATACGTAGATATGTAGATACAGTATTAGCGTCGTTTTTTGTAGTAGCATAGATGATAGCGCAATAGACTGCTCAGTCATTGGCCCGTGTTAGATCCTTACTACCGTCCCATGTTCAATTTTTGTACCTCTCTCTTGTTCGGTTTTAGGAAACCAAACGAGGAACACAGCTGGTGACAGCGCCTCCGCTAAACGACTAAATTTGCGTGCGATACGACGTGACTGGCTCACTTAAATACTAATTAACTCGGGTAAGGCGCAACGTATCGAATTTTTTCTTAATAATTAGTTCTCAGCATAACCTAACTTGCATCACTGCTACCAGTTTTTAATACTGTTTCTGACCATCCTTTATACAAACAGAGCAGAGGGAAATGGGAATTATTCTAGTGACGATACGGATCGTAGATCAGGTAACCCAATGACATATGCGAGATTGACAAGGGACAGATGGTTACGGTGCGGTGACTGTGAATGAGAACTTCAATAACCATCATTCACGTCAGCTGTACACGTGCTACTTTCTTGAGTATCAATGGAAAAGTAATTGAAGGACGCTGAAATTGCAAGTAGGTAGCAAATGGTTCAAATGGCTCCGAGCACTATGGGACTTAACATCTCAGGTCATCAGTCCCCTACAACTTAGAACTACTTAAACCTAACTAACCTAAGGACATCACACACATCCATGCCCGAGACAGGATTCGAACCTGCGACCGTAGCGGTCGCGCGGTTCCAGACTGAAGCGCCTAGAACCGCTCGTCCACCTGCGGCCGGCCAGGCAGCAAGATGTGGGCGTTCAAGCCTCATTACAGAACGGAGGCTCGGAGGTTTGCCCGTTTTGTAAAGTAGGATAAGTGGCGATCTGTGGGAGGTCTGTCGACAGAGTACAATTTTAGTGCAGGTATAAGCGTTTTCGAGCACACATTGTTGAACATGTGGTTATGCCGAGACAACCCCTGCTCGTTCCACTGTTATCTCGTCGCTAAATATGATTACAGTGGTTGAGAGAAAATTGAAACTGGGTGCGTGCCATTGAGACTGGACGTTGGGCCCATGGAAACCTGTCACGTTTTCAGATGAATCATCGGTAAACCATGTCAATGGTCGTGTCCAGGTACGACGTCACCAGGTCGAACTGCTGCTCAAACCATGGATCGCGCCACAGTCACCGGCTAGCGGGCCAATATATCCTATGGGCAATATTGAAGCGTCTCTGCATGAGCCTCTTCATGATTTTGCCATACCACAAAGCTTCAACTGTTTGCCTCTGGCACCTCAAAGACTGAGCAGCTGAGTGTGTTTGTGGTGGCCACAGTATATTATCCATATTTAGTTTTAACATTTCATTAGGTAATTGGTACTTGTCGGAGCCCCACACGAATGTTTTATACATTTAAGTGCCGTATTTCAGTGTATCTATTCTTTCCTCTTCTTGTCCGATCAGTTGAATGTAAGAATGAGAGTGTGTAAGGATTTCAGTGTGTGGATCCGTGGGAGGGTTAGTAGTCTGCCACCGTTTCAGAATAACCAACTGTAGGAAACACGTACGAGATCGAAACGATGTTTCTGTTTGCCTTGGACGAAAATTTTGTATAGGTTGGCACCACAATAGGGGTTTCTCTGGCCACTTCCGTAGGTTCGGAGGTGGTTTTGGTTGGAGAGGGAATGCTCGCGGAGTGTTCCGTGGGACGTGAGACGGGTGAAACCTACTGGCGGTAAGTGTGCTTTCTCGATGAGAAGTTAATTCTGTGTTTAACGTAACTTTTTCAGAGCTAGTCTAAATATATGATTCATTTCATCGTTAGTAGTTTATTATGTGTGTGACAAATTATACTTGCTAATTCACGAGTGTTAAACGCGTTAATATCCAGGGACGGTCTAGGCTATTGTTCAGTTAAACTGTTAATCAAACACCTGGAGCTGTGCTGAGTTTCTTGTGATTCAGTTCATTTTGTTTAGTATCCCTTTCACTAGAGGATGTATATTGTTCATGATTTCCGTGATTTTATGACCGAATTTTATGCAATTCGTCTCGCTTGATAACTTTCTTTGTGCAAGCTTTTGTTTGTGAGGACCAGGTGGTCGTGATATAATGAGAAAGTCTACAGTGCCAAGTCCACTGAGATCTTCCATTGTAGAATATTAGAATCAATGGTGATTCTTGTTTATTCCTCATTTTATAGCAATTCACTTTAATAGAAATTTTATTCATCTATTCTGCACGTTAAAATCAAGGGAACAGCCCCTCTTGTTACCCACGCGTGCTGTGGTGAAGGTTTTTAGTTCTTTTCCTTCTTCTTAGTCTCCCATGTGCTTTGAATGTAAGTGTTGGTGATTAAACCATCCTTTGATCATTCCTCTTCCATAGATCATGGATCATGGATCATGGATCATGCAACTAACAGATTGCAGGCAACAGCAACCATCATATTACTCACTATACGCTATCACTAAATTTACTGATCTAATAAATGTAGTACACCACCATACAATTTAAACCACCACCCTAAAAAAAACCTGTCTCTCTCTCATTCACACTCACGGTATAAACATCATGAATAGAAGTTAGTCTAGAACATATACTTCATACTTCGTTAGGTTGGCAACAAGTAGGTAAACACGCCAAAGAGGAAGAAACAAGTAATGGAGTCGCAATATTTACGTTGTGAAAAGCAGAGTCCGTCGAAATAGTTATACATAGTGGCAGAAACAGTAGAACACTACAAAAAAGAGTGAGAAACATGGTGAACAGCGTGAAGAAGGTTAGAACGCAAAGCTGTGCTTATATGGCAGTAATAAAAGTGGTAGTGCGACCTCCAGACCAGATGTGAGAAAACGCATATCAGCAAATCGTAAGTAATTACATTTATACAAAAATTAAAGAAACCATCGCCACGTGAACTGTTTAGTAATCTAAAACTAACAAAAACTGTATCTTTATAGATCCCACGGATGATGCCTTAGAACAAGATAAGGAGAAACGCGTATGGGACAAATAAATCAAGTAGCAGCAGGAAAAGGCAGTTTTGTTTACAAAACAAGTATTAATAAATGTTCTTTTGCCACAATTTTTGTTTACGCTCTCACTGCTAAAATTCCACCTCATGCTTCAGCCAGTTCTGATGTACAGCATATCTCACAGAATTACATTTTGGCGACGGGTTGTATTGAGGCCACAATTTACCCCACATATTCATATTAGTTGTAAAGATACTCCATAATTGTGAAGATACCTTTTAATATTCACCTGGGCTTCCCTTGGACATATGGTAGTAATGTAATGCACCATGTGGACATCAAGAACGTTATTGCACATTACCCGCATGATTTTCTGCTAGATATATTCACTCACAGCGACGGCATCTTCAAGCGGGCTAACTATCCGTGTCTTAAAGTCAGAACCACTCTACACTGGTTTCAAGAGGACCCTAGTGGACTCAGGTTGATATAATGACCACTAAATTCGCCTGATTTGAAACTGATGGTGTCAGCTCCCCACGTACAAACGAAGTGCTACTCTCTATCTACACATAGCAAAAACTAAATTGGAAATATTAGCCGAAACAGCTGATAAAATGTGGTTAAATGTGACTCTTCGAAGGGACACGCAAAGTCTAAAATGGGTACTAAAGAAAGATTCCATTTGAGTACGTTGCTGCAGCGTATTTTCAATGTAGCGCGACTCCAGTGTGGGAATATAAACATCGACATGTGGGCGTGGGATCAGTGATTCATTCGTGTGTTTCCGAAGTGCATGCAATAAATGCGGAAACGTGAACTATGGCGACGCTATTACCTTACCAAATGCGTCCGAACAAGAACACCGTGCTCTCGCTTTTTTTTTTTTTTTTTTTCCTAACCGAAGGACAAACACTAGTATACATCCATCGGAGAATGAAGAATACGTATAGCGCAGCATTTCTGTTGAGAACCACTGAATACGCCAAGTTCCGTGCTGGTTGCGATTCGACAAGGGACGGCAGTCTATCAGAGAGACATTCGAGCAGCCAGCCTACAGTAGTGATCTCTCCCTGTGCGAATATCACGTCTTCGGTTCCTTAAAAAGGCTTCGATGTGTCCACGACTTTTGTTGGACGAGGTTGTGCAGCAGGCAGTTACGGATCTCTTCACGCAGCACGACACGGTGTTCTACCAAACGGACGTCCTCAACCTGGCACGTCAGTGGGATGATTGTCTGATCAAGGAGATTTTGACCAGTTGGCATACCGATTATGGATTGTACGGCCTTCGAAAGGAAACTTTTTGATCGCCGTTTATACAGTGTGTGTGCCTACTGAAATCACTGCGAGTTTTTAATAAATACCCATTTTGTAGTATAAAGTAAATGTTAATTCAGTTTTATAGGAGGAAGAAGATGGTTAGCATATAAATAGCTAAATTACGCTGGACACAACGATTTTTAAATATTCTTGGGTGGAATCTACGTCCGTCAGCCAGAGGTCGGTGGATGAAGAAGCTGCCGCTCATTCAAGGTGCTTGTCAGAATTGACGAGTACACTTTGGAAACTTTGGGAAAATTGACTTACTGCTATCAATGAGGACAGAAAGTTACAATGAATTTACGAAGGAAATACACCAGCTTGACTGGCCAAAATCGAATCAGAATTATTTTACAGTACAAAGCCGTTGTTTTATAACACCAATAATAATCCGTTAATCCCTGAATTTGTGACAGTCGATGTTTGAAGGACAATGAATCTAAAGAGTATAGAAGCAGCAAGTGGTGGAGAAACAGTGCCATATAACATAAATGTAGCTAGCTGCTTTACACTTCTAAATGTAGCATTATTTCAAACACTTCAAAAACATTTACTATAATATGCTTTTAACAAAGTCTCCTGTTCAAACTGTTTCCTTGTTAAATGTACATCATTTATTTTTTTCTTGTTAGTGTTACGAGGCCGGTTACGACGTGATCGCAGTACTGTACATTCTGTAAGGTTATGAACCGTGACATATAACATTCCACGTTTGTCACTGAGTTCGAATAGTCGTAATTAGGTATTAATCCGTATACAAACGCATTTTAAAGTGAACATAAAGCGAATTAATTTGACATTCAGGCTTCCTTTTATCGATAATGAAATACTGCTTTAACGCGAACAGGTATATTTACACCGTCCAGTCTCATTAATGTACCCACCTGTCAGTATCCTGAATCACAGCTCTGTGCAGCGCGGACCGCTGAGAGGTGGGCAGGAATAGGGTCAACGAGTTTCTGAAAGATATCGACAGAGATGCGGAGTCATGCCGATTCCAGTGCTGCAGCCAGCTTGTAACCTCTCCCTCACTTATCGACCTTAATGACAGTAAAAATTAAGCCGCGTGTACCTAATGGAAATTTGGGAAAAGCAATCGTCACCGAAGTTAATCTGTCGGTAAAGAGGGAGGAAAGGGTTACGTCTAAATGAAAGGAAAAATGCAAGTGAAACAGGTGGAAATTAATTTTGAAAAGGGGTAAAGTTAATAAAGAAAGTAAATGTGCGGTCGTTACGTTACAATTAACTGGCGTTAATTAGATATTTGAGATTTGGGGAAAATTACGGTCGCCAGTCCTATGGACAACTACTATAATAACTGAAAAAGAAAGGTTATGCCACATATAATTAGCACTAAAAGCGGGGCAACTGAAGATTGACACGTGTTGTGTGAAAACTGAATGTTTGTCAGAAGCAATAAATTTTGCTACACTCTGACTTAATTTAGTAAAAGAATTAATAAAACCGGAAAACTGGAAGACCATTTAGTGACTGAAATTAATAGTGAACTTTGTTTCTGAAGCACTGTGAAATTCAATAAAATAAGGTTGGTCTTGGGCTACCTCAACAATCATTTCTAAAGATACTTGAATCTACGCAATTTCGAAATAAGAGATTTAACTTTGAACTTGAATTAAATGATTTGAAACAATTAACAATAGTAAAATTTAGTACGTACCAAGCTGAGCTGCACTCACAGGTAAGCTAAAATATGGTAGCAAAACTCATACTCTTAATTTGTGCTTGTGTAATCTAAATACTGTAGCCAGCTATGAATACCTTAACTGAACTTTAAAATTAAAGCAGTGAAATCGAATGATATTACTTTAATGCTGGCGTTTGACTTTCAACCACACTCGAGTTCATTTCGGAAAAGGAAGGGACCCTGCTTGGTAATGCAATTGGGACAATGAGCAACCAAGGTTCATGTTAAGTTGCTGTATTTTAGTGATGCTAATGGAATAGCTTGAAAAGCTGAGGTCTGCCATACAGTTCTAAAAGTTTACGTGCTTTCAGTCTTCCTTGTTGGTTGATTGAAGGTTCGAAGTCGTCGATCGAGGAGGTGGCGACAATCACTTATTATCGGCCGTAGCTGTTGCAGAAACTGGATGTAGGCGCGCCTTCTTCTCGACGCGGTCACCAGGCGAAACAGGCTCTTGATGTGTGCCTGCTAATGTTTCCCGTAAGCGACACCGTGCCAGAAACTATCATAGTAAGTCGAGCTCAATTACATGCTGCCAAACTTAGGAAGCGCGGCAACTTGCGGGAGCGTCACTCAACACACTTGCTCCACCGCCCTACTCCAGCCAGACTCCCGTCTGCCTGCGCTCCACGCGGCAGAGTTAACACTACCAATGATCCTAAACACTTTGGTTCTCCACACGACCTATCGATGTAATCGTTAGGTAGCATAGTTTTCCCTAGGCCAGACCCAGCGTAAAAATACAAATAATATTTACAAAACAAACCAATTATATATCGACATAAATGCATAAATATATATATATATATATATATATATATATATATATATATATATATATATATATATATACAAATAGTAAAACAATAATAATATATAAAGACACAGAAATGTCATATCGTCAGGTAACAAAATAAGGGAAAAAGTTATAGTACAATAGATGGAAATAGGAGGATATGCATTTTCGGCGTTACAAGCTGCGATAGGTTTATCGGTTGACGTTCATTGGCACGATAAAAGTGGTCGCACCGATTATCGAATGGGTTTAAATCCGGGAGTTTTGTGGCCAGGGAATTCTGTAAACCCTCCCTCGTTCTCTTCGAACAACGAACGTACACTGCATGCAGAGTGACACGTTGTATTGTCCTGCTGGTAAATGCCATCGTGCTGAGTAAAAATAAACTGCATGTAGGGGTGGCCGTAGTCCCCAAGGACAGAAATAGTTATGCTGTTATATTCCAGAATGACGGGATAATCCAGGGAATTCCACGAAAGCATTCCCCTGACCACAACGCTCCCTCTTGTTTGCACGTTGTTTGCTTGGAGGCTTTTCGCACCATACACGCCAACGGCCATCTGCCTCATGGAGCACTAAATGTGATTGATCTGAAAAGGCCATCTGTCGCCACTCAGTGGACGTCCAGTTGCGATACTAGCGCCCAAATTAGAGGCTTCGTCGCAGATGAACAGCAGTCTGCAATGGTGCATGAACCGGGCGCCTGTTGCGGAGGCCCTTACACAGCAATGTCCGTTGAACGGTTGTTGAGGAGACGCTGTCGGCAGTCCCTTGGTTTATCTGGACGGTCAGTTGCTCAACAGCTGCATGTCTGCTCGCTTGTACACATCTCCGTAGCCGTCGCTCACGACTTTCATCTATGGCCCGTGGTGTAGCAAGGTTGTCTCGGTACCGATTTTAGATAACGCTATTTCGCCATGCACTATATACTTTAATCACGGCCGCATGAGAAAAGTTTACATATCTAGCCGTTCCAGAAACGCTTCTACCCTGGTCCCTAAAGCCAATGACCATGGCCTTGTAGACGTCAGATACGTCGCTCCGTTTCCACATTCCGACAACTACTGCTTTGTTTCCCGCGTGCCCGCGCCACCCTTTATATACTCTTCACTGCTAGTGCTGCAGCCTGCCATCTGTGAGTGGTATTCTACGTCGATTTGGAATATAGATGGTCATCACTTTAATGTGACTGGACTGTGTATATAATCTTTCGCAAATCTATCTGCCCACCATTTTCAGTAAAATAATCGAACTTGCATCACCATGACACTGTGATTATTTGTGTTGAGCTTCAAGGTATGGAAAGGTGTGGAGTTGGTACTTTATCGATTATTTTTATAGACCATTTTGGCGATATATGCGATCCTATACACGAAATGGGCTTTTCACTACTTCCCTCATGCGGAACTCCTAATGGTCGTTATGGTCGTTACAAGGTAAATTGCATCAGCTCTGTGAAGTACCGGAGAAAGGCCCGTACTCGATATCTAAAACTGTTTTCTTTTGAGAATGGAGAGTGATGACCATGTGCAAAATGTGTTGTAAAGAGTAGCGCACTCAATATGCAAAATCATCTACGTTTCAACGCATGAAGCAGTCGTCACAAGTCCACACCCTAGTAATTGGACAGTCTCGAGAAACAGGAATATGGGAGACCTGTTTCATCATTAGGATGTTCTTCCTGAAATCCTAGAAAGTATTCAGCTGGCCCCATAAAGGAACATTAGGCCATGAAGTCCCACCGACGACGAGGTCATTAGAGGCGGAGTCAAAGCTCGTAATGTTGGTGGATAGGTGAAGGTAATTGGCCGTGTTCTGTTTAAAAGAACTATCTCGACATATTCATTAAACGAGTTAGCGAAACAATGGAATACCTCGATGACGATTACCACAACGGGGTTTTAAACCCCACCTGAATGCGAGTCCAGTCTGTAAACAATGCGCCACTTGGCACCGTACGGTCCCTAGAAGATGGATGTGCGGTTAGTCGAGTAATTGTAAACTACGATCTCTTCAGACGTGTGACGGTTTTCTAAAGAATGCTACATAGCGCGGAAAGTTAAGCATCGATCACAGGGATGACTAATATGTTAGCTACGCTGACAGAGTTACCGCCGGTTTAGGAGATAACAGACGAAAATAATCACTATCTTAAAAATTTGAAATGAAAAAATTATTTACATATTCAGCTGCACTTATACACGACAGCTGTACGAAAATAATAGGTCAACGGTAGTAATTTTGAAGCATGGGGAACTATAGACAACCCTGAATAAGTGATGAAGAGAGTCAGGTGACATCAGTCCTTAAGACAATGCTTATGACATGTACTTTCCAAATGCATATTTATTATTACGTCTCTCTCTCTCATCTTTTGCTTTCCCCTCTTTGGGGAAGTGTGAGGAGGAGTCTGTAGCCTTTAGGCTTTTACTCCCCTGTGAAAGTGTGTGTGTGATTTTTCTGTAGTTTTTGGTGTCTGTGATTTGTGATGATTGTTGTGAGTGTGTCTGGTACTTGCCTGAGGTGGGCGAGAAGTTTGTTGTTATATGGGGAGGAACAGGATGATGAATTTGGTGTAGGGATTTTCTCTTCGGCTTAGTCGTCGAAGATCGTCATAGGGCGCTTGTGCTTATCGCGGGACATGTCATACCGACCTAGGGAGTGGATGAGTGCGTTTCTGGATCTGGAAGAACCCTCATAGAAGGCCCTTGCCAGATCCTGGAAACGCTCTCTCAGGAGTGGGATTTCGGCTGCGGCGTGCAAGTCGTCTGTAGGGAATCCAAGAGGTAAGCGCAGTGCCCTTCTGAGGGCGCGGTTCTGCAGCCTCTGGAGTTTGTCCAGGTGCTGCTTCGCCGCGTATCCCCAGACAGGGCACGCATACTCCATTACTGGCCGGATCAGGGCCTGATACACATTTAATGCTAGTGGGCAGGGAAGGGAGCTTGTTGAGTTCAGGATAGGATATAGGATGGACATTCTGGCGCAGACCTTCCTACGGACTTCGTCTATGTGGGGTTTCCACGTAAGACGAGAGTCCAAGGTTACGCCAAGGTACTTGGCGGTTCTGCGCCAGGGGAGTTGGGTTCCATTTAGGTGAAGGTGTAGGGGGGGACGTTGAGGAGGATCGCGCCTTCCGAGCCTGCGGGTAATCAGCATTGCCTGCGTCTTCTCAGAGTTAATGGTGATGCGCCAGCGACGGGCCCAAGTTTCTGTGTTATCTAAAACCCTTTGTAACCTACGGATGACCAGGTCCTTGTTCGCGTTTCTCGTGTAGAAGGCTGTATCGTCAGCGTACTGTGCGGTGTGCACCAGGGGGGCCGTTGGTGTGTCCGCAGTGTACAAACTGTACAATACGGGCCCCAGGACCGATCCCTGTGGCACCCCAGCACGAATACGCCTTCTGGTGGAGGTAGCAGTTTCTACTTTGACGGAGAAAGTCCTATTCGTGAGGTAGCTCCTGATCAGCTGAACTATGCTCCCGGGAAACCCTTGTGTGTACAACTTGTAGAGTAGCCCTCTATGCCATACTGAATCAAAGGCTTTGGCTACGTCCAGTAGCACTATCCCGCAGTAGCCTCTGTGGTTGAAGCCCTCTGTTGCTGCTTCAACCATTCTCATGACCTGTTGTGGGGCAGAGTGGTTCTGTCGGAAGCCAAATTGGAAATCCGGCAGAATTTGCTCTCTGGTAATATGTTCTTGTATGGGTCTTAGCAGGAGGCGCTCATAGATCTTGCTGAGAGTTGGCAAGAGGCTAATCGGCCTGTAGTGCTGCGGGAATAGAGGGTCTTTCCCTGGTTTGTGTATCGCGACCACCTCCGCATGTTTCCAGCAAGCTGGGAAAACACGGGATCGAGTAATCTCATTGAGGACGTTCGCGAGGTGTGTGATAGCTGTGGGTGGGAGTTTTTTGACTAACTGATTTGTGACACTGTCGTGCCCTGGCGCCTTTTTTGTAGGGAGAGACCTGATTACTCTTGCCACGTCCTCGGGGGCAAAAAGTATGGGTTCGTCCTCTGGGTCCTCCTCGGCATTGAGGAAGACAGCCAGTTGACGACGGACCACTCTTTCATGCTCGTCGTCCTGGGGTTCTGCCGCTTGGAACTGCTTCTCGAAGGAGTCGGCGAGGGCGTTGGCCTTTCCAGCATGGCTGTAGACCAGTCCCCGCTCGCCATGCAGTGGCGGCATCCTAGCGCGTCGTTTTGTAAACTGTTTTGTCGCTTGCCATAGTGTGTGGTCGTCTACTTTGAGAGCTGTGAGGCGGTTTTGCCATTGCTGGTTTCTGTGCTCATTGAGCGCTACCTTCAGTTCTCTCTGTAGACGATTGAGCAGCCTCCTGGTGGCCTGATTTCTGGTGATCTTCCACTCTTTTGCTACTCTGTTCTTATGTCGAATTTGAGCTAGCAAGTGTTCCGGGAGCTGTATTTGCGGTGGTGGGCCATCCCTTTGTGGAGGGGTGGCTTCTTCCGCTGCCTGTAAGATGCTGCCTGTTAGGTCTTGTAGCGCTTGTTCTACTGTTTCGGCAGTAGGTGGCGGAGCGCGAGCGATATCAGAGGCGACAGTTTCTTGGTATCGCTCCCAGTCTGTACGTTTGTACGACGTCTGGTACCGTGGGAGTGCTACCCATTCTCCCACATCGACCTCCAGAATCACTGGGTTGTGGTCGGAGGACATTCTGTTGATTGTCCTTGCGGTCACAAACCCTGCGATCCTCCTAGTGAGAGCTATGTCTAACACATCGGGCCTGCTTCCGTTTTTCGGAAAATGTGTGGGCTCGACTGGACCCCATGTTTCGAAGTGGTGGGTGCGCGCTAGTTGTTGCAGTTTGGCGCCTGCTCTGGATGTTACTCTAGAATTCCAGTCAGGGTGTTTGGCATTGAAGTCTCCCCCTATTACGAGTTTGCCTTCAATTTGCCCTAGAGCAGCTATGTCTCCCTCATCTATCTGGTCATGTGGGGGTCGGTAGACTGCAACAATTGTTAGGGGTCTAGTGGCAGTGGTTACTTCCACCGCCACTGCTTTAATTTTGTTGGTAGCTGGTAAGAATACCTGGTGGTGGGGGATCCCTCTTTTTATGTATATGGCCACCCCTCCGCCTTGGGTTGGCCTGTCTTTGCGATAGCTAACATAGTTGGGGACTGTCGCTTTTATTCCCGGTTTTAGGTGGGTTTCCCCCATCATGCATATGTCGATGGAGAACTCCTTCATGAGTTCTCTGAACTCGACCTCTTGATTAACAATGCCGTCTGCGTTAAAGACGCACATTGTCAGGCCTTGGATGTTTGGTCGTCTATCCATGATGGGGTTTTGATACTACTGAGGAAGTCGCAGAGGGGAGCGACTGCTGGACTGTTGCCTGAAGGGCAGCGAGGATCTGTGTGTTCTGCTTTTGGGCTTCCCTGAATTCCTTCATCATTTCCATGACGAGGTTCATGGTCTGCACCATTACGCCTAACAACTGATCCATGGGGGGGAAGTGTGTCTGGGGTTTCCTAGGGCCCTCTCCGTCAAGGTGGACCTGGTCGTTGTTTCTGTGTATTTCCCGGTGTTGTTCTTGTGTTGGTGTCTGATGTTGTGGTGGTTGGGCAATGCTTTCGTGGTTCCTCGGGGGAGAAACCACTTCCGCATATGTTGCCCTTGGTGTGTCTGGCCTTGGTTTTACCCAGGCCTTGTCTGTGTGTGTTGTCGTGTTTTGGTTTCTTGTGTGTCTGGATGGGTTCGTGGTGTTTTCTTTTCGTGTGTGGGGGGCGGCCTTTGCGCCCTTTGCCTGCTGTGTGTGTCTTTTATGGACCTCGCAACCTTGGTAACCCGCTGTGTGGTTTTTGCCACACAGCGCGCACCTTATTTGCGGGTCCGTGTGTTTTATGTTGCACGTTCGTGTATCATGGGCCTCGGCGCATTTTCTGCACCTCACTTATTATTACGTAGTCGGTGTTCTGCTTACTTATTCGGACGAAAACGTGCCCTCATGCATCTCTAAGACGGATAACAAGGTAGTTTCAGGCGCTGATAAAATTTATACAGAAATCTTGGCGCGTGCAGCTTCACTGGCAATACGTCCTTCATCGTGACAGGTCTCACGATGGATGAAGGAGATCGGGAAAACGGTGAAATCAATCGTTATTAAACATAGTGACGATAAAACTGCTATAAACATACATGCATTATGAACACTGTGGCCTAAGTCCAGGAGAGTATCCTCTATGATCTCATACTGGCACACGCAAAGCGTCTCGAATTGGACCGGATTCAGTTTTTCTTTAGAGGGAGTATCTATCAATGGCAGTGTTACATATGGAACTCCTGGAACATAAGAAAATGGTACAACAGAGAATTTTTGCAATTTGGTGCAATCAACAAATCAAAAAACCCTAAATGTATCTTAAATAGTCTGAGTAACTATTGTAATAGATTGCACTAAGTGAAAAGCAGCAGAGCGAAAGTTAAGTAACTGCGTTACATAGTAATGCCCCTTAGGGTATATCTGACATTGCATTTCTTGTGATACAATGACGGAGCATTGCTGGATGGGAATAAGGACGTAGACAAGTCGCCACTTAAGTGGAACACGTACCCATTGCTGTGTCGGACAACAGTTGAGTTAAGCCTCAATGTTTTACCAATGTTCAGGAAACAAACAACGATCAAACGACGATCAGTTTATTATAGAAGTAAGAATTTACCTAATAAAACATATTGACAAGTTAGAGGAACTTCTATTCGTGAGGCTAACAACCCACAAAGTGAACTCAAGTTTTTCCCTCACGTATTGTTTCCAGTGTGGCCATTTTGATTCTGTCAGCACTGTTTTGTACTGTTCTGCAGTTTTTCTGTACAGTTGAAATTGAGGTGGTGAGATCAAAAGCGGGGTTTGTCATCATTATTGGGAGATATGAGTTGTTACTGTGACTGTTATTTTCACACGATGCCACATCTGTTGGTTCTAAAATGGGACTTCTTGAGGTATTTTTTCGTGCCTAAACCAGTGTTGAAATTTCGTTACGTGCAGAAAGAGAACTTGTCACAGGGACAAGTCCCGATATTACACGGAAGAGCTTGAGGCGTGGTAATAGCACTGTAGGCCGACGCAGTCAACAGCTGTGAGATTTCAAAATGCGTTCGTTCATGGAACCTTCAGACGAGTCCCGAGACGATTTACATGAATTTAAAAGGAAGAAACGACGCCCTGAATTGTGAAAGATAAATGTGATTAAACAAAAGAAGGTCAATGGTTTTGCACGTATGAGCTGGGAAGGAAACATTATTTCTAAAAAGTAAACAGATGTAGAGTGCAGGTAAACCGTCAAATAATATTAATTATTTGTATTCTCTGTACGTAATATAATAGCAGAAGCAATTTGTGCAGAAAAAAATGTGTTTATAAATTCGGCTGCAGCACAACACAAAACATTTGAGTACCTTGTTTAGCCAAACTGCATCTTTATTTCGCCCAGCAGCAGTAGTGGAATGGTGGAATACGAATTTCTTCTGGTTAAGACTGGGATAGCTCCCTATTTTCATAATGTGCCGAGAACATAAATGTCATAATTCCTATGAAACCTGAGGAACTACAGGATGTTCCATGCATCATTGACGTTATCTCTTTGCAGTTTCGTGAGTATTTTGATCATATTCTAAAGAAATGTTTCAGTGACTGGTGCAATGGAAGGCAGTGAATCTGGAGCATAAATCTGGGATATTGATCAAGAATGACAAGTTTATGAATATGTGTGTCTGTCAAAATAAACAGGATTGTTTAATAAGTAAAAGATGTGGTGTACGTCTCCCATGTTACAAGCCAAGGCGCTAAAACGATATTGACACCCATTATATTGTCTGCTTTGATATGTATGGTTTAATTATGAATGGCACAAACAACTGGTATGTGTATGAACAGGTCGAAATGATTAAAATGGATATTCTTCTTCAAAACATGCTGCTTTTTAGTTACACGATATTTATGATAAAATGAGTGTTGCTTAAAGCGAGATTTTGGTATGAGGCAACATTATTCCTGATGAGCATGTGGTAATAACATAAAGTCTGGGAGTAATACCATTTAAGATTGCACAGTTTCTTCACGATATCTCAAAACTACACCCCTTTTGATCTCAACGCCCCAATTTTGTAGCTCCTTCTTATTGTCCTATTGAATGTTGATACATTCTCCACGTGAGCCTAAGACTCGATATTAAGTGCGACAGCTCTGTTCTCTATGGTAGTTTAGAATGTACCCCCACTCGTTTCCAGGGAATATAGACTTTCTGAGCTTTTTTAATATTCTGTGTAAACAGCTGCGGACGTTATTCTATATGTAGAAATACCAGTCACTCAGAGGCAGAAACCTCAGCTCAGTGTTCTCCCCAAGCAACTTTATAAAGGCCAAGCCTGGTGGTTTGATCTGTATTCGATTCACTAATGTAGATACTTGCTCATACTACCTTACACTGAATGTCACTCGTGATTGTGTATAGAAGCCCCTTCCACTCCTTAAATATCGTTGCTGATGCATTGTTGGCAACTGTTATTCTACAACAGATATTACCTCTGCTCTTCCACTATATGAAGGGTGTCGTCCCTCTGCTTTCAGGACTACAGGATTCGTCTTGTCCCTAGCCTCCCACGAGGGTAGTCCTATCTCATGTGCAAAACTGCTGTGTCATAGGGCTCACTTCGCATTTGCATCAGCTGCCCCTGTGAGAAGTACACTGCCCGCAGAAGGTGAAGCACGTAGAAAGGAGGAGCATACGAATGAAACGCTACGGGTTGGGAAGGTATGTGACTTGAATGATTACAAAAGTTCTTTGCCGTGTGAGACCACTTATCAGTATGACTTAGCAGCCACTTTGGCCTGGATCAAAGCACTGATTCGGTTCGGGCGGGCGTCATAAAACTGTTGTATCCTTTCTTGGGGCAAGATACTCCACAACTGTCGTAACTGGTCCTTGATAATCAGTATAATGGTTCCGGAACTGAATTGTCGTCCGAGCTGGTTCAACGCTCGTTGTGTCAGGTTTGTCTGATGATCTAGTTGGCCACAGAAGTACGCCAAGCTCATGAAGAAAGTTCATAGGGCCATTAGCCGTCTCCAGAGCCAAGAATACTTTATTGATGATTATGGCCCTTCATTATTTGATGTGGTAATATATTCTCTCGCTCCATATCGTGGCAATGTATGGCAACTTGGTTTCATTTATTTTCTCAATCGAATCCAGATATACCAATGGGAAGACCCCTTTCTTTGTCAAAAGCTGAAACTTCGCATCATAGGGATGTGGAACTTGAGTGAGATGAATATCCTTCTGACATATTGTTCCAACAATTTCTGAAGTGGTGCCTACGCGAATAGTAGTGAGTCCAGGAAGCACAGTGTGATATCCTTGGTAAACCTCTTTGAAAACGAAATACTCTCCTGGAAATGGAAAAAAGAACACATTGACACCGGTGTGTCAGACCCACCATACTTGCTCCGGACACTGCGAGAGGGCTGTACAAGCAATGATCACACGCACGGCACAGCGGACACACCAGGAACCGCGGTGTTGGCCGTCGAATGGCGCTAGCTGCGCAGCATTTGTGCACCGCCGCCGTCAGTGTCAGCCAGTTTGCCGTGGCATACAGAGCTCCATCGCAGTCTTTTAACACTGGTAGCATGCCGCGACAGCGTGGACGTGAACCGTATGTGCAGTTGACGGACTTTGAGCGAGGGCGTATAGTGGGCATGCGGGAGGCCGGGTGGACGTACCGCCGAATTGCTCAACACGTGGGGCGTGAGGTCTCCACAGTACATCGATGTTGTCGCCAGTGGTCGGCGGAAGGTGCACGTGCCCGTCGACCTGGGACCGGACCGCAGCGACGCACGGATGCACGCCAAGACCGTAGGATCCTACGCAGTGCCGTAGGGGACCGCACCGCCACTTCCCAGCAAATTAGGGACACTGTTGCTCCTGGGGTATCGGCGAGGACCATTCGCAACCGTCTCCATGAAGCTGGGCTACGGTCCCGCACACCGTTAGGCCGTCTTCCGCTCACGTCCCAACATCGTGCAGCCCGCCTCCAGTGGTGTCGCGACAGGCGTGAATGGAGGGACGAATGGAGACGTGTCGTCTTCAGTGATGAGAGTCGCTTCTGCCTTGGTGCCAATGATGGTCGTATGCGTGTTTGGCGCCGTGCAGGTGAGCGCCACAATCAGGACTGCATACGACCGAGGCACACAGGGCCAACACCCGGCATCATGGTGTGGGGAGCGATCTCCTACACTGGCCGTACACCACTGGTGATCGTCGAGGGGACACTGAATAGTGCACGGTACATCCAAACCGTCATCGAACCCATCGTTCTACCATTCCTAGACCGGCAAGGGAACTTGCTGTTCCAACAGGACAATGCACGTCCGCATGTATCCCGTGCCACCCAACGTGCTCTAGAAGGTGTAAGTCAACTACCCTGGCCAGTAAGATCTCCGGATCTGTCCCACATTGAGCATGTTTGGGACTGGATGAAGCGTCGTCTCACGCGGTCTGCACGTCCAGCACGATCGCTGGTCCAACTGAGGCGCCAGGTGGAAATGGCATGGCAAGCCGTTCCACAGGACTACATCCAGCATCTCTACGATCGTCTCCATGGGAGAATAGCAGCCTGCATTGCTGCGAAAGGTGGATATACACTGTACTAGTGCCGACATTGTGCATGCTCTGTTGCCTGTGTCTATGTGCCTGTGGTTCTGTCAGTGTGATCATGTGATGTATCTGACCCCAGGAATGTGTCAATAAAGTTTCCCCTTCCTGGGACAATGAATTCACGGTGTTCTTATTTCAATTTCCAGGAGTGTATATTTCTCTGTTCTTTGAGCTAGGACTATAATCATATCATTGCACAGACCGAAATCAGTAGGGGGCTTAACAAGGAAATGAGCATCATACTCGCTCGACTTTTGAAAGTAAATGGGTATGTGTTATGGGAGTTTATAGCTCAAATCGCATGAATTGTTGCAAGCAGCACCATAGCATAAGCCGGTTAGATGGCAAGGAAACCTTTGCTGTGTTTCAGTTTCTTTAACTAATGGCTGCACAAATATGCACCAATCAGCTACATTCTGATACAATGCCTTACCTTCCTACGTGACATCATGCCAAAGATATTGCGATGAATCACATCATATTTCTTTGCAAGTTGTTAAAACTCAGAGAGCAACCATCCCACAGGATATGCATATGCCATATAACAGGCCACAGTAGAGGTTACGTACACATCTGGGAGAGTGATAAGAGAGGCTGTAGAACAGAATCTCCCTCACACACGGTGAAGGAACGGGAAGGTGTTTGAAGTCAGCACACAGGGCAAAGGGTACACGCTTCTTGTAGAAAAGGTTCTGAAACTTCAAGAACTTATCAGACTCAGTAGGCACCTCTACATGTGCGGAGTCTTCAGTAGAGCTATCCAGTAGATCCTCTTTTAATTGCTCGTCATAGTACACGAGTTCAGCCACCTAGGACAAAAATGACACTCATGATCCTTTTCACTCCGCCGAGAAATACGGCAGGACATGTTTTTGATGCTGCAGTAATGTTTTTTCTCACCACGAGTAATCAGAAACAAATCAACATGTTGCTAACGCCCACCAGCTTTCACCCTGCCCATGTACGTGAATCTGTATGTGGGCATTCTGACTCTTACATTTACTGACGCCCTGGAGTCTCATTAGGAAGTCTATGTAACCATGTTAATAATATCCACGGATATTATCAGTGTGATACTTACTTGTTCGTTGTACATGTCTTTTATACTAAAGCTCCAAAGAAACTGGTACAGGCTAGAGTATTGAAATACAGAGATGTGTAAAGAGGCAGAATACGGCGCTGCAACACCTATATGAGAGAACAAGTGCTTGGGGCAGTTATTAGATCGGTTACTGCTGCTACAGTGGCAGGTTATCAAGAGTTAAGGGTATTTGAACGTGATGTTATAGTCGGCACACGAGCGATGGGACAGAACATCTCCGAGAGAGCGATGAGGTGGGAATTTCCCCGTACGAACATTTCACAAGTGTACCGTGAATATCAGGAATCCGGTAAAACATCAAATCTTCGAGATCGCTGCGACCGGAGAAAGATCCTGCAAGAACGAAACCAATGACGACTAAAAAGAATTGTTTAACATGACAGAAGTGAAACCCTTTCACAAATTGCTGCAGATTTCAATGCGGGGCCATCAACAAATGTCAGCATGCAAACCATTCAATGAAGCACCATCGATATTGGCTTTCGGCGCCGAAGGCCCGCTCGTGTATCCTTGATGACTGTACGCCCCAAAACTTTACGCCTCGCCTGGACCCGTCTACACCGACATTGGACTGTTGATGACTGGAAACATGTTGCCTGGTCGGACGAGTCTCGTTAATAATATCCACGGATATTATCAGTGTGATACTTACTTGTTCGTTGTACATGTCTTTTATACTAAAGCTCCAAAGAAACTGGTACAGGCTAGAGTATTGAAATACAGAGATGTGTAAAGAGGCAGAATACGGCGCTGCAACACCTATATGAGAGAACAAGTGCTTGGGGCAGTTATTAGATCGGTTACTGCTGCTACAGTGGCAGGTTATCAAGAGTTAAGGGTATTTGAACGTGATGTTATAGTCGGCACACGAGCGATGGGACAGAACATCTCCGAGAGAGCGATGAGGTGGGAATTTCCCCGTACGAACATTTCACAAGTGTACCGTGAATATCAGGAATCCGGTAAAACATCAAATCTTCGAGATCGCTGCGACCGGAGAAAGATCCTGCAAGAACGAAACCAATGACGACTAAAAAGAATTGTTTAACATGACAGAAGTGAAACCCTTTCACAAATTGCTGCAGATTTCAATGCGGGGCCATCAACAAATGTCAGCATGCAAACCATTCAATGAAGCACCATCGATATTGGCTTTCGGCGCCGAAGGCCCGCTCGTGTATCCTTGATGACTGTACGCCCCAAAACTTTACGCCTCGCCTGGACCCGTCTACACCGACATTGGACTGTTGATGACTGGAAACATGTTGCCTGGTCGGACGAGTCTCGTTTCAAACTCTATCGAGCCGACTGACATGACCCTGCATGTCAGCAGGGCACCGTTCAAGCTGGTGAAGGTACTGTAATGGTGTGGTGCGTGTGCAGTTCTAGTTATATTGGCCCCCAAAATACGTCTAGATACGACTCTGACAGGTGACACGTACGTAAGCATCCTCTCTGATCACCGGCATCCATTCATGTTCATTGTGCATTCCGATGGAACGCGACACACACACACACACACACACACACACACACATACACCACACGTGCAGAACTGCTACAGAGTGGCTCCAGGAACACTTTTCTGAGTTTAAACACTTCCGCCGGTCACCAGACTCCCCAGACATGAACATTATTTAGTATATCTGGGATGCATTGCAACGTGCTATTCAGAAGAGGTATCAACCAGCTAGCAGGATTTATGTCGTGAGTTCCGTTCAGCACTACTTTAGACATTAATCGCGTCCACGCCACGGCGTGTTATGGCACTTCTGCGTGCTCCCGGGGCCATACACGATATTAGGCAGGCATACCAGTTTCTTTGGTTCTTCTGTGTATAACATCTTTTGTAAGCTATAAGTGCTCACGCAAAGCAGTAGTTGACATTACTTTTTCAAGAGGTTTGTGGTTATATAAATAAATGGTGGATGCTTCTTAGAAATATTTTGTTGGGTATGTCTATTTGGTCATTAATGTTGTCGTTTGGAGAGGCGTAATTTGTAGAATACAGTTCAATGTCTTGGAGGAAGGTCCTTTTCTTCACGTGACCGAGTGAAGTATTTATAGCTTGTGTGCTATGTGAGCCACTTGTTGTTCACTTTCTACTACATGTAAGGCAATTGCGAATTTCGCTAAATTCTGGGAAATGTTGGCTACTTTATACAAGAGTTTTCCTAAAACTGACATGTTTACTTATATTGCTGTTGCCTGTGATGTGGTGTTATTTAGTATTGGTTTGTCTTCGTGGTTCTTTATGTAGGAGTTTATTTCAAAATTGAACACTTCTATTAAGTTTGGACTATAGTCGTTATTGTAAGCTCCTCCATCAATGGTGTTTATTCATCAATTTCGCCAGCTATTCCTAACGGATTTTGTTGATTATGTTGAGCATTGCCCTATAGGTTGCCACGTGCTTGTTTATCTGTGCTACGTGTAGTTTATTTGATTGTAGCATTTGTATATTTTGGATTCCTTGGATTCCTGTATACCTGAAATTTATGTAGATTAGTTGAGATAAATATGGAGAAACCCAGGAGATATAGAATTCGACTGTCTTGTGTTCAACAGTGGAAACGATATTCTGATACCTTACCATCAAAGAAGCTTAGTATATCTTCAAAGTATCTTTTGTAATGTATTACCTTTTTAACCATCTGGCGGTTTTCATGATAGAATTTACATTCTAAGCTGTTAATGAAAATATCAGAAGTAAAGTAGCAAAACAGTTTCCCATGGCAAGACCATTATACTGCTGGCATATTTTGCTATTAAAAGAAAAGTTGTGATGTCGTAGTGCTGATGTTATTGGGTCAGTGAACTGATGGTGAAGTCAACTTGTTTTTGTTTTTAAGCAAGTTATTTTCAATTATTTCTATTGTTTCTTTGACACGTATGTTTGCGTAGAGGTTTGTGCTGTCAGACGAGGCAAACTTCGCTGTCTTATAAATCTGAACGTCATTTATGCAGGCAATTAAGTCAAAATTATTCTGTAATCTGTATACCTCTTCGTATTTGTATGTACTGATGAGAACGTAATTCAGTTTTTTCCTGATATGGTAAGTTGGGACGCTATGTGAATGTACAGTAGGTGGTAATGGGCCATTCTGTTTGTTGACTTTAAGCTGTGCTCGTAGCCGTGGTGCAGAAGCATTTATGAGGGCGCAGCGATGCGTATCTTTACAGTTAAAAGGAAATCGCTTGTGTTCATGGGATTTTTAAGTTTATTCTGTACTTAAGATGATAGATACAACTGACATTCTTTAGAGAAACTTCACGGATAGAGAGGGTACGTGATGTTATTTCAGTGGTTACAATAGCGACTAAAATTTGCAGAGAACTTGCCAGAATTAGCCCACTTCTCTTGCGGTCGAGAAAGGTACCACAAAGCCATTGGTTCCTCTTCTGAGGCAAGCAGTCGACAACTGTTCTAACAGGTCCTTGATATCCTGGATACTAGGATTGGGAAGTGATGGACATGCGAGATGGTTTCGTGTATGTACAAGGACAGATCCGAGGATATTGCTGGTCACGTGAGCACTCTAAGATCTCGCACGTAGTTCATAGAGATGTGTGTCATGTTTAGACGATCACTGTCTTCTTGACAAATGATACCATGTTCCTGATGAATGTGAGGTAATACATAAGAACGCCACATGTCTGTGATTTACCGTTGTGCCATCAGAGGTCCCTTAATTACTACCAACTGTGACATGATGAAACACCCAATAGTATCTCATATTTTGATGCCTGGATTAACACCGCTGTGCCTATTCAAAATATTGGGAAAGTTGGATCTCTCTCCAGACACTGGCATAAACGCCGACGATGGTCATCTGAGTTAGTGTAGAACTGCAATTCATCACTGAACACAATGCGACGTCATTTATCAGCAGCCAATGCATTCCAGTCACAGCACTTCTCCAACAACAGCCGTTTGTTTTGTGGTGTTAACAGCATATGGGACAGTGATTTCCTATTGTGGCTAGTGCTAGTCTCCGACCAATGGTGCAGGACGACACAGAATGTTACGCAGGGGCAGTTACTTATTCGCAGATGGCAGGCGCGGGTGTGAATGTGTTACGAAGTACCTGTGGAGTTCAGACGTGGTCGAATGGAACCTTTGCAAGGGGTACGAATCCTTCACTTTCCCATGCAGCCATCATATCCGACTGCCTCGTAAATAGTGATGGTGCGTAATTCGACTACCCGATCTAAAGGAGATTCACAATGAGACCTCTTTCAAACTATGTCAGGTGCTGAAAACGCTGTCTCATATGAATCCACATCTCCATGTCCTTAAGTCATAACTTAACGAATGATGCTGTGCACACCACTTACATACAATACCAGGCCTGTTAACATCAGTATACGTAAGCAGTAGCCCCCCGACTAGCCGCGCGGCTTAACGCCCCGCTTCCCAAGCGGGAAGGCCTGCCGAGCCCCGGCGCGAATCCGCCCGCCGGATTAGTGTCGAGGTCCGGTGTGCCGGCCAGACTGTGGATGGATTTTAGGCGGTTTTCCATCTGCCTCGGCGAATGCGGGCTGGTTCTCCTTATTGGCCCTCAGTTACACTATTTCTCGATTAAAAAAAAACTTCACCAACAGCCGTATGTTTTGGGTTATTTTATTTTATATATCAAATGCTACCAGTTTCGGCGATTCAGTATTGCCACCTTCAGGCTCCATACGCATTCTTTGTATTAACAAGCTTGTTATGGTGCCATAAAACTGGAACCGTAAATCCGAACCGTTATGCAACTGATTCATATGATAGGGAGACACCGACTGAGCCCATATACAGTCCTCGGACATACAATAAGCTTGTTAATACGAAAAAAAAGGGGCCTGAAGATGAGAATACTGAATTGCCGCAATTGGTAGCATTTGGTATATAAAATAAAATAACCCAAAATATACCGCTTTTGGCAAAGTTTTTTGAATCGAGAAATACGTACCAGCCAATTTCTCCTGGCCGTAATGGAGCGACAGAGAGTCAGTTATATTATGTCGGCGACTGCTGCACAACCACTGTCTCCACAGATGCGTACACCATAATTACTCTAGCACGCAAACATTTGAGGTTACACTCTCGTCTGGTGGTAGTCTGGTATGAGCGCACAATAACCCTGGGTTCGGCGAGGGGCGGTGGTGGGGTGGGCGGATGCCTGTGCCTGTTGTGGGGTTGTGAACCACTGAGGGCTACGGCGGGACGAAGCCTCTCCGTCGTTTCTAGGTCCCTCGTTTAATACATAATACATACAAACAAGAAATACTAATGCATTCATGTGGCAATTCTACCGATCATAGAGAACTGCAACTCTAATCAATTACTCACCCATCAATGGTGTGTATGGACATGAAGGTACCCTGACAGCCGACTAGGTAGTTATTGCTATCCGCTGAAGGTGGCGCGGGTCGCTGGACAACTAAATGGTAAAACTTTTCGGTGTGTAAAGTAAGTAACAAGCAAGAAACGACTGAATTTTCATTATTTTTCATTTTCACCTCGCAATCCATCTCATATTTCTTAGTTCCCCTCTCGTGTCACACACTAATTGAATTAAACATTGTTCAAACTCTCCGTTTGATTAATTATACATTCTGTTAAAACACATTTCAGTTGCGATTTCTCCAAGAGCAGCCTACGATGTTCATTATGTTTGTTCCTAGATGATGACGTACACAATGAGATAGGGCAGGCATCAGAGTGGGAACAGTGCCGGGAAAATCATGATGGTTAGTACAGTTACGTTCTATGATTGATTAACTGCAAAGTTATCCACAGTATACAGAAGTGAATGTTTCTCTTAATAATACACTACTGGCCATTAAAATTGCTACACCACGAAGATGACGTGCTACAGACGCGAAATTTAACAAACAGGAAGAAGATGCTGTGATATTCAAATGATTAGTTTTTCAGAGCATTCACACAAGGTTGGCGCCGGTGGCGATACCTACAACGTGCTGACACAAGAAAAGTTTCCAAACGATTTCTCATACACAAACAGCAGTTGACCGGCGTGGCCTGGTGAAACGTTGTTGTGATGCCTCGTGTAAGGAGGAGAAATGCGTACCATCACGTTTCCGACTTTGATAAAGGTCGAATTGTAGCCTGTCGCGATTGCGGTTTATCGTATCGCGACATTGCTGCTCGCGTTGGTCGAATATGAAATCGGTGGATTCAGGAAGCTAATACGGAACGCCGTGCTGGATCCCAACGACCTCGTATCACTGGCAGTCGAGATGACAGGCATCTATCCGCATGGCTGTAACGGATCGTGCAGCCACGTCTCGAGCCCTGATTCAACAGATGGGGACGTTTGCAAGACAACAACCATGTGCACGAACAGTTCGACGACGTTTGCAGCAGCATGGACTATCATCTCGGAGACCATGGCAGCGTTTACCCTTGACGATGCATCGCGGACAGAGTGCCTGCGATGGTGTAATCAAGGACGAACTTGGGCGCACGATTGGCAAAACGTCATTTTTGGGATGAATTCATGTTCTGTTTACAGCATCATGATGGTCGCATCCGTGTTTGGCGACAACGCGGTGAACTCACATTGGAAGCGTATATTCGTCATCGCCATACTGGCGTATCACCCTGTGTGATGGTATGGGGTGCCATTGGTTACACGTCTCGCCCACCTCTTGTTCTCATTGACGGCACTTTGAACAGTGGACGCTACATTTCAGATGTGTTACGACCCCTGGCTCTACCATTAATTCGATCCCTGCGAAACCATATATTTCAGTAGGATAATGCACGACCGCATGTTGCAGGTCCTGTGCGGGCCTTTCTGGATACAGAAAATGTTCGACTGCTGCCCTGGCCAGCACATTCTCCAGATCTCTCACCAATTGAAAACTTCTGGTCAATGGTGGCCGAAAAACTGGCTCGTGACAATACGCCAGTCACAAGTCTTGATGAACTGTGGTATCTTGTTGAAGCTGCATGGGCAGCTGTACCTGTACACGCCATCCAAGCTCTGTTTTACTCAATCCCCAGGCGTACCAAGGCCATTATTACGGCCAGAGGTGGTTGTTCTGGGTATTGATTTCTCAGTATCTATGCACCCAAACTTCGTGAAAATGTAATCTCATGTCAGTTCTAGCATAATATATTTGTCCAACGAATACCCGCTTATCATTTGGATTTCTTGTTGGTGTAGCAATTTTAATGGCCAGTAGTGTAGCTTCTAAGAAAGTAAACTTTCTTCACTCAATGACACCCTTAGATAGCAGTCTAAACCTCTTCAGTTATGGTACGACATTTTGCATTCACACTATACCAGTTTAGAAACCGTTTGAACTGATTAGGTGAGGCGTTATTTTCTCTGTAAACCAAGCGTGCCAACGTTTCACGTAAAGATTTTCGGTTCAGATGTTAGGCTGCTAAATTTAGGTACTGCACCTCATCTGTGTTAGCTTAATGGAACGATCGGCCCACGAAACGAACTTCATACGCTGTACTTCCAATCTATATCCAATATGCAACAGCTTCAAATGTTCAATATTAAGGCTTTATCCTAGGTGGCTGCTGAAGGACCAAAATGGTACACTCCGCCACTCACTGCACGGCATCTTGCGGAGTTTATTTGAAGACGTAGATCAAGGACCAACACAAACCTTGAATCCGTAACACTGCCTTATTTGCACGCAATCTCTCTCTGAATAAACGTCCGCAGCTCGTGCTCTAGTGGCTAGCGTTGCTGAATCTGGATCACGGGGTCCTCGATTAAATTCCCGGCACCGTTGGGGATTTTCTCTGCCCGGGGACTAAGTGTTTGTGTTGTGCTCATAATTTCAACATCATCATCATAATTCGTCACAGTGGCTAGATTGGACTGTGAAAAAAATTGGAGTGTGTACAAATTGGAACTTTGTACGGGCGCCGATGACCACGCAGTTGAGCACCCTATAAACCAAACATCATCATCATCATCTGAATAAACGCGCAAGAATAAGGTTTGCAAGCATCGGGTGCCCATAACGACAATTAGCACACGAGAGCGTCGTTTCGGTGCGTATTGATGTGAATCGACAGTCGTTTCGGTGGCCGTTGTGGCAATTAAAATTAACAGCCTTCTTTTCGAAATATCACCCCGGATTTTGTATTGAAGCAATATAGGGAACCTACAGTAAGCCTAATTCTCAATGGAAAAAATGGTTCAAATGGCTCTGAGCACTATGGGACTTAACATCTGAGGTCATCAGTCCCCCAGACCATAGAACTACTTAAACTTAAGGACATCACACACATCCATGCCCGAGGCAGGATTCGAACCTGCGACTGTAGCGGTCGCGCGGTTCCATACTGAAGCGCCTAGAACCGCTCGGCCACACCGGCCGGCTCTCAATGGACAGATGAATATTTGAAACTAATTTTTATGTATTAAAGTGTATTGTGGTAATCAGCCACTGTGCCATTTCTTTCGGTACCCACCATACTTTGCCCCTGACCAAGAAATTTTCCAATGAAATGTTTTAGCTGTTGTGAACGTAGCACTCTGCCCGCGACCAGTATGCTCACCAACATAATGCTCCTGAACTGACAATGTTAATGAAGGAATACTCTGCTAACATGATGGGCTCGTATTCCCGCATTCCAAGTTCACTTCACCACAATCCAATTGAGCACATCCACAAACGCCAAAGAGCGTGAAATGAACGGGTTGGTCCTGTTCGAACAGTCTTCACGAGTAGTGGGTTAAATTACGGTGGTTGTGGATGGGAATGTCTTCCTAATTCTCTCGGTGTCTTAAGGATGCAATGACATGAAGCGCGGCTGCCGTAACCAGGGCGAAATGTGGAGTACATAAGTATGCAGGGGTATGTTGTTCAGTTCACTTGCCCCTCAACGTTTAATCCGTGTCAATTTCATACACTTAGGCAGGCAAAATAAATTCCTGGTGCATTTCAAAATACGAGTAGATACGACTTATGGTCAGACTGTAATATTTCCGTCAACATATGCAGCCAGTAAGAAGTACATACCACCACAAAATTTCTTCAAGAAATAGCTTTGGAGCTTTGAACACAAGTGTCAGCCCGTCAAGTTTAAGTTGGATCTCCGCAAGTGATATTCTTCACTCGAACGCTTGATAAACGCTTTCCAGCAGACAACTACGAATTCAGCGTACCATTTCATTATTAAGCCATGTCATTTCTTTGAGATTTTCATCAAAATTACTTACCATTCAATAATATTAGCCGTAAATATGTGCTTGGATTCCCCCCCCCCCCCGCCCACACACACACACACACACAATAAGCGATTTTCATTTATAATCTTCCATTACCTGAGAAGCAAGATTAGTATTAAATCATACATGGCGAAAGAGTGTAAATAATCTGGGCCATATAATTACTGAAACGATCAATCAGATTTTGCAATGCACCCTTGCCGTGTGGTGAAATCGGAAATGTAGCATGATGGGTAGAGGACATTGGCCGGAACGATGCCCTTTTTAAAGAACATTCTCCATAATGGCCTATAGTTATATATATCAAAGGTAGAAATGAGGACATGAATGTGCAGGAATACAGACTTTCATAGATATATGAGTCCGTACCTGGCGTGGAAGTTGGAAAGAGCGGCAGTAGCGTGCTGTAGTTACGGGAGTGTGCTGGAACACCAGTAAAATAAATCAGCCGCGCAGAGTGGCAAGTTTGCTCCGGCACTCAAGCTCGCCCCTCCTACCAGCTCTGCTTTTCTCTGGCCTCCTCTGCGCCAAGTAATGCTCCTCTGTTGCTCTCACCACTTCTAATACCCAAAACATTAGCTAGGAACTTAGTTCACTGTAGCTGTGACAAGAAGTCAAGAAAATTCGACAAATGGAAAGGCTTCTATAGAACAAATCTGTTCTGCGATTGCTTTTCACGCATTTGAATAATGACCTCAGTGTGAGTGAACGTAGCCAAAGCGGGATAAGCACATGTGTTCCGTGTGTTTTCATTCAACAACTAATAATTAGTATAAATTATTTGGAAATATATGACAGTTAGGTAACGTATACCTAGGCAACCACTGAGGCAGTACATTTATTTTTGCTTAGCGTAGGATGATGGTAATAATGGCTTGGAACGACAACTGACTGCTGAAGAAGGAATTAAAAATTACATTTCGACTTTAACCACCACAACATTGTCAATTTAGCCACATATCTGTGCTGAGTAAAGTATTACATTACTTGCTTGTAACTGATAATTGTACGTTAATATTCCGTGCAAACTGGGGAACTTGTGTCGTTTAACAAATTTATAAATTAGGTATACAAATTTTCCTTGTGAATCAGTCTGCTTATTAGTGAAAACCGTATCGAAATCCATACAGTAGTTACATAATCCCGACTAACTGGAGGTTACAACAGCAACCAACACAATAAAAAAGAGTTTGGTTTAGTCTATTGTCACAAATTTTATTTTACCTGTTGGCTAACTGTTTCGCTACACAGTACCACCCTCAGGCCATTCTGTGATCAAAATATCAGTAGGTACATAGCGAAAATAGTAATGCAAATAAATCGACAAAATACGTTCTTCCTATGACAGTGAACTTACTGTATCGAGTGCCACATTAAAATATTGTGCACTGAAACCGGTAGCCAATACGCAACATAAAAGTTTCAGACAGATAAAAACGGTTGGAGACTAATTGTAGCCCGGCCGGAGTGGGCGTGCGGTTCTAGGCGCTACAGTCTGGAACCGCGGGACCGCTACGGTCGCAGGTTCGAATCCTGCCTCGGGCATGGATGTGTGTGGTGTCCTTAGGTTAGTTAGGTTTAAGTAGTTCTAAGTTCTAGGGGACTGATGACCTCAGAAGTTGAGTCCCATAGTGCTCAGAGCCATTTGAACCATTTTGAACTAATTGTAATTGGGAGCACTTCGCCAGGCAAGAAGAACGAGTTTAGTGTTGTCGTAAAAATAAGACATTTAGATACTAATAATACGTGTGTTAGCGCGTGTTTTTAAGCGCACTGTTAAAGGTTTCACTTTTTCATGCTTAATCGTACAATCTGATTGATATCGTAATGGTTCAAATGGCTCTGAGCACTATGGGAGTTAACATCTGAGGTCATGAGTCCCCTAGAACTTAGAACTACTTAAACCTAACTAACCTAAGGACATCACACACATCCATGCCCGAGGCAGGATTCGAACCTGCGACCGTAGCGATCACGCGGTTCCAGATTGCAGCGCCTACAACCGCTCGGCCACGCCGGTTGATATCGTACTTTAGTTGACGTTTTGACATTATAAAGTTAGAGAATCTCGTTTAATTGTTCTTTTCTCTTTCCAAAAATTTTAGTAGAGCGTATCTCTTCGTTATTTAGTTCACATTTTCGAAAAGTAGAGGTGATTTTAGGTTGTTGATTCAGAAACTTTACTCTGGTAGTTTATTTGCCTACAGTTTCACGTAGGTCTAAATTTGGTAAACACCTTTTTATTATGTATCTGTAACGTAACTGACTTATTCTCATTGAAGTATTATATGTATCTTGGCTGCATCATGCCTGAGTTGCTGTAGAATTGGAAAGTCTAAGCTTTGGTATGATGGTTGCTGCAGTTTTTCCCTGTGGCTGAATGCAACTGGTTCGGAAACTGAAAAATATATTAGGCTTTGTAGGTAATATAGTAGAGATAGGAGGATAGTGGAGCAGCAGGGGAGACTACTGCCCTTCAGGTGGAATTAGATAAGGCTAGGGAAGATGTATGCCGTCGGCCTTGCCGCAGTGGTAACACCGGTTCCCGTCAGATCACCGAAATTAAGAGCTGTCGGTCTGGTCTAGCACTTGGATGGGTGACCATCCGGTCTGCCGAGCGCTATTGGTAAGCGGGGTGCTCTCAGCCCTTGTAAGGCAAACTGAGGAGCTACTTGATTGAGAAGTAGCGGCTCCGGTCTCGGAAACTGACATACGGCCGCGAGAGCGGTGTGCTGACAACATGCCCCTCCATATCCGCATCCAGTGACGCCTATGAACTGAGGATGACACGGCGGCAGGTCGGTACCGTTGGACCTTCATGGCCTGTTCGGGAGGAGTTAAAGTTAGTTAGGGAAGATGTATACAGGTTAAGGAGGAAGAAGAGGGAACTGAGGTGGCAAGTGGCAAAAGCTAACTAAAGGAACGGGCTTAGAACATCATCTGACAGCTTTGTGGTGAATGTGTAAACTAAGTTTAACCTGTTACTTCAGTTAGAAACCGGTGAGCCTCAGTTATATGCAAGTGTACACAGGGCGTAACGAACTATCATTACTAAACAGTAAAGTAACATTGTAGGGAAGTCAGTGAAGAGAAAGACAGTAGTGTTGTTAAGTATGCCTCATGCTAGAGGTGTTGGCCAACTTTTGCAGGATGAACTTGGGTTATAATAGCAGGTCATCAATTTTTTTTAAACCTAATACTGGTCTGGAGCAAATGACAGAAGGTTTTGCATTAATTGCAAAGACTACTCAAAGGAAGGCCTCTTAGTTATAGTGGGTGGGCCACGTAACAGTGCTGACAGAGGTCTTGAGTACAGTATAGTTTTGACCTGGCAAAGATTGCATCAGCGTTGAGATATACCAATGGTGAGTTTGTATCTGCTCTCAGACACCACGGCCCACCTCATTTAAACTCTTCTTTTGAGGAGAGTCAATTTGGAGTTGGAATGGCTGCTTATGTTTGGCGTAGTGTCACATACTGGCGTGTTTCATGTGAATTCTCTCAGTAGATATGATTATACTCGTCATGTCCTTCACACCAACAAGAAAGGGAGGGGTAAACTGCCATGAGTGACAATATATCAGTGCTTACAGAGTTAGGAACAGCACCTTTTCAGAATAAGGAGTACATAAAGAAGCCATATGTTAAGAGCGGTGAGTACTGAAAAGAACCTTCGGTTTGAGAAAGAACCAAACAACTTAATTCTGCCATATTCCACTAGCACAATCAGCTGTTCGTTAAACATTTTCGGCAATCACCAAAAATGTTATGTATAACCAATTTTAACTCAATCACTGCGAAATTTGAGCTATCTTTATTGTTTCAAAATAGTCGAGGTCTAAGAAGTAAAAGTCATTAGCAACTTATTTGCAGAGATGAATTGGAACTGTCAAACCCAATTGAGATAATTTGCATTACTGAAGATCAAGCGATCACTGATATTTACGTTAGCATTTCAATCTTGTATAGCGGCATTGGGGATAAGAGGAGTTATAATACATCAGGAATTGTGATAAGTTTAAAACATAGACATTCCTAAAATCCGACATTCCTAAAACCCGACTACCCTGTGGCACAAGTCGAGAAACCTCCAATCTACATGATCACAAATTTGAGGTCTGTATTTGACGTGTATGCCCGCTGTAATTAGTATGTATTTCCGCGTGAGTCTGGTAGATGTCGATAGAGCCACTTCGACTGCGGAAGCAATTGTACTGAGCCAGATGAAGGAAACGTAGAGTAGCGGGAACAGATTGTTTAGGATGCTACAATATTTAGTAAAGCGATACGGTAAAATCATGGAAATGCCTCCGAAGAGATGCGTCTCTGAAAAACTTACTAATTACCACAACAATACTCCTAAAGAACAGGTGGTATTTTTAGAGATATTAAGAAATGCAATAGGAGTACTGAATGGTGAGAAATTTCCAACAATTCAGTTCGTTTTGTTAGGTATGCACAAAAAGAAAAATCATCTTAATAGAAATCCAGAAGATACAGATGTACGTTTTTACTTTGGACCCAGATTTCTTGTGTAATAACGTCCGCCGCTCGTGGTCTCGCGGTAGCGTTCTCGCTTCCCGAGCACGGGGTCCCGGGTTCGATTCCCGGCGGGGTTAGGGATTTTCACCTGCCTCGAGATGACTGGGTGTTTGTGTTGTCCTCATCATTTCATCATCATCCAGGAAAGTGGCGAAATTGGACTGAGCAAAGATTGGGTCATTGTACGGGCGCTGATAACCACGTACTTGAGCGCCCCACAAATCAAACATCATCATCATCATCTTGTGTAATAAGCACTGTGTGTCCGGGAAATGGAAACTGCACTTCATTGCAAAACGCCAATCTCACTGTCACCGGTATTTTGGCCCTACAGAATAACTGCCGTTTTACCGTCTACTAACTGTCGATACTACGAGCGCTGAATGAGCGCGGGCTTCGTCCCGTAGGGAAGAAAGTCGAAATTCGGACATTGCACAGATCAGTAACATTTCTGTGGCCACCATTACGATTATTGAAAATGTTTGTTTCTGATAGAAGTGAGACACTAAATACTGTGCGTAAGATATTGTGACGAAATATCAGTTCCCGATAAGTTAGAATGAAATTAGAACGCGTCAGTAATATCGTACTCTACTTTGCGATGCCAGAAAATATTTATTTAGGGGGGTTGAACGGTTGTCAGCCGCGCTCAACAACCAAACATTTTAAGTCTCTGTTTTCGGAGTGACTATAATGTGGGCCATATCATAAGCAGTCCATCAATGAGGTTGTCTTTTATTAACTCGAATGGATAGTGGTGATGACAGCGACCAGCTTTAGAGATGAAAGGGTAATAGTAGTCTCTTTCCCATACTATTAACTTTAACTTAGAAGAATGTTTTGTAATCTAGCCTGAAAGGCGACTAGCGAAAGCAATGTCCGTGAGGCGTGGGACCTTACATCGGACGGACGGAGCAGACTTGATCAGGAAGGAGTTAATTAATCGTAAATAGGGTAAGAAGGAAAAATGTGGAGACAATTTTGTTCCTGTTACATTACCAATTTCTTAGGTCGTCAATTTCACTTAAGTATATTTGAATCAATAAAGCGGATGGTGTTATACAAAAACAGGAATGTGATTTTTCATTACCATCATTACAAAAGTTTGTAGGTACATAGTTTGTCAATGAACCTCCAAATTGTTTCTAAGTTTTCATTACTGCATAAAACAACACAACGCAAGCTATTTTCTCTTTTGGGAGCAGATAGGTATCGCGATTAGACACTAGCACCCGGGAACATACTTATACACTGTAGGTAAACTGATATGTGCATAGTTCCATGAACTGGTGGGAGTATGTCAGGAGCAAAATCAGCACACAGACACTCAAAGCGGCTACAAAAACTGTTGTAACAGCAGCGCTCCCTCCCCATGGCGTCTTTTCGACCACCATAGACTGTCCACTTCAAGCAATCGTACTCCGCCAAGCAATGACCGAGCATGGTGGGCTCGTATAAGCATGAGTGAGCAAAATACCCAATTTTCAGACCTCTATCGCACAACCGTCTGAGACTCTGATTCAGACCATTGACTCGGCTCTGTACCAAAGTCCGCAAAGAGTCTTGTCAATGATGCTACAGAGGCTGAGCTCTGCCTTCATGTGGTAAGCAAATTTGGCTGTCTGTAACACTTCACCTAACCGCCCGAAGCTAGAGAGAGAACGTCTTCCGACCCAATGCGACACAAATTGTCAGTACTGTCATGAGCCACCACAAGCGTTAGTAGCAGCCCTGTGTTATTCAGTCCTCTGGAAGCACCTGTTCCACGTCTGGAATTACTCCTCCCGGCATTCACAAAAGTGTACACTGCATTTCTTCCTCCCCTTTGGCAGCTATATCCCTAAAGCGCCTCACTACGTGTCCAGAATTAGAGCTCCTAACTACTGGTACCCGACCCTCTGTGAATTTACAATTCTTACAGGATGAGATGCTTCCGCTGGAATAAGGAAAGTAATTATATTGGCTCTAAATCTTCGTAAGCAGCAGATACCGCCTGATACCTGTTTGTCAGACGAACTGGGGAGATCATTCGATTGGAGTCCTGGAATGATGGGTCATTATCAATGCGGGCAGTAACTGGAGTGGTCACGGTAGCTGATCGATCAGGGACACGAGGAATGTGCTGGACCTACTCTGCATCCCCATGTCTAGCCCCCACAGCGATACCCATTGGCACCAGCCTCAAAGTGCGTAACTGAAGCCAGCATTTCTTGGAGCTGTGAGCGAAGTGTCACCACCTAAGCTCCCATCTAAACGCTGCAGTCATAGTCTCTATCTACACTAAAAACAGTAGAACCATAGACTAGACAATTACAGAAGCGCAAAACTGTGGTTATAAACAGCAGCAGCTGCAGAGTTGGGAGCTATGCTCAACTAATGAGTTCAAGAATAACTGGCTATTCACATGAAGACAAACAACTATCGCGAAACAAACTGCGGAAATACACACAGCACAGTTACTAAAAAAGTAGCACTGTGATTCCTACATAAAGAAACACGCAAGAAATTTGAGAATTTACACTTGAATGCACAAAGTAATTAAAAATAAGACGCTTATGCTTATTAGAAGCTCGTTACAGCTCTATGTCGACATGCTGGAAAACTTATTCTGACATGTTTCCACGAGTAGAAACGCATTATATTTGCTGGATGCTATGTGCAAGTACTTTGTGGGAATGCTTGGTAACGTAGTATGGGATTACAGGCAAACATGTTCAGAGTGTCTAATACATACACGTCATCACTAACGAAGCTAAATGTAGGACAGCTTTATTCAAAGAGGATGCATGTGTCATAGTATTCGAAAATGATTGAAGAGCATACGATCGATGTATTTAATTTGGCTACAAAAGTATATTGACACAGAGAAGATTCGTAGATAGGCCATACATAAAACCCTTAGAGTGGCAATACTCTATAGTATTGTACGTAATTTGTGTGGATATGTTAAACAGGAAGAAATGTTAGATACTTTTTTTTTAATTAAGTCATGAGATTGAAATGTAACTAATGAGGAGAATAGGATATCAATCACCAATGACGGACTACCTCTCGTGGTTGTACTATCAATGTATTCGCGAAATATACCCATACTGCGACATCGCCGCTTGACCAATGACCTTAGAAGGCAACTACAAAAAATGTATCTTGTAGCACTTAATGCACATACCTCGTAATCCTACGGTCTAGCAAGGAAGTAGGGGTATTTGCTAATGTTGACGTCATTACAGTAAACTTAGAATCGGCAAACTGTGTGAAAAGCTGGAGGTTTGAGAATGGAATGTCATTGAGCTACCATAATATCAGCCTCACGTCATCTTGGAAAATGCGCACATCAAGATGTTACACATAGAACATCTATTGTAAGACACCGTTTTTGAGTATCATCCTTTGTCTGGACCCATGCATATCGGAAACTAAGATACGAAACAAGAAAAGGCAAAAAGGTCAATCAGAGCTCCATGACGATAGTGGAAGGAATCCTAAGCCTTCATAGTTATAGTTACATACAAGTTAAACATCGTCTCTTTGTCGGTAACAAAAATGTAAAGGTGGAGAAAATAGTGGAGAAGACAAATGTAAAAGTGGCGAAAATTTGGGAATACTAACGTAGGACTAGGTTATTGGGAGTACCATGTGAAACAGTCTGCGAGAAGGTTTGTTCATGCTCAAATGAGTTGAGAGACGTGTACGGAAAAGTGGGTAGAGTCACGTTTCTGCTAATGTAAGTAAAACCTCCTGACGGCGCAGAATATAGGTAGACGGAAGATGGGCGTAGGTTACAAACAGTTTTATCGGAAGACTATGCAAATAACAACCATGTGTAACCTTTCCGACAAGAAGAAATTAGTAAGAAAGGAGTGTTGTTAAGAAGAAACAAAATATCCAGGATTAGACTGTTTTCCTCCAAAAGTGATACAACCCTCAATCGATCAGTTGCATATAGAAGTGTGTGAACATTAAAATGACCCTCTGTTCCAGGGAAGGGCACTACGCCTATTAAGAATGCTTGTGCTGCAATTATCAGTAAGGAGTGGGACAAAGGTCCGATAATACCTATACCTTACACACGTATTTTTCTCTTTAGCGTTCTGAGTAAGAGGTCAAAGAACTATAGTGTGAGATTACCCGACTAAGGGTTTAAGAGAGGTAAGTCCTCAAAAGACGCAGTAAGTAAAGTAATCATGCTTACGGCGGATAATCATTTTACGCCCGCTCATGCACTGATAAAAGGATATTACCGGAGCTTTCAATAAACTACGATAGACGTCTTTCTTTGGTCGACTCAGGAACTTAAGAATACCCAGAGGAGCTGTAAAACTGAAGAAGAGGCAATTGCTGCGGGAGAGAAGATTCCTTAACGTGCACCGACAGGAAATGAGAAGGACGTCTATAGTCTAGCCGCAGGGGTCAGTGTGTGGTAAACTATTTTGGGATTTAGCAGAAGTTACGTGTGAGCGCTAACGTAAGTGTCCTGATAGCCGTTGCAGATGACGTGTTGATCGTTGTGAGGGATGACAAAAGAAGAGTTGTAGAATGTGTAATGCTGCACTTAATGAACTTAAACGACTGTGTGAAAAAATAAAGTGTCATATGCATCTCAGAAAATTAAATAACTTCTTCTGAAAGGAAACCTGTCGAAATATCCGAAAATAAAGTTAACCGGTGTGAAGTATAGAAAAAAGTGCGATATCTAAGTGTATTCCAAGATGAGCACCCTAACAACACTCATTTTACAAAGGAGGCAGAGGGAAAATGTAGAAAGCTGCTGCACAAAATTATAAATATTTCAACTAGGCGACCTCCATGCGTTAAAGAAATATGATAAAATGGAAGCACGTAGTATACAAGATACTGAATTTACTAGTTAAACGCAAGATCATATCTCATAACTGTGCTAAATTAATGAATGAGGTGCACCAACATTTTTAATGTAGTTAATTATTGATACCACTTAAACACTTCGTTTCTTGTGTTACATTCGTATTTACACTGAAGCGCCAAAGAAACTCGTATAGGCATGTGTATTCAAACACAGAGATACGTAAACAGGCAGAATACGGTGCTGCATTAGCCAATGCCTATATAAGACAACAAGTGTCTGGTGCAGTTATTAGATCGGTTACTGTTGCTACAATGGCAGGTTATCAAGATTTAAGTGAGTCTAAACGTGGTGTTATAGTCGGCGCACGAGGGATGGGACACAGCATCTCCGAATAGGGATGAAGTGGGGATTTTCCCGTACGACCATTTCGCGAGTGTACCGTAAATATCAGGAATCCGGTAAAACATCAAATCGCAGAGATCGCTGCGTCTGGAAAAAGATCCTGCAAGAACGGGACCAACGACGACTGAAATAATCGCTCGACGTGACAGAAGTGATAGCATTCCGCAAATTGCTACAGATTTCAATGCTGGGTCATCAACAAGTGTCAGCGTGCAAACCATTCAACGAAACAACAAAATATGGGGTTCCGGAGACGAAGGCCCACTAGTATACCTTGATGACTGCATGACACAAAGTTCAACACATCTCCTGGGCGCGTCAACACCGATATTAGACTGTTCACTACTGGAAATCTGTTACCTGGTCGGACGAGTCTCGTATCAAATTGTCTCGAGCGGATGGACGTGTATGGGTAAAGAAAGAAACTCATGAATGCATGGACCCTGCATGTCACCAGGGGGCTGTTCAAGCTGGTGGAGGCTCTGTACTGGTGTGGGCCTGTGCAGTTGGAGTGATATGAGAACCCTGATAATATTTCTCACACATTTCTTTTTGAACTTCCTTCAAGATAACATCGCTCGACTACAGTGGATAGGAAGTTCTACAGACATGAACCACATCGAACATGCCTGGGATAGTTTGAAAAGGGCTTTTTATGGACGACTTGACCCATCAATCACTCTGCGGGATCTACGCTGAATCGCCGTTGGTTCAAAAATGGCTCTGAGCACTATGGGACTCGACATCTGAGATCATCAGTCCCGTAGAACTTAGAGCTACTTAAACCTAACTAACCTAAGGACATCACACACATCCATGCCCGAGGCAAGATTCGAACCTCCGACCGTAGCGGTAGAGCGGTTCCAGACTGTAGCGCCTAGAACCGCTCGGCCACACCGCCTTGATGAACTTGTGAATAGTATGTGACGACGTATACAGGCCTACATCAACGCAAGAGGACGTGCTGCTGTGTGTTAGAGGTACCGGTGTGTACAGGAGTCTGGTCCACCACCTCTGAAGGTCTCGTCGCATGGTGGTACAACATGCAAATGCATCATAAACAATAAAGAAGGCGGAAATGCACGTTTATGTTGATCTCTGTTCCAATTTTCTCTACATGTTTCGGAACTTTCGGAACAGAGATGATTCAATTTTTTTTTATGTGTGTTTATTGTGAGATTAAAACTAGTTGTGCAAAACTGTACTACAAACGCTACACTCTGTTGTTAGGAGGTGTGACCTAGGGGTGCAGCTGGTCCGTAAACGACATATGATCTGCAATACCCCTAAATCACTTAAAGCGATTGCGGAGTGTTTCCTTTCATAACGGACGTATGATTTGCTTAGTTTTGTCAGTCAGTTTCTTAGTGTTGTCAGAGTTTAGTAACATCTGTAGTGACGGAAAAATACACTTCGTCTCAGGCACCTCTCACGTACTACGACGCTGTAAGCTAGGTTGTTACTAAACATATCACTAAAAAATGTGCTTTTTCTTCCACAACACAAAAATCTAGATGAAATAGCATTACCGTTCGCATCGAAATCTAAAATTAATAATTCACGGCTTTCACATGCATTAAGGTAAAATATATGTAAGTTTTACCTTAAGTTAATTCGGTATTGGAAACAAATGCTTACGTTAATTCAAGATACCAGTGCCCTTTGCAAAACCATGGTACACAACAAGAATGGTAGGGTACTGCTGGCTCTGGCACATCGTTAAAATCAGCATTAGGTTTGTTTATAAATAAATAAATCTTCTGCTACCAGTCACGTTTTTCTTTATTTTACTTTTCGCACGACGCGTTTCGAGAAATAATTCCCATTTTCAAGTGCGTTTTTTGTGTGTATTAAGCCATTTATTTTGATGTTGTCGAGTCTGCTTCATTTCGTTGACTTTTACTGCAATGCATAAGAAACACGCGATTTTTTACTTGGGTATCAATTCTTTTTGTGAAGTTAATGAAGAAATTTAGAAGAACTGAACCAAGGAAACATGCAACAAGAAATAAACACAGTGAAAAAGATTGCAGCTGTCAATGGTTACAATGCTTCCATGGTTGACACAATCTTAGACAAAGTGAAGAAAATCCCAGGTACAAACTGCACCACAGAAGAAAACGAGAAAAACAAATATATATCTAGTATTCCATACATAGGCAGTGTATCACAGAAGATTACAAATGTTTTCAAAAATCACAGAGTAAAAATTGGGTTTTCTACATCTAATAAACTATAGCAAAAACTAATACATAATATAAGGTGTAATCATGATCCATATTCAGACTCTCGCATATACAAGGTAATATGCCAGCAGTGCCCCAAGTTCTAAGTAGGACAAACAGGCCGAAATTTCAACAGCAAGTACACAGACCACATTAGAGCATATACACACAACGAACACACTACATCACCAATAGCAACACACATACATAATACAGGACACCCATTTGGAAAACTAGAGCAAAATGTCGAAGTACTCCACCGACTAAATAAAGGAAATAACATGGATTTCCTTGAAGAACTGGAGATATATTCACATTACAGAAAATACGAAGATAGAATATTAAATGAAAAACTTGAAAGTGAATCAGTGAATTTTTCAGATGTTTCGATAATATACTTAAATAAGAATAGTAAAACACAGAAATAACACCAATTGTAAAATCAATATAAGTAATTTATGAGCCAAACTGTTAAGATAAATAACCTCTTACAAAAGCATATCATAATCTGTGGAAGACCTATAATGTGATCTCTGTGGACAACCTGTAAAAAGATCTTTGTAACTGTTTGGTTCATATAAGATAATATCGATGTTTAAAATGTACAACAAGTTGTGTGTGATGTTTAGTGTGTGTGAGACTCTGCACAAATGGACCATTAGAAAACTGTAAGTACAGATTCTTCTAAACTTCACCACTAACTTCACAAAAAGAATTGATACCCAACTAAAAAATCGCGTGTTTCTTAGGTATTGCAGTAAAAGTCAACGAAATGAAGCAGACTCTCACACACTGACAACATCAAAATTAATGGCTTAATACACGCAAAAAACACACTTGAAAATGGGAATTAGTTCTCGAAACGCGTCGTGCGAAAAGTAAAATAAAGAAAAACGTGACTAAAAGCAGAAGATTTATTTATTTATAAACAAACCAATTGTTTCTACAGTCGCAGGCTTTCAAAAACCATTTATAATGGATCAAATCACATAAAATCCACATCTTCTGGTTTCAGCATTCCAAAAGCTCCGCTGACGTCAGCACAATCCATAGTCAGCATTCCACGAAATTGTGCTTGAACTAACTTCAGGGGATACACGGATTTACATACACCATTTAGGTGTAATGAATCAGAATGATCTGTACTGTGTGTTAATGATTCGTACCGTCAGACTGAGCCACTGCCGTCATATGTCGTAGGTGCATACTATGTCTTTGTGAACCATTTGCAGCAGAGTGGTGAAAACATTAAGCAATTAGATCTGCATGTATATTTTCGTATTCATCCAGGGTCAGAGTGCACAAATGTAGATCTTATAGTTATCAAGTCCATAGAAGCTGAATTCATGGATCGTATACATATATTCGTTGTTGAATCTATATGTTTGAATGCTCTACCGGCTGAAATAGTTTCACAACCAACGAACCTACTAAACTGCAGATCCTACAAATATTGCTATTAATTTAAGTAAGATATTATATATAATGGATGAAAACATTTATTTATTCTTTCTTACTTTTTGCAAACATCAGAGCGCAATTTAACTGGAGTAGGACCATCAATTTGGCATCACAATAAGACCATAATATTTATACGAGGGCTTATACTTTGAAAAAAGTGCACCACTCAGTATTTGAGGCAAACAGTTATAACTGTGTGAAATATCACGTAGGAAAAGTATAATCAGGGTAAGAATCATACAATTGTCAATAGGGCTTAAACTGTGGTGCCTTTTTGTAAGTTTCCTATAAATATTTAAAAGCACATTACACATGTTTCTAGATTTCAACTTCTTGAACATGTAATAAGTACTAATACGATCCTATTCTTAAATTTCCTCATAAAATCCGTAGTTCTCCAGCTGAAATACTGTGACATTTTAGGATAATTTGTTCCAGAATATCTATGACGTCTGGGATATGTGGGTTTCTTGGATACGCTATTGTCGTGCAGTCATCATACTCATTTAGGAACCCGTTAATGGATATGCTTAGGTACAAGTACATGCATCAGTGGTCCTAACTTGCCCTATATGCTCACTACACTCACACAGGTGTAATATGAGATGTGTCACACTTCATTTGTTGAGTTTAGAGTCAAGGAATACAGCACTGTTCATTTTTGCATGAGTGACAATGATGTTCTAACTGTAGAGCTCGGAGTATTTATTCTTATATACTGAAAACAGAAGGTGATAAAAATTACTTTTTAAAGATTTCAAACATTTCTGCTAAAAGATTATATAACAGTTCCCGATAAATCATTAACCAAATCGTGTGAGAACTGTGAAGGTATAACGCTGTTGGGGAGAGCGTATAGCAACAATGCCGGTGCCGGCCAATTGTCTTGGAAGTATTAGCACCGATGGTTAAGAATGTAGGTGGAGAAACACCTAAACTTCAACAACAACTATTTCCTTCTTTTTCGTTACAGGTGTGGCGAATTCATCAGAGCAGCAGACGAGCAAATAAGGCTGTTTAAGGTCATTCACAGCTTAGACAAGAGCGTCTGTGAACACGTCAGCATGGGAATGATGTCGGATTGTGAGTTCTAATCCAAGGTGGTATTCGAAAATCCTTACTATAGTGCGTCGATGTAACATTATCCCTAGGTGAGTGGGTTCATTATATGACGCTTCAATTGATATTTCTGCTTTATTCCAGAGAAATGCCAACAGTTCCCTAGTGATACAGGGTGATTAGACACACATCAAAAAAAGTTTTGCATCACCTCGGTTCCAAGAGTTCCGAAACCTGTACAGAAAACTGGAATAGAGATCAACATAAACATCATTTCCACCATTTTTATTGCTCATGAAAACCTCACATTGCATATGGCACCACCATACAACGAGACCTTCAGAGGTGGTGGGCCAGATAGCTGTACACAATAGCACTTCTAACACCCAGCAGCACGTCCTCTTGCATTGATGTATGCCTGTAATCGTCGTGGCTTACTATCTACAAGTTCATTAAGGCACTGTTGGACCAGATTGTCCCGCTCCTCAACGGCGATTAAGCGTAAATGCCTGAGAGTAGTTGGTGGGTCACGTCGTCCATAAACAGCCCTTATCAATCTACCCCAGGCATGTCGATAGGGTTCATGTCTGGAGAACATGCTGGCTACTCTAGTCGAGAGATGTCGTTATCCTGAAGGAAGTCATTCACAAGACGTGCACGATGGGTGCGTGAATTTTGTCCATGAAGACGAAGGCGCTGCCAATACGCTGCCGATATGTTTACACTGTCGTCGGAGGATGACAGCCGGCCGTTGTGGCCGAGCGGTTCTAGGCGCTTCAGTCTGGAACCGCGCGACCGCTACGGTCGCAGGTTCTAATCCTGCCTCGGGCATGGATGTGTGTGATGTCCTTAGGTTACTTAGGTTTAAGTAGTTCTAAGTTGTAGGGGACTGATGACCTCAGATGTTAAGTCCCATAGTGCTCAGAGCCATTTTGAACCATTTTTTGGAGTATGGCATTCACGTATCGTGCAGAAGGTACGGCGCCTTCAATTGCCACCAGCAGTGTACGTCAACCCCACATAATGCCACCCCAAAACAAGAGGGAACCTCCACCTTGCAGCACTCGCTGGACAGTGTGTCTAAGGCGTTCAGCCTGACCGGGTTGCCCCCAATCACGTCTCTGACGATTGTCTGATTGAAGGCATATGCGACACTCATCGGTGAAGAGAACGTGATGCCAGACCTAAGCGGTCCATGCGGCATGTTGTTGGGCCAACCTGTACTGCTCTGCATGGTGTCTTGGTTGCAAAGACGGACCTCGCCATGGACGTCGGGAGTGCAGTTGCGTACCGTGCAACCTATTGCGCACAGTTTGAGTCGTAACAAGACGTCCTGTTGCTGCACGAAAAGGATTATTCAACTTGGTAGAGTTGCTGTCATGGTTCCTCCGATCCATAATCCGTGTGTGTCGGTCATCCACTGCAGTAGTAGGTCTTTGGCGGCCTCATCGAAGCATGTCATCGACAGTTCCTATCTCTTTGTTCCTCCTCCACGTCCGAACAACATCGCTTGGTTCACTCCGAGACGCTTGGACACTTGCCTTGTTGAGAGCCCTTCCTGGCACAAGGTAACAATGCGGACGCGTTCGAATCACGGTATTGACCGTCTAGGAATAGTTGAACTACTGACAACACGAGCCGTGTACCTCCTTCCTGGAACTGATCGGCTGTCAGACACCCTCGGTCTAATAGGCGCTGCTCATGCATAGTTTTTTACATCTTTGGGAAGGTTTAGTGACATATCTGAACACTCAAAGGGACTATGCCTGTGATATAACATCCACAGTCAACGTCTATCTTCAGGAGTTGTGGGACTTGTGGTGATGCTAAACTTTTTTTGATGTGTGTACTATCATAGTAGGAGACTTTCTGTAAAAAGTGAAAATATTTAAGGAGAGAGAGTGCACTCAACTAGAGGAGCATACTTTTAAGAATCTCATTTATTCCAGTTATGCATTCCATCAATATCTAGATTGTCTACAAAACTGGCAATCATATGTTTATAGATGCTATGAGAGAATGTGGAGCAAGCTGTTGGAGATGGCACACGATAACTATCAGAAGAAACCATCGTTCTACTTTACAAGTTACGTTGTGCATCGGCACAAGTAACTAGGTGCACTATATGAAGTCAGAGAACTATGACCTTGTTTTAGTATCTACATAAACTGTACCAAAATACATAAACAAATACTTTTTTGTGTGTTTGTTTTAATTATATTCTACAAGGCCCAGTGTATACTAATGTAAGCAAGTAGTAGACAAGATGTCTGAGTGGACGAAGCACACTCGGCACAAGGGCCTAGTAGTAACCGGCTGGACCTGCAATGGTACCAGGAACTGGGAAAAATATACGTGCTTTGATATCTGTACCATCTGACTGACTCAGGTTGATCATGTTCTGTGTCTGTTAAAACATTCCGAGGGGATTCACTTTGGGCATGTGTATAGATTGTAGGAACCTCTGTTTGTGCCCAAATATCAGTCATCACAGAAGATTTGACACAGCACGTAGGGGGTAACCTACCAGTCCTTAGCAAAAGTTATGATATTCCGCCACCTGAGAAGGTAAAGCCGAACAGTGTATTCATACTTGACGACGATGTAGTGAAGAACCATGGACGGACGTTGCGGCCGAGCAGTTCTAGACGCTTCAGTCCGGAACCGCTCTGCTGCTACGGTCGCAAGTTCGAATCCTGCCTCGGGCATGGATGTGTGATGTCCTTAGGTTAGTTAGGTTTAAGCAGTTCTACGTTTAGGGGACTGATGACCTCAGATGTAAGTCCCATAGTCCTCATAGACATTTGAACCATTTTTTGAAGAACCATGATCAGATACACAAATATTTTGGTAATCATATGAAATCTGATTTCCTTTGTTTAGGCAAGATACGTTCCAGGAATCCAAAGCAGTTGGTAAGAAATAGAGCTAACTTTATTATTAGTTTCAAATATGGTTGTATTAAATTAAAACCTATTTACTAAGCACACGCTCACACCGATATGATGTTCTTTGACTTTGTTAACATGTCTCAGGTTTGCTGGAATCGCACGCATTATGGCTTTCTGGTTACAGATAAACAAGAAAACTGAATGAAGATCTATATAGATGAAACTTAATTACTTTACATTTAAAAGGTAATGTACCAATATGTCACCATATCGGTGCATTGTAGACTATGGAAAAATTTGCATGCATGTCATGCTCTCATTCCAAGTATGTGAAGCACAGAACAAATACACTTCTATTCGTTGATAAAAAATTCGAGACTGTCGACACAAGATTAACGGAACAGGATGGTCTTATCAAGGCAGTAGCAGAAAAGGTGAGATGTTGGAGCAATTCAGAGAAGAATCCAGCTACGTGAACTACATGTCAGTGAGATAATTCAAGCAGTCAGTGCAACAATAAGAAGTGTGCTCTGGTTTGTCAAGGCAAAAGATATGGAAGCTACATTCCATCACCACTAGTAGTCTCAGAGTATATATAAGTCATATGTTATATGAAAACTGGTTTAGTATGTGACACCATGCCGACAGTATGTAAAGTTACTGATGTGGACAAGGGCATTCGGCAGAAATACTCTCTCTGAAATGCTGGAAAGGGTATGTCTGACAGGGCTTTCACACACTACGAATGGAGCCAGAAGAGGGATAGAAGAAGAAGGCTGACAAACTATTACTGGTTTCATTAATCATTACAGTCAGAGATAGTTACACATAACATGTGAAGTCAACAGAGATTAACCATATACCTTAGGTAAGCACCCAATATGTTTAACTCAGCACGCAGTACGGGTTGGGAATAAGGAATTTGACAGAACTCCATTTTTATTGAATCTTTTAATTTCAAAAATTTGTAACTCAGTTAAGAACTTCCTGACAGAGATAGAAAATATATGCTGAAGTGTTACGTACGACTAATGCACATAGGCAAAACAACACACAAAATGGACGAAGAAAAGGCTCAGACAGTAGAAAATACAAGGTTCTTATTAAACCTGTGTTAGGTGCTGCAAATAGCATGGGAGAAGGCATTGACAGTCAGCTTAGAAGAATGAACACCCTTCATCTTGGGTACATATACTGCAATGGCACCAAATAAATCATACAATGACTATGACTATTCACATCATCAGCTGCCACAGGGAATTACAGCTCATATGACCAAATATTCATAGCAACCATTTCAGTTCTTCCAGAAACATGGATTATTCTGTACTTTAATGAGCTTCACATACCTGCGTGCGAAGTAGTCGCTCATAAACGCATCATAATACGATATTTGGATGATGCACAGCAGGTCAATCTCGTAGACATGAAACAATACTCACATGCAAATAAAGGCTTCATATAAACTCTAACACAGAAAAGAAGTATCATGAAGGAATTATCCGAAAGGGACAGAAATTGATGTTACGCATACTTACTGACACAGAAGTGGTTACTATTTTTTTAAAAAATGGATGATTTATTCAAGAGAAAGAGCTTCGCAAATTGAGCAAGTCAGTAACGTATTGGTTCACCCGTGACCCTCATGCAAGCAGTTATTGGGCTTGCCGCTCATGCAGTTGTTGTATTTACTCCAGAGGTATATCATGCTAAATTCTGCCCAAATGGCGCGTTAGACCGTTAAAATTCCGTGAAAGTTCGAGGCTCCTGCCCATTATGCTCCAAATATTCCCAACTGGGGAGAGATCCAGTGACCTTGATGGCCAAGGTAGCGGTTGGTAAGCACGAAGACAAGCAGTATAAGCATTCGCCGTGTGCGGGCGGGCATTACCTTGCTGAAAAATAAGTCCAGGATGGATTGTCCTGAAGGGCAAAAAAAGGGGCGTAAAATATCGTTCGCATACCGCTATGTTGTAACGGTACCAAAGATGACAAACTAAACGGGTCCTGCTACGAACAGAAATGTCACCTCAGAGCGTCACTCCCTGTTGTCGGGTCGTATGGTGGGCGACAGTCAGATTGGTATCTCACTGCTGTCCTGGATACCTCCAGATGCGCCTTCCCTCTTCATCGGAACTGATTTCGAACCGGGACTCACGCTCAAGGTAATTCTACTCCATTCAATGAGATTACAGGCCAGAGATGTGTCTGGAGATACCCCAGAAAGAGACGCCTGCCATACAGTATGACTACAAGGAGCGACAGTATAAGCGGCAATTTCTTTTCATTGCAGGACACCTTCAGTTGTCGTCCATAGCAACGTCACACCAGTTTTGTTGTCCTTCATGGAAACCCGTCCTGCTCTCATATTTCAGCAAGATAATGCCCGGCCACACACGGCGAGAGTTTCTACTTTTTGTCTTCATGGTTGCCAGACCGTACCTTGGCAAACAAGGTGACCAGATCCCTCTCTAAATAGGAATGCTTGGAGCATTACGGGCAGGGACAGCCAAACATAATTGATTTTGATAATCTAACTCGCTAACTGGACAGAATTTTGCACAGTTTGCCGCAGGTGAACCTACAACAACTGTATCAATGAATATCTAACCGAAAAACATCTTGCATAAGGGCGAAGGTGAGCCAATTTCTTACTGACTGGTCCAATTTATAAAGCTTTTTACCCTGAACGAACCATACAACTTTTCTGAAACTATAATCATTTGTCTGTACATGTACGTCTCATCTACCCGATTTCTATTCCATTCAGATGATTTTTAGAAAGGTGAGACAGTTTTTGTCTTACAGTGTGTGTGTATGTTTTTCGGTTTCATATACCAAATACACGTGGCTCTGCCTACGAAAGTAAATACAGGGAAGTAAGCTCTGCAGGTGTTTTAACAATTGCTTGAGATGGCTATGAATCAGTAGGATACAGAAGCGGATTTTAAAATAGATATTTCAAGTGAGTAATGGAACAATAGGGAATACACTGCTACTTGACATTCTCCTACATATGTGGATTAGATTTAATCTTCGGGGGTCATACAAGTGGATAGACTTTCTGTCACAAATAACTGTGGAGTATAACTAGACTGTCCAAAGCACTACAGAAATGGGACTAACTGATGAAACTTCCAGGCAAATTAAAGCCGTGTGATGGATCCAGACTCAATCTCTGGGCCTTTGGATTTGGCGGGCAAGTGCCGTACCGACTAAGCTACCCACACACAGCTCACGGTCCGTCCTCACAGCTGTACTTCTCCCAGTACCTCGTCTCCTACCTTCCAAATTTCATAGAAGTTCTCCTGCAGTACTTGCAACTCTACCACTTCTGGCAGAAATTATATTGCTGGGACATAGCTTCGCCATAGATTGAAAGCTGTTTCCTGAATTCTGGAAACACTACTCAGCTTTGAGTTCGTCATGTCTCCGCAGTATCCTTTCTTCCAGAAATGCTAGTCTTTCTAGTTTTGCAAAAGAACTATCAGAGAAGTTTGGAAGGTAGGAAACGAGGTAATGGGAGAAGAAAGGCTGTGAGGACTGGTTGTGAGTTGTCCTCAGGGCAACTCAGAAGGCAGGTCACTTGCCCACGAAAACCAGTCTGCTTTCGCCAGGTCAGCGGCGAGGGTGTCTTGTTTGCGTCCTGTCCGCAGCCGCGAGTACGCGTAGGTTGTTTACTTCCCCGACGCAGCTAGTACAGGCGTCCGTTGACATTGGAAGGGGCGTTGCCGTCCAGCTCTAGGACACGTCACTTCTGAATGCCGGCCGAAGTGGCCGCGCGGTTAAAGGCGCTACAGTCTGGAACCGCACGACCGCTACGGTCGCAGGTTCGAATCCTGCCTCGGGCATGGATGTGTGTGATGTCCTTAGGTTAGTTAGGTTTAAGTAGTTCTAAGTTCTAGGGGACTTATGACCACAGCAGTTGAGTCCCATAGTGCTCAGAGCCATTTGAACCATTTGAACTTCTGAATGTTTACGTTCCATCGAGAACAAATAATAGGTCGTGCAGAAGCCAGTTTTTTACCTGCGACATAATCGTCCAACTGATGCACAACTTATTTTACACAAACGACCATAAGGCTGCATGTATCAGGCCAGTTTACTAAACTGTATCAGGAATGACAACATGCTCTGATCAGAGACATAATATTTTGCCTTCAGTTCTCATTGAGGTAACCGTAGCCTACGATGAGGGCCTATTATAACGTTTTACCTCACAAGAAATTCTTTTAACGATCAACGCAGCACCTAGAAACAAGGCCGCTGGAATAGACGGGTTTCATCTAGAATTTAGTGCTCTGATGTCGGTGTTACTGGTGATGAAATTACGGAAATGTTTCATTAGATAGTTACTAAGGTTTGGTTCATCGACATCTTATTGACTACAGATCGATAACTTTAATAAATGCCGAATTTAAACGTTTTATCCGTCTTTTAAACGACAGATTGTAACCGGCACTTAGCCAACTTTTGGGTTTGTATCAAGAGAGTGGTGGAACAGGCCGCTCTATATCAAGTATGCTGTCGGAATACAGATACATGGTACACGTTATTTCAGTATGTCGGGCCAAATTAGCACTCGTTTGCCTTGAGTTTAACAAAGCTTATGACGTGATAAACCATTTACTTTCACTAATTATTTTAAAGAAGAAGGGTTTTAGTGAACATTTTACGAAAATTATTCAATCATTTTAATAAGTCCTTTTCAAGAATCAGAATCAACAAACAGCTTACAGATTCCATTTCTACTGAAAGTTGAATCCGCAAAGAGTGTCAACCGTCAACAATATTATACGCACTATGTGTGGAACCGCTACTCAGAACGTTATATCTCTCATTAATAGGGCTCCAACTTTTAATACGAGAACAGTATGTCAAGCTTATGCGGATGACGTTAGTTTCATAGTGAACGACAGTGAGGAAATACAAACACCAAACGTGTTATCGCGGGCTATTGTAATGTGGCAAGAGAACAGATAAATTGTCAGAAATCTCTACTACTGGTACTAGGTCCAGGTGCTAACAAATTTGCACACATCTGGTTGGCGACAACAATAAACAGAACTGTATTGGGACTAAAAATATCTTCCGAACCGAACGACACAAGCATCGGCAATTGTACACATAAGCTTAACGTTCTTTGTGTTACAGTTAGGGAACATAAAGCAAGAAAGTTCGAAAGATTTCAAACAGTGGATTTATCGATGTCCTTAGTAAAAGATATTACCTAGCAGCTGTCTTACCCATGCCAACATTAATTGCTCAAAAACGTCCACGTCTATTGTGATGATACGACTAGCGAGGTAACATTTTTAAGACTTACTTTAACACGACCACCTTAAATCGGTTAGACGGAGGCTTAGGGATGAAGAACATCAAGCCACAACCTACAGCTGTTTTTTTTAAGGAAGCTTATGTAGCCCTTTCACAGAAACTACAATTCGCAACGAAATTACGTACGGTGATATTTCTTCGAACTTAGTTATTGGCAAAAAATACCGTGAAATTCTTATACACTAAATTAACGAAACACTTTCCACGGAGCCCAATAGAACAAAAATACCCAGCCAGAGACTGGCAGAATATATGGAAGAATATCAGCAATCCTACACTTTAAGTTTCATGTACGCGCTAAGTAGATGGAGCCAGTTTAATTTTATTCTTTCATTTTGATTTATTTATGTCACATCACTGCCCACGTTTATTACATTTTGTTGCTATGTGTTAATGCACAGTGTAGGAAGATTTTGCTATGAAACACTAGAGAATGGATCGGATCGAAAGGCAGACTAATCGAACGATGTGCCACATAGTCACATAGCGAGAAAACGGCCGGATGAGCAAGAGCCGTGTCGTACTGGAGCGAAGAGAGACAGTGTCGATCCGCCTACCAGCCTAGGCGCCAAGAAGAGAGTCTTTTATTATTTATATTTGCTGTTTAGTTATTAAAATATTATAACTCCAACTGTGCTGGTAACTTTACTTGCACTGACAAATTGTTAATAGTAAATTCAATATTACTCAGTTCATCAGGATATTATAATTACAAATATTATTTACGGTCAGTGCTTCTTTATGGAAAGACTGGGCCAGTTACGCGTATGTCCTATGCTGGCAGACACAGAACTTCAATGGTAGGTCACTACTAGTCTAAGAACTGTTTCCGTAAAGGTAATACAAGGATCCGTGTTTAAAATCTGATCTCCTATAAAGACAGAACAGTTTTGTTGAAAAAATTGCGTCGGATGACGTACTTGTGCGATGTTGTGTTACGATCTGTTTTCGAGGTGTCAACACTCTAACTATTGCATAAAGACAGAATTAACTGTTGAAGTTGCCTCAGAAAATATATTTGAGGGATCCCATGATGATAATATCTAGAAATGGTTTTACTAGATTTGCGATTAATGAAATAAAAGAAAATTAATTCGCATCCTAAGATTTTACGATTCATATTGAGCTTAGCATCTGAACCCACCTGCTTCTCACACAATTATGCACTATCTATGGCACAAGCGTTACCCGTAGAGTTCGCGACCGCCGGAGAAGAAACCGAGCGGGACAACGGCTATGGGACGTCGTTAGAAGAGTGCTTCATACCTAGCACCTTACAATTTTCACAAAGAATGTCATCATCGTTCAAGTCCCATCTTGCAAGAATGAGTTTCGCCAACGCTTGCTCGTAGCCGAATCTTTTTTCTTTCAGTTATTCCACGAAACGTGTGGTCTTCGTGGAACCAGCTATTATTCTGCGTTGGGGACAGGAGGATTTTTACCCTATTTGCTAAAATAAATTTTTAAAGCTATTATGCCTTCTGCTGCTTTCTTGACCGAAAAATTACAACAGCTTCGTAAGTGAGTGCGCTGTCACACACAGTGGCCAAGTACATGATGGCATTCAAATGTTTTAGAAGCTGGTTCATAACGTTTCTTTCACGCCGATGCTCAGACAGAGAACATTTTCCCTTCTTTAAAGGTACTAAAGTCAGTGAAATATTACTGTAAAATGTGAAGAACTATTTAGAGACGTGATAATTTTGTCTTTGGCCTCTTCCAACGTTGGATCTTTTATGGCGAGAGCAAGATGATTTTCATAAAGAATATGTCTTGCATTTTGGAGCATCGACTGACCATTTATGCTCAAAATAAACACAGTTGTAGTCAGTATACTGTTTTGCCACAAGCTGTTGTTGTGGTTCCACCATTTATCTATTCCCTCATTAAACTAAACTCACAATAGTCCGTTACAAGTTATAGATAGAATTATTCGAATCAAACTTTGGTTAGTTAAAATTATTTTATGGCTTAGAAATTATAAGCGACAATGAAATGGAAACGAGACAAATGGAAAAAAAAACTATGTCAATTGCTTATTATTTCAACATTTATCACTATAACTGCTAACACATTTATCGCAGTGTGAAACGAGATGGTCGATGACTTAATGGAACATTGTTTTCTATTCTTACTGTAACGTACGAGCTTAAATTTGAATGAGACACATTACAATTTTTTGCTTAATCTGTGACTGTAAACAAAGATTCTAGAGATATCGATTTTATGAACATTTGTTAAATGCCTTTGACTACCTATGAAAAGGACATAAACGATTAATGAGTGTTAATGATACCAAGAGCGCCGTAAGGAATGTTTTAGTAGTTTAAAAACTGTAATATTCGGAGTTTATTTGCAAATGTCCGAAATTTTTGAGTAAGCTAATAAGAAAGGAAGAGCTCCACTGCGGGTTTTTAATCCTTTTTGTGTGGATGAGTTTGGAGCCGAGTGGCCCGGAAATAAAGTAAAGGTGAGAGTAGCAGGCAGGATAGCCTTGTATGCCGATGTACGTATGTCACGTATGAGGAAGTTAATATCTTTGTGAGCGCTAAATCTGTGTAAATTCGGGTAGCAGTTGATTTCACAACTAATATTAAGTCTCAGATCAAAATTAATCTTAGAACAGAGAACCCCAAATTAGAATTTAAAGTCTCTGATTTATATGGGTACTTAACAACCAACATACGTGTGAATTTTGCTATTCTGAATTTGCAGAGCAAAAGGATTACAGAACTCAGTAGCTCCATTTCTCCAGGAAAAGGTGACTTAACCAAAGTCTAGAAGCAAGTGGCAGGTATCAACGACAGATCTGATATTGAAACACAAAGGACAGAAAAAAGTGTAGAACCGATGGTCGAGAATAAATTACAGGAAATCGTTCCATCAATACGGACCGAAATTGCGGGCGAATCGATAGCTGATTTTGTGGCTCTAAACGGTACTGACACGAAGTAAAAACCAGGTTCCAAAAGTACAAAGTAGGGTAGGTGTCGTAACAACACAAATTCATAATGAAGTAGAATCATCATGCGTAGAATTCCAGAATAACGATAGGTGCACTACTTTAGCTTCGCAAAATTCAGAGCTGTTGAGCAAATACGAGAAATACGATGCTAAAGAGAAGCAAGGGATTTTGTATCGACGGGTTTAATAAAGAATTGGGAATGAGTTCTACCTAATAAGATGAGGCATTGACAAAAATTAATTTCACAATTGGCACAATGACAAGTAGTGCAAAGAGATTGTGTTTGAACTTTGACATGAGAAGTGTGACATCTTCGGAGTTCAAAGAGAAATTCGGGAGGAGTTTTGATCTGTTAAAAGACAAGATAAGTTTAGGTGGAGGTTTCAGTGAGTCATGGACATAATACTATGAAGGACTACTGTTAGTCCTACATTGATACAATAGAATATTTAAATGGCAGGTCTTCAGAGTCAGAGACAGTATGGGAACTGTGGAAGAAACTGCCTTAAGATTAAAAAAGACACATCAGATGCAAGAATAAAATGGGTGAAGAATTCTCAGAAAAGCCCGGAGACGAAGGTTCGTAGCATGAAACTCGCTATCAAAGAACATTCAGAACTAAAATTTACTGGAAAGAGAAGGCTAGAATGGGAACCAATTATTTACGATGAGAGAACACTTTAGAGGCAATTTTTCCAGTCGTGGTAGAAGTAACTTCAGTAATTGTAGGGGGCATGGAGAAGAGGTAAACTTAGTTCTGTTCCGATTTTGGGTCCCTTGAGGGTGGAAAGTAGAAATTAGCCCAAGAAAGAACGACACCAGTAATATTATAAGCAAGAAGACGGGAGGAGAAAGGTACAATATGGTCTAGCTGGAAACAAGTTTCGCAATAAAATCAATAACATGGTAAAGATCATGACCTCCAGCCTCAGAACAGAGCAGCAACTGGTTATCGGTTGTACACAGTTTCTTTACATCGTTTAGTTTACAGCTATTCTAACTTACTTTCGAACACAAGTGAATAGTATCTGAGATTTTAGCTGTTTCCAGTAGTGCTATATATTTCTGTTGCAAGAGTTTGTGAATTTTTGATATTTTATCTTGATTGAGTTTACTTTGTAGTGTAGTTTTCTGCCGCAGAAGTCGCTCGTTAGTGTCGCATTATTTACTTGATTTCACGACCTTTGCAAGTAGTAAATATTCAGTAGATCTCCAGCCTCAAATATACAGAGTTTAATCTCGCGTTTTGTAAGTGTATATTCAATTGGTCAGTAGCCCAGTAGCTACTCAGCTGTTTCTAGAGACCATTCTAGTCAGTGTAGTTAGCCGCTCAGCGCGGTGCCAGCTATCACCTTATCACCTGTGACACATCTCCAGGGCCTCAAGTTACGTATTTAGCTCCTCCTGTGTCATCTTAATAGCTTAATAGTATATATTTTAATTGCTTACACGTTTTGGTTTTTTTTGTGTAAATTCAAGCAGTCTCTAGCTCAGGTGTCGTTTCTTCTCAGCAGCAATCTGCATAGTTCAGTGAGGAATCCGTTGGTTACACGTCGGTTCAAAGGGCTCTGAGCACTATGGGACTCAACTTCTGAGGTCATTAGTCCCATAGAACTTAGAACTAGTTAAACCTAACTAACCTAAGGACATCACACACATCCATGCCCGAGGCAGGATTCGAACCTGCGACTGTACCGGTCTCGCGGTTCCAGACTGCAGCGCCTAGAACCGCACGGCCACATCAGCCAGCAGTTACACGTCGGGCGGGTAAGAGGTTGCTTATCTAGGTTTCTGCCAGATTTCTCTTCAGATAGCCTTGCTAGGATGGGTAGGATGCGTGCCTGCTCTGTGCGGATGGAGGAGAAGCTGGCGACAGTTCGCGAACAGTTGAATGTGGATTTGGCTGCTATCAGTCGCCTTCAGGCTATCGCCTCGGAGTGTAGCGGTGGCGGAGATTCTGTAGTGTCGCATGGGATACCTCAGGTGTCGCTTCCTTCGCCCAGGGCTCTACTACAGAGGCACTTTCTAGTGTACCCGACGCGGTGGACCCACAGGGTGAGTGGCGGGTGGTAACGCGTTCGCGTCGCACAAGACTGAGAGCCAGTGTGGAGACTGGTCGTATGGCCTTGCCTTATCACCCTGCGAGTGATCAGTTGGCCGTTCCTTCGACAGGGCCCCAGCAGGGACGTGTGGGTGTGGGTTTGCCAGTTATTGGGAGCTCCAGTATTAGGCGCGTTACGGAGTCCCTTAGGAGGATAGCCCTCAGAGCTGCAAAGAAAGCCAATGTGCACTCGTTATGTGTGCCAGGGGGCCTTATCCGAGGTGTGAAGGCGGCCTTGAAGGTCCGCGGCTATCGAGCATATAAGATGAAGTAGTCTGCAATTTGTGGCTCACATCGGTACCAACGACGCCTGTCGCATGTGTTCTGAGGCCATCCTCAGTTCTTATAGGCGCCTGGTGGACGTATTGAAGACTGCTGGCCTCGCACGCGGGGTGCAAGCAGAGCTTGCGATTTGCAGCAATTTTCCCAGAATTGATCGGGCTCTTTTGGTTTGAAGCCGAGTGAAGGGTCTCAGCTAAAGGCTTCGTCGTCTTTGTTGACGGTCTTGACTGCAACTTCTCGACCTGCGCTATCGGATGGGAATTTATTGGACTCCCTGTGATAAGACAGGGGTGCTGTACACAAAGGAAGCAGATACTAGGGTAGCAGAGTACTTGTGGAGTGCACATATTTTTTTTAGGCTAGGCAGTAGTTTGAGGTACTCTCATGAATATTCGCAGGTCTGTATGCATACAGGGAAATCGGACCGCGCTGAGAGTAAAGACAGTTCCACTATAAAAATTTTATCAGTAAATTGTCGAAGTATTCGAAACAAAACTACCGAATTTACTGCCCTCGAGAAAAGTTCTCAACCTTAAATTATTCTTGGGACTGAAAACTGGGTAAAACCCGAAGTAGAAAGCAATCAGATACTTAGCGAGTCTTTGAATCTTTATCGGAAAGGCAGATTAGGCGCTGAAGGAGGGGGAGTGTTGACTGCAGTCGACAAAAATACTGTCTCTTCTGAGGTTGAAATTGACTGTGATAGTGAAGTTATCTCGTCGCACAAAGCAGGTCTAGGTGAAACCAAGTTAACTGCTCCATGTTTTTACCGGCCAGCCGACTCCACTGTGACGGTTCTACAATCATTCCAAGATCGCCTACGGTCAGTTGTGCATAATTACCCACGTCATACAACACTTATTGATAGTGAATTTAAGCTACCAACGACGCCTGTCGCATGTGTTCTGAGGCCATCCTCAGTTCTTATAGGCGCCTGGTGGAGGTACTGAAGATGCACGCGGGGTGTAAGCAGAGCTTGCGATTTGCACCAATTTTCCCAGAATCGATCGGGCTCTTTTGTTTTGAAGCCGAGTGAATGGTCTCAGCTAAAGGCTTCGTCGTCTTTGTTGACGGTCTTGACTGCAACTTATCGACCTGTATGGATTCATTGGAGAGGGTACAGACAGACAGGCTTGTGAATTACCTTTGAACAATTTTCCGAAAACTGTCTTGTACAGCTAGTTCCGCAGTTCACACGCAAATGAAGTGTATTGGACCTCGTAACTACAAACAGTTCGTACTTTGTCGATAGTGTCAGTATAGAGAAGAGGATTGTTCATCATGATAACATCATAGCGAATATACTTACGAAAGTTAATAAATCAGTCAACAATCTAGAAGAGTCTTCTGCTAGAAAGATTAGATAAGCAGTTGTTAGCATCTCATTTAGACAATGAACTGCAATCATTTAGTACCAGAATGAAGAACATAGAAGAATTATAAGCAAATTTTAAACAGATTATAAATTGTGCCCTTGACCAGTATGTTCCTAGTAAGTGGATTAAGGACGGAAAAGACGCACTTTGGTTTAAGAACGAATTTCGGAAAATTCTGAGGAAACGAAGGATGTTTGCACTCTCGGTTCAAGAGAGGACGCGCAAATGACGACAGGAAAAGGTTAGTGGAGATTCGTACGTCACTGAAAAGATCTATGCGCGAAACATACAACAGCTACTATCATAATACCTTTTCTAAAGTTCTGGTGGAGAGACCGAAGAAATTCCGGTCCTAAGTAAAATCGCTAACCGGATCTAAAGCCTACATCCAGTCATTCGTTGACCAGTCTGGCTTGTCAGTAGAATATAGCAAACAAAAGATCAAAGTTTTAAATTCTACATCTAAGAAATTGTTCACGCAGGAGAATCACACAAACGTACTGTCGTTGGACGTCGCACTGAGTCTCGTTTGGGTGACAGACTAATAAAAAGCCCTGACGTAGAGGAAGAATTGAAAGAGTTGAACACAAATAAGTCGCCGGCTCCAGATAGAACTCCAGTTCGGTTTTACAAAGTGTACACCACGCCATTGGCCCTTTACTTACTTTGCACTTATCGCGAATCTCTCGACCAGCGAAAATGGCGAAGCGACAGGAAAAAAGCACAGGTAACTCCTATATATAAAAAGGGTAAAAGAATGGACTCTCAAAATTACAGACCAATTCCCTTAACATCGGTTTGCTGCAGAATTCCAAAGCATATTCTGAGTTATAGAATAATAAATTTTGTAGGGACCGAGAAGCACATGTGCACGAATCACTACAGCATTGTCCGCCCCGAAACCTGAATGGTCAGCGTGAGGGACTGCCGTCCTAAGGGGTCCGGGCTGGGTCGGGGATTTTCTCCCCTCAGGGACTGGGTGTTGTGTTGCCTTTATCATCACTACATCCCCATCCGCAGCGCAGGTCGCCCAATGTGGCGTCGAACGTAATAGGACCCGCAGCAAGGCGGCCGGACCTGCCCCGTAAGGGGCTTCGCGGCCAATATAGCCAAACGCTCATTTTCATTACCACGGCATTAGAAAGAATCTCTCGTGCGAAAATCAGCTTGCTCTTTTCTCACATGATATATTGCCAACTATGAATGAGTGGCAACAGGAAGATTCCCTATCTCTGGATTTCCGAAAAGCATTCCATACAGTACCCCACTGATGACTGTTTACGAACGTACGTGAATAGGCTCCCAGATACGTGACTCTCTCAAAGACTTTTTAAGCAATAGAACCCAGTATGTTGTCCTCGACGGGGAATGTTCATAAAGAGTGCCCCAGGGAAGTGTGATAGGACGGCTGCTTTTTTCTGTATACATAAATGATCTGGCAGACGGGGCGGCCAACAATCTGCATTGTTCGTTGATGATGCTGTGGTATACAGAAAGCTGTCGGAGGTAAGTGACTGTAGATTGATGCAAGATGACCTAGACAAGATTTCTAATTGGTGTGATGAATGGCAGCTGGCTCGTAATATATAAAAAGGTAGGGTAATGACGATGAGTAGGAAAACAAATCTGTAATGTACGGATACAGTGTTAGTAGTGTCGTGTTTGACACAGTCACTTCGTTTACATATCCTGGCGTAACGTTCTGTAGTGATGTGCAATGGAACGAGCATGTGAGGATTGTGGTAGAGAAGGCTAATGGTCGACTTCGGTTTATTCTTAGAATTTTTAGGAAAATGTAGTTCATCTACAAAGGAGTCGCACATCGGACGCTAATGCAAAATATTCTCGAGTATTGCTCTTGTTTTTGGGATCAGCACCACGTCGGATGAAAGAAGACATGGAAGCAATTCAGAGGCGAGGTGCTAGAATTGCTACCGGTAGATTCGATCAGCATGCATGTGTTAGGGATAAGCTTCGGGAGCTCAAGTGGGAGTCCCTGGAGGGAAGAACACTACTGAGAAAGTTTAGAGAACCGACATTTGACGCTGAGTTCAGAACGATGCAACTACCGCCAACATACATTTCGCGTAGGGACCAGGAGGAGAAGACATGATTAATTAGGGCTCATACGGAGGCATATAGATAGTCGTTTTTTAGTCACTTTATCTGCGAGAGGAACAGGAATGGCTTGCAGAGTATGTATGTAGATGCAGACGATAAAGACACATTGAATTAGAGAAGAAATGATCAAAAAGGGTGTAGATGAAATTGAAAATGATCAAACAGAATGGGGTACAGTGAGAGGAGGAGGGACAGAAATGATCAGGAAGATGATGGTTCGGATGTATCGAAGGAGGCATATCTTGTTGCAGAACGTAACAATTTGTGTAGCCAAGGAGACACGTCGGATAATGTTAGATGGCTTGGAGTACTTTGTTACATATATGACAGAATGGAGAATTGGAGAATCGAGCAAAATACGAGAGGTAGTGACCCTTAGTTACTAAAATGAAAGAGCTGAATAGAGCCTTCCCCCTATGCATGTGCAAATGGATTTTGATGAGATAGTTCAATGCTCCGAATACAAACAGTAACTAGACAATATCGCCAAAAGGAAGATAAATTTCAATGGGGAAAATGGAGATGATCTTAGAGTAAATTGATATAAATCCATTCCGATTTTGATGTAGGTTAACGAAGGGTAAAGTGGCCAGGTAGGGAAAAGTGCCCACTGCTTATTTCATGTCTTCAGCAGAGGTGCTTCCTACCGAGAAGTAGCCAAACCAGCTGTAATCTACACCATTAATGTTGTCAGTGACATTGACTAAGGAAACTTGTTCCGTTATCTTTCTGCGGAGTCATTTGGGTTCAAAAATGGTTCAAATGGCTCTAAGCACTATGGGACTTAACATCTGAGCTCATCGGTCCCCTAGACTTAGAAGTACTTAAACCCAAGGACAACACACACATCGATGCCCGAGGCAGGATTCGAACCTGCGACCGTAGCAGCAGCGCGCTTCCGGACTGAAGTGCCTAGAAACGCTCCGCCAAAACGGCCGGCAAGGTAAGTAACTTATATTACTTTAGTTACTTCACTTTTGTGTACAGCAGTAGGTTTTTGCGATATCACGATACACGCAATGCCTTTTGGCTTACTAATATAAGTCACTGTCGTTTCCTTCGGTTGTATTGTTTGGCGTGTGAGCCACTGATACAGACATGGTGTTCGATCAGGAAAAGTGGCCACTTTTCGGAAACATGGACACTGTTAGCAAGAATTTAGTTTTAATCTGTTTGTCGCAATGTGAATCAGCTGATTCCATAATTTATGCATAGTTTAAGACGTGAAATTAAAACATTAGAAATAATTTTATACACAAAATTAATATTCGTTTTACTGCTCCTCTGCAAGGGTTTGCCATAGCTTTGAGATGCCAAGAAAATACATCCGGAAAATAAGTCAACAAATGTTGGACCGTGTTGCGATGCAAAAGGTATTTGAAAAAAAATTCAGTATTCCTCCAGTAATTTTCGGGTTTGCAGGCGGATCCCATCAACATTCTGCCACGGTCTTTCGGCCCAGAGACGTCCGAAGTACTTCGTCTACTCACCTTAGGATGGCCGGACGTCTGTCGTTCGAAATATCGTGGCCGAATGTTGATGGGATCCGGTTGCAAACCCGAAAATTACAGGAAAAAGAAATCTGCCTGGAAAATTTCAGAAGTCACAAATTCAGTATGCTAGGTAATGCGATAAAACGAAGAGTCTAGGGAAAAACAGAGGTTGGGTGGTTGATTTGTTTGGGGAGGGGACCAAACAGCGAGGTCATCGGTCCCATCGGATTAGGGAAGGATCGGGAAGGAAGTTGGTCGCGCCCTTTCAAGGAACCGTCCCGGTATTTACCTGAAGTGATTTAGGGAAATTACGGAAAACCTAAATCAGGACAGTCCAGGGTGTCAACCACTGCGCCAACTGGCTCGGTGAAAAATAGAGGTGCAGTAGGCAGTAAAAAGATCATGTGCAGCTTAAGGGCAGCGTTCAATGAAGAACAAGAGGAAAAAATCCTTAATTAAATTTTTGGAATAGAAAAGCAATTTTATGTCATTACAGTGAAAGCCCTGCGGCTATTAGCATTCCGGTTGGCAGAGCATAACAAAATACCACATCGTTTCAACAGAGTCTGAAATGGCAGGCAAAGACTGGGCGGATTAAGTTGTCGGAGCTGTAAACGCTGAGCTCATGAACTGTGGGCTGGATGTGACGGGGAAGATGAGACTTTCACATGAAAATTTTGTTCATGACTTAACATTGTTTCTGAGCGGATAAATTGTGAATGTATTAGATTGAAATAGTAAACCATAATTAACTGTTTATCTCTATTTATACTATTAGGAATTGTTGACATTTTTGTGCCAACAATGTACTGCAACACGTTTCTTTCTGATATCTGTTGTTGTTCTCCTAATAATGATCACTGGTGACCAGAAAACTACAAGCCTACGCATTATTTAAGTAAACAATCTACTTGGGAGTGGTAGCAAAGGACTAACCACTTTACCTCATTACGTAGGAAAAAGTGGGCACTATGTAAGCATTCAGAAAAACGTTTATATATCCTGTAAAATATACTCTTACCATAGCTCTATATATTTGGTATGACACTTCGTAGTATGTAAATTCGAGATGTATATGCCACAGTCTTGAGTTAATGGCCGTGGTTTCATGAAAATTCAATTTCATTTGGAGTGGCCACTTTATCTCACATTCCCCTGTATCCAGTAGAGGGAGTAATGGTCATGATGCAAATGATTCCCAAGATATCAGTAGTATGATATGGTTTGTACCCAATGAAGTAAAAGCACATGAGACCAATAGTAGTTTCACTGAAGTTGCAGGAAATCTTAAAGAATCAGTGCAGGATGAAGTGGAAGATTACATGCTTGATTCAAATAGGAACTTTGTTGGAGAGGAATGAGAAGAAAAACAGGTTTATCGCTTGAATGTGGAATATCTAGCAGCATGTCGAGCTAAGGAATTTAAAACACAGTTACATCTGCAGAAGAATGCACCTGAAACCAGTATCAATGCCTAGTTTATATTTCCTGTAGAAGGAAAAAAGTAATGGAAGCAGTAATGACCTATGTGGAACCAATAGTAAGAAGATAGTGTTACTGGATGATTCCAGTAATGAAGTTACTGAAACATCACACGATACACAAGTAACACTAAATTATGAGAGTGTAGAAGACAAAGATGGTAGAGAAGACAGTTAACAGAAGGGAAAAGTAATTAAAAACGTAGAAGAGAAGAGGAAAGAAAACTTCCATACAACCGAAGAAAATTCAAAATAGTGCAGATTTCTTAGCGAAACCTCGTTATTGAAATCGATTTGTTGTGAGAGAGCACAGAGGACAAACAAGAACACGTGCCATCGTTCCTGTAGAAATGTACAAGTCATGTTCTGCATGTACTGTTAGATACAGGGGTGCAAATAGCGCCATTTCCCATTCATTCTTTTAAAAGACCAAATAGAGCCCAGGCATGGAATACACACCCACGCAAATACCAAATATTGTTTGAATTCAAATATCAAGAGCAATGCTTCATCCACACATTCTTAGTACTACCAGATTTGAGTATGGAAATAGTTTTTGGCATTGTTTGGTTAATTTAAAAGTGAGTTTTAATTGTTTGTGGTGAGGAAATGATTACATGCAAAATAGAAGGGAAATATTTACAGATTCCATTTGAAACAGTCAATTCATTAGAAGGATGTCAGTTAGTATTACTGGAAGTAAATCACTTATTAGGGGACGATGGCATAGTACATAGTGACGGAAAACTTCATATACGAGCTATGGAGGAGAATGACAACAAAGAAGAGGTTTTTACCTGGATATTAGGATTAACTGATGAAATATCTGTAGGACAAAAGGAAGAATTGTTTAAAGAACTAACGGAGAATAAACAGGCATCATTAATTACGCCCAAGAGGGTTGCGGGTTATGAACATCACCCGTATGAGGAAGAACATGAATTGTCTTTCAGAACATTTTATGCCATTCCCATATATCCGGGAAGGCTAAACTTCAGAAGGAAACAGATCGAACGATTTAGTAGGTGTTTTCTAAATGTATAACAACCCACTAGTCATCGTTAGTAAATGACATGGTAGGGTGCCGATAGTTGTCGACACTTGAACACTAAACGAAATAGTAAAAGGCGAGATGGATCGTCCTGCAGATCTTGACAAATTACTCCAGATATTTCATAATATAAAATATACGACCAATTTAGATTATAAGCACTGGCAGGTAACTGTGGATCATGAGTTACGGAAGTATACTGCATTTCTTTCCGCTAACAAGTGCTACCTTTATAAAGTAAATTTTGTATTGAACACTTCTGTTTGGGTATTTATCAAAACTCTAGATCGAGTAATCGGTAATAAATTAAATTCTGAGATATGTATGTACATTGACAATTTAATGATTGCGACTAAAACCTGTCGGAAACATTAATAATATTGGTTCAAATGGCTCTGAGCACTGTGGGTCTTAACTTCTTAGGTCATCACTCCCCTAGAACTTAGATCTACTTAAACCTAACTAACCTAAGGACAGCACAAACATCCATGCCCGAGGCAGGATCCGAACCACTGACCGTAGCGGTCGCGCGGTTCCAGACTGTAGCGCCTGGAACCGCTCGGCCACCACTGGCCCGCTTAATACTATTGGATAAGGTGTTTAGAGCTCTGATAAAAGGGGGTTATGACGTTGACAAGGAGAAATGGGATTTCAGGAGAGAGGAACAAAGTTTTGGGAGCACATTATAAATGTAAAAGACACTGAGAAAGTTCCCTAGAAGATTAAGGCTATGTAAGACATTTCCAGATCAGAGTCAAGGAAGCAATTAAAAGTTTTTATAGACATGTGTTCTTTTTACTATACATATATATACATCCAAGCGTTTAACTATCCAAATCTGAACCATATGTTTGAAAAGAACAGTGCTTTCAATTGACACAGGAGTATGAGGCAAGCTTCAATAACTTAAAAGAGAGTTTGGCTAGAAAAATTCAGTCATTTCAGCCAAATTGAGTGCACATTTTCACATGAGGACAGATACATGGTATTATGGGTTAGGAGCAGATTTATTTCAGCAGAAAAAAATAGATGGCAAGGTAGTACAGGAACCTGTTGCTTTTTCCCAGTCGTACCTTGGTTACCTTTGAGAAAAATATGTCGAGTCTAGGAAGTATGTGTTTGCCGTTCTCTAAGGTTCAGGAAGATTAAGCATATTTTTGGGGAAATAAAACCGTAATCTACACCAATCTTGAGACATTGACTCACATAAAGAATTGTCTTCTGTTGTATAACAGGCTCATAATGTGGATGTTGTCCCTTCAACGGTATGATATGAACATAGGAATACGTTAAGGATACAGAAAATTATTTTACTCATGCGTTGTCGAGATTAACCAAATGAAATTGAGGAAAGTAATGGAACATACTGATTTAGTTAATGTAACTCTTTGAAGACCAGCCACTTAGAGCAAAATCAGGCCAAGAAAACCTGTAACTGTCACATGTGCAATTGATATATTTTCCAGTGTAAGAACTACTAAAAATGGGCAAGCTTCAAGATTATTTGTCATATTTACTTTAGTTCTTTGCTAGTATACAAATTATATATATATATATATATATATATATATATATATATATATATATATATATATATATATATTTGAAGAATGGTGCAATTATGTCGACCTTTCTGCGATAGAACCCACAGACCTTGGGGCAATTATTTAACGAAGTTCAGACAAATAATGAACACAATAACTCACAGAAGTACAGGTATTATTCCAGAAGAAATATTAGAAAGGTAAAAATCAAGAGGTCGGGCGTAAAATTTTCTAGATTTCCCTCCTCGGAAGGAAATTACAATAGGTAAGAAAAAACAATTACTTAGAAATAAGATGCAAAATTAACATGGAAGTAGGTGTCATTGGCATGGTGAGAAGCTGAAATTTCTAAAGTGGGTGATACATTCATCTTGAAGCTTTGTGAGAGAGTGAGTGAAATTAATGTTGAGATACCAATTCATTTATAATGGACCATACAAAATTGTAAGTACACCTCATACTAATACCTAGTTCCTAGAATTTACAATGCGTGGAAATCGTTTAAGGAGTAGAAAACGTTGTAGATTTAAGAAAATACAAACGAAGAAGTCAAAATAATAATTTACAGACCTAAAAGGTAGCCTAAAATAGATGTGTATTTAAATTATGCCAGAGTAACACAAAAAAGGAAGTAACTGTGATTTATTAATTTTTGTTTCATTTATTCTATTAATCAGTGTTTCATGAATGTAATGTTTTATATGTATACTTCAGCGATGAATGACATTGTCTAAATATGGTTTTTCAAGTTTAAGATAAAACTAATATCATACCACATGCAAGTAAGTTAATTCTGTCTTTGGAGAACAGCCTTAAAAAGGAAACAATAAATTTTAAGTTCGTGTTATGGACTCACAAAACAGCGAGGAAGTGGATGCCAAGAAGCATGAGAAAAAACTCACTGAATTGTGTGCAAAATATATAAGCAGGGATGGCTAGAGGACAAATGTAAAGATGTAGAGGCAAATATCACTAGGGATAAAATAGATACTGCCTACAGGAAAACTAAAGAGATCTTTAGAGAAAAGACAACTACTTGTATGAATGTCAAGGGCACAGAGGAGAACCAGCAAAGAAGGGAAAGCAAAAAGATGGAAGGATAATATAGAAGCTCTACACAAGGCCGATGTACTTGAGGGCAATATTATGGCAATGGAAGGGGATGTAGACGAAGATAAAATGGGAGATATGATACTGCGTGAAGAATTCGACAGAGCACTGAAAGACCTAAGTCAAACAAAGACCCGGGAGTAGACAACGTTCCATTAGAACTACTGATAGTCCTGGGAGAGCCAGCAGTGACAAAACTCTACCACCTGGTGAACAAGACGTATGAGACGGGCGAAATACCCTCAGACATCAAGAAGAATATAATATTATTTCCAATCCCAAAGAAAGAGGTGTTGACAGTTGTGACAGTTACCGAACTATCAATTGAATAAGTCACGGCTGCAAACTACTAACACGAATTCTTTGCAGACGAACGAAAAAACTGGGAGAAGCCGACCTCGGGGAAGATAATGTCGGAACACATGAAGCAATACTGACTCTACAACATATCTTAGAAGATAGATTAAGGAAAGGCAAACCTACGTTTCCAGCATTTGTAGGGAAAGCTTTTGACAATGTTGACCGGAATACTCTCTTCCGAATTCTGAAGGTGCCAGGGATGAAATAAAGGGAGCGAAAGGCTATTTACAATTTGTACAGAAACCAGATGGCGGTTATAAGAGTCGAGGGGATTGGAAGGGAAGGAGTGGTTGGGAAGGGAGTTAGACAGGGTTGTGGCCTATCCCCGATGTTATTCAATCTGTATACTGAGCAAGCAGTAAAGGAAACAAAAGTAAGATATGTAGTAGGAAGTAAAATCCATGGAGAAGAAATAAAAACTTTGAGGTTTGCCCATGAAATTGTAATACTCTCAGAGACAGCAAAGGACGTGGAAGAGCAGTTGAACGGAATGGGAAAAGTCTTGAAAGGAGGACACAAGATGAACATCAACAAAAGCAAACGAGAATAATGGAATGTAGTCGAATTAAATCAGGTGATGCTGAGGGAATTAGATTAGGAAATGAGACACTTAAAGTAGTAGATGAGTTTTGCTATTTGGGGAGCAAAATAACTGATGGTGGTCGAAGTAGGGAGGACATAAAATGTAGACTGGCTATGGCAAGGAAAACGTTACTGAGGAGGAGAAATTTGTTAGCATCCAGTATAGATTTAAGTGTCGGGAAGTTTTTTCTCATTGTATTTGTGTGGACTGTAAACATGTATGGAAGTGAAACATGAGCGATAAATAGTTTGAACAAGAAGACAATACAAGCTTTCAAAATGTGGTGCTATACAAGAATGCTGATGATTAGATGGGTAGATCGCATAACTAATGAGGAGCTACTGAATAGAATTGGGGAGAAGACGAATTTGTGGCACAACTTGACTAGAAGAAGGGATCGTTTGTAGGACATGATCTGAGGCATCAAGGTATCACCAAATTAGTATTGGAGGGCTGCGTGAAGGATAAAAATCTTGTAGGGATACCAAGAGATGAATACACTAAGCAGACTCAGAAGGATGCAGGTTGCAGTAGATACATGTAGATGAAGAAGCTTGCACAGGATAGAGTAGCAAGGAGAGTTGCATCAAACCAGATTCTGGACTTAAGACCACAACAACAACAAACATATGACAGATATTTAGTCGATTTTTCTTCAACGCTGCACTTGTCGGCTGAACCAGTACCTATCGTCTCTGAGTGAAGCGACAGCCAATAAGAAGTATGTTGAGGTAGATGGACTGAATGTTAGGTATGGTAAATTATAAGCCGTCCCGCCCCAATCGGGTGTTATATTAGATAATTTTTTGTGTCTACACAAGGCAGCGGCTGGATTGAAAGCCGTTCTGCTGTGAAAAAAAGAAAATGTATTCTTTAGCAAATTAATACCTTTGAATGCAAACACAGCTAACGCATATCTTACCTAATATTTACTACTTTATAACTGAAAAAGATGTTCATTCCCCATTAGATTAAAATTAAAAAGTTTGATCACATGCAGTTCGTGTACTTCATGATTGAAAAAAATCGGTCATACAAGAAATCTAGGGATTCGGTTACAGTATGGGACTGCTGTTGTGCCCTCACATACACCCCTTCGTTCGAAGGAAATCGACATCCTTTAACGTCTTTCTGCAGGTGCTCAAAACTATGGAAATCACATGGAGAGAGATCGAGGCTGTATGGAGTTTGAGTTAGGATTTCTCAGCGAAACGTATGCAGCTTAGTCGAAAAAACCTTGGCAACGAGTGAGAGCGCATTGTCCTGCACCATACCAATGCCGTCTGTAAACTTTCCTGGACATTTCGACTTGATGCGACGCTTCAGCTTTTTCTGTGCATTAACTGTGTTGTCCTGTTCCAAAAAGTCAATGAGCAGCAGGCCCTTACGCTTAAAGAACAAAGTCATCATGATCTGTTAAGATCTGGCATGTTTGTTGTTTGGACTATGCTTTTCGCTGGGAAACCGTTACACACCCTTAATGCAGTACCAATCTCTCCCCTTGCCGTTTCCATGCTTTGGAAACATGAAGAACGACATTCGGAGTCATTGATTTACTTCGGATGAAAACGGGCACGACTGCACACGATCAAGGCTCCGTGGACCAGCGCCAAAGTGTTCAATGAAGACACTGACCTTTTTGTCTCATGGGATAAATTTATGACCACTTATGGCGATTTCTTTTGAAATAACAAAGAGTTTACTTGCTTTTCTTTGCGTCTGTCTCATTTTCGTTTGACAGGTTTTCACAGTTTGCCTGTCTGAGTCTTGGCCCGCTTACCTATTTGTAAAATTATAACAGAATAGATGTCACTGTAAACTCGATAGCCTATCATTCTAATTTGAAAATTCTTATTTTCATTAATATTTATATATTAGCATCGTTACACATGTGGTAAAAAAAAAAATGATTCAAATGGCTCTGAGCACTATGGGACTTAACTTCTGAGGTCATCAGTCCCCTAGAACTTAGAAATAATTAAACCTAACTAACCTAAGGACATCACACACATCCATGCCCGAGGCAGGATTCGAACCTGCGACCGTAGTGGTCGCGCGGTTCCAGACTGGAGCGCCTAGAACCGCTCGGCCACACCGACCGGCACACATGTGGTAAGCTATCTTTACTATCCTACTACCAAATTAAATCATTCAATGCTCTTGCTTCCCTTCAGGTGCCGTTTTTACACGAAGAGTATTGCCTGCAGGAACCATGATAGTAATAGCTATACGGAAAACTCTTTCGAGAACTGTTTAATGAAATGTGTTAAGTCAAATGTAGCACTGCGCTTGTCACTCCCATGTCAGTCACACTATATGTAGCGGAAATGGAGTCAGACGTACACATCCTCTAATATGTTTATCAAAACAAAGCAAATGAAATATATTTTCGCATAGAGGCCGTTGGTTGCACGACTGACGAATACTTCGTGTATGTTCCAAAACTAAGAAATTTTGTACTGCATACCGAAACGAACTACATGCTGACGACAACAACTGCTATAAAGTAGGACATGTTTTCTTGGATATTATAATGATGAGTGGGTCATTTTATTTACGTAGGTGAAGTTCACTGATTGAATGTTGAGTTACGAATTAGGTAATAAAAAATAAAATTTTCAAGCAAAGGTAAGAAAGTTCCTGCGGTTAACGTGCACGCCAGTATGTGGTCAGTATCCCATCAATTTTAGCCGACAATTTAGCGATTAGCATCAGCAGTAAAAGCTTCATGTAAAGAAGAAACTCGGTGCAGTCATCTCCTTAACCACATTATTTCTGGTTACAGTTACGCCAGCTGATATAGGACTTATGCAAGCTAACACTGTTTGATACTGAAAATATTTCCTTTAATTTTTATTTATCAACTTTTGATGATGGCGAAATTCTCCAAAATACCTTAAACTTGAGCAACACCATTACAGTATTTTATTTATAGCTATATATTAATCAACTATCTAATCATTAAGCACTTTATAATGAAATTAAATACTTCTAAGCATTTGCCACATATTAAAATTAACGCTCTAGCAGGGTAAATAGAGGTAGTATGTTGTACACCGAACCAAAGAAAAAAATAAGACGGACAGTAGATACGGTGGTGATATAGCATGTTTCTTGAGCTCTTCATTTTCAAAGGAAAAAATAAAACGGAAATACAAACGTCATTACACATCTGATGAAAACGTTTATTGTGCAGAAATATTTTCTGTCAGTTAGGTAATATTGAGCGAGTTTTATAGATGCATTTCACGTCTGAAAAATTATTTCAAGGTCGTAATTTTGCGGTTGAATTCTCTTACCTTACTATTACAAGCTTCATCTAACATGTAACTAATAGAACACAGTAATCTCTTTTCTTTAAAAGACATATAACTATTTCCTGCACGTTGTGTGTCATAATAATTTGCTTTTTTTTACTTTCAACTTAATCTAACTTACTTCCCAAGCATAATTTTTCGTCAAACAATCATATGCTGCATCGGGGATCAGGACGTCCGGTATTTACGAGTGCAATAGCACCTTGGGTGTAAGGAATGAAAGCCAAGAATCTAACAATGTCGTGGTTTCTGCCAGAAATCGCCCACTGCTTTCTTGGCAATGTCCTGATGGAGGTGCTTCACTGATGCCCTTCACAATTCTGTGAATAACGTGTGAGGTATGTTTCTATGTTTTATGGATGAATTTGATTAGCGCTTGTCAGCTGCGGCGTTATGTTTGAGTTTCCTCGTCGAGGGCTATCGACAGTGTGTACATGAGACAGATGATGTAGTATCAAACAAGTCATACGTTTTAAGTTTGGTATTGTATTCTATGCCTTGTGGGAAGGTGGCATGAGATAATCCTAATGAACGTCGTGTGTCGGATGTTTGGGGAATCTTATTGCATTTTTAACTGATGCCCCTCAGTTTTTGTCTGCTGCAGACTTTTTCTGATTTTACAAAAATTACTCCAGAAAAGTAACGGTTTTCCAAATGTGGAAAAAATGTTGATAGATAGCTTATCATGTTGCGATTTTTAGCGGAAATCGCCCACCAACCTTTAGCAAGGTCCCAATGGAGGTGCTTCAGCAGTGCCATACATATTTCTGTGAACGACGAGTGATGTAGGTATCTATGTATTACGGATGTGTCAGATTAGTGCCTGTCCAGTGAAGCATTATGCGCTGCAGTGATCATTTCTACGAAGGTTTTGCGTCAAATTATTCACAGGTTCTCGGAATTATATTCTATGCCTCATGGGAAGGCGGCATGAAATACTCCTGGTAGACTTATAATCTATCTACATACACATACTCTACTGAAGTTTAAAAGTACTGTGATAGAGAAAATGTTATTAATACTGTATTAATGGCCTATATGTCACATTATTATGCTAACGCACTCCAATAATCAATAAGTGAGATCAGCTGAAGAATGAGTATTATAAAAGAACGATATTCCAGTGAAACAAATGTTGAAATTGAAGGTACTGAAAACAACCACAAGTCTCCTTTTTCGAGGGAGGGATACTTGTGGGCATAGTGTAGGAACTCAGTTTATTTACAGATATCAAACGGTACATTGTAGAAGGTACAAGATGATGCAGAGCAACGAAGTATGGCCTAACCGTCCACGTATTACACGAGGGGCGTTCACTGATTAATACAACTTTTTTTTCTGGAAGAAGGTTCGTTTTATTCAGGATTCCAGTACATCATATTATTCCACACTCCTTCTTGTTACTAAATCCTATTTTTGAACATAACCTCCATTCAACGCGACAGCTTTATGCCACCTTAATGAGAGGGCCCTTCTGCTGGCATGGTATAGTTCTACTGGTCGACGTCGGAAGCAACGTCTTGCTGCATCAATAACCTTTCCATCATCCACGCACTGCTTCCCGCGGACTGGGCCCAACAGATGTAAGTCGTCAGATGTGATATCAAGGATGTAGGTCGGATAAGGAAGAACAGTCCCATGAAGATTTGTGAGAGTTCCTCTCGGGTGCACAGACTTTTCTGAGGCCTGTCGTTGTCATGGAGAAGTAGGTTCGTTTACATTTTTGTGGCGACGAACACGCTAAGTCGTTTTTTCTGTTTCCCGGGGGTAGCACAATACATTTTAAAGTTGATCATTACACCATGAGAGAGGACATCAAAAAGAATAGTCGATTCAGAGCCCCAGAAGACCGTTGTTATGATATTACCAGCTGAGGGCGAGGCGTTAAACATTTTCTTCGGGGAAGAGATTGATTGCCGTTTTGTTTCTGGTTCAGCAGTTATGGACCCATGTTTCATCGTCTACGACAAGGTTAGACAAAAAATTGTGTCGATCAGCCTCGTAACGTGCAAGCTGTTACGTGCGAATGGTTCTTGGTTGCTTTTCTTGGTCTTCTGTTAGCCGGCGAGGAACCCAACGGCCACGCACCTTTGAGTGCACCATAAGATGAGTAAGTATGTCGCTACTACGAACAGAGACGTCTAGTTGCCAGGGAGACGTTGACTGTGATCAATCGATCACCTCGAATGAAAATGCCCACACGCTCCAACGTAGCAGGGGTCACAGGTGTGTGCAGTCGCCCGGCAGGTTTGCGCGACCTGGTTGGGGTGACGACAGACGCCTCGTCCATCGACTCACAGCGCTTCTGCTCATTGCCAGGTCTCCGCAGACACTCTGCAAGCACCTATGAATATCTGCGATTCTCTGGTTTTCTGCCAAAAGAAACTCAATGACAGCTCCCTGCTTGGAACGCACTTCCCTTACCGACATCGTTTTGAAGGCTACACATAGCGCCGCCCGTATGAAACTAAAGGGGCTGTAGCGGGAATATTCCACGATGTCCAATTCCTCATTTTTAAACCGAAGCTGGTTGATATAAAAAGTGTGTTACATTACTTATTGAATGCCCCTCCTAAAACTCATTTTGAAAATCATAGATTTTTTTTTTTACTCACCATAAGATTCAGTAACTCAAGAATCAGCTGTACGTTCCAAATACTCTTAATATATTATACACCACCTAATGTGTATATCTGATATTATTTGTAAACGATGCACGATACAAGGCCTCATGTCTCACAAAAAAAGAAAAAAAGTAAAATAGGCTAATGGTGGTATATAGTGAACATTTATTAACGTGATTCTGAAATTGAACGCTTGATTGAAACACCGACCAACAAACGTCATGTGTTCCTAGATATACTATGCTAAAGATTCGACACTCTCCCCTGTACACCTGACCTTGCACGATAACGGGACGACTGGTGTCACGAGACGGTTTTACGATACATAAAATAAAACAATCATCTGTCTCAGGTCACTTTTATTTTCTTCAAGGTCGCGTTTCAGGGCCGCCAGCCCTCGTCTTCAGTTGTATCAGTGAATTAAATTACATTCCCTTCTCCACGAAGTAACTTGTTGTCTGACGTAACATTCAGTTTCAAGAGGTTTCAGAAATATGAGCACTTATACTCTTTACAAAATAGTAAGTTCTTTAATTGCGTCTGTAATGGTCATATATTGTCATTTACATATTAAATCGTCTTTCTTAATATCACAGTCCAACGCGGAATCTATAAAGTCAAATAATTTTACGTAGTGGATATTATTCTCATTAAAAATATTCTTCTTCTGTTTGAACGGGGATGAATGGGAATAACTGCAAATAGAACAGAAACGAACCTGTGGTAATAACCAGTACACATTTACTTTTCTTAGTACACATAATTGATTTTTCATGACACAATGAAGTGACTTACATAAAGTAACGCCAGTGATTCGACCAAGTCAGTCATCAGTTGTCAGGGCAGAAACATAGGATTTTACCATATCTGCCTTTCTCTTACAATGTAAGACAGCAAATGCTAAACATGTAACATGCTTTCATGGCAGAGATGTACTTTTTAAACGGATGGTGCAACTGACGAATAAAATCAAAGACTACGTCCTGATATAAGAATCTGTTTTGCTGCATTACGATGATAAGCTAAATCCAGAATAAAGGAGGAGCTTTTCAAAAGAGCTGTTGGATAAAAGCGAGAACCAAACAACGTACATTCTTACAGAATTAGTAATTTATATAAAATAGGGTTCACATACCATCAGGTATTTATACTTCCAATGAAGTTTCAGTGTAATCGTGAGAAACGCTGGTGTAACCTTTGCTTTTCCCCGGAGTTTAAGTCGTAGTTTTAAGCTTCGGCGAAATTAATTATGTTGCTTCCAGGTGTGAACGAAAGAGAAAAAAGTATCATGACAGGGTAGTTTCCTCAAATGAGCCACCTATTCTTGCTTTGCAGCGGTGCTTTGAATACTGCTTTTATTTATGCTGCGTCATAAACTTGTGTTCGCTTTCTCGCAGCGCGTATTTCAATCGCCGTCAAGGTGCACATCAGTTCAGCGTGTACCGCTTTGTCTGAAGATGAATTGGTCCCTCCTCCATTTCCCGCTTCACTTCATTTACTAAGAAAATACATTTAAAGAGCACGTCCCCAATGGCGAGAGAGAACTTGAATGTGACTGAACTGGAGCTTTCACTTGGAAAATAAATGGATACAGCGTTCAGTGGCAAACAAAAGCTTGTCGAACTAGAAATCGAAGCTGCTCCGTGACCCGTAATAGATGCTGGAGTAAATCAGTTGGTGAGAGGTACGGTGTCCGATGTAACAAATTTTATTTCCAACTCGTTGCCAAACTGACGAAATTTTATTCAACATCATGTAAGGTATTTGAGTAATTCTTGTTATGGATGGTAGATTTATTCTTAAGCCATAAAAACTGTACGTTGAAATGTAGTTTGAGTGGTAATTTTCCGTAAAGGCTTACCGGAACAGGTACAGAATGCAGTAAACTTCTGTAATACGTGTCATAAGACGCCTGGAAACCTAATGTATGTCGCATATTTATCGATAAGTCGTTGACGATAAAATATTGCGAAAATTCAGCCATCTGCTTCTGGACTTGTAGTACTACTGTGTGGCTTAAAAGCTCCTTTCCGATTTGGTCTTTCCTACCGTAGAAACTAAACTGATGGTAACTCTGTTCACTTACTGATATATGTCGGCTTACAGATTGATTTAAGAAATCGGTTTGTAAACGAAGTATGCTAAACGGCTTTTTGTTACTCCCAAAGAGAATTTCTCGATACCTGACTTTCTTATGCAGTGCGGAATCAATTGTCTTACATCCATGCAAGACCAGTCACTGGGAAGTATGCACCAGGCAGTTTCTTCTTTTTCTCGAAGTATTAGAGTCTCATCCCGTTCTAATCACGAAGGGAATATTGGACGGATTATTACTAGTACAGTCCAGCGCGAGATGTCGTTTGTCTAATTTTGTCTTCAAGATATTTACCAAAACTGCTGAGTAAATAGATGAAGAATATCGATAGAGTTTCCCATGAAAGCTGGTTCGGGGAATTTCATAACAACAAATCATTTGTAACTAATCATTTTCACAGACACACTGCACGTTATCAATCATCTATTCGTGAAATAAAACTTAGTTCTTACACATTCAGCTGAGTTTATTTCATTGTCATCGTATTCGAGTTCATGTTTTGCCTGTAATGACCTCTTCTCTGAAGATAAAATTAGAGCCTCCTTACTTTTTTATGGCACGTCTTAATTTATTTGTGACGCATTCAACTCGTAACAGAGATTTGTAATTATTGCCATGTTACACACTAGATCAAGTAAACTAACCAGAGCGACAACAGAGTTTAGTTCGGTCACCACGCTGTCAGTTAAAATTAAGAGAACCGTCACTAACATTAGAAAACGTAACATTAATGGAATTCGGTTGTGTGGAGTCCATTTTCACACTTTTCAGATATCACATGCCGGCTATATAGCTGTCTCACTTGGGACCGAGCCAAGGTTAGCATTAATCGCTTCAATATCTCCTCCGTAACACTCTGCATCAGTGGAGGTGGTAAGTTCCTATGGGACCAAACTGTCATCAGTCCCTAGGCTTACACACTACTTAATCTAACTTACGCTAAGCACAACACACAAACCCATGGCCGAAGGAGGACTCGAATCTCCGACGGGGGCACCGCTCGAACCGTGGAAAGGCGCATCAGACCGGGAGGGTACCCCACCCGGCTCTGCGTCAGTGGGAAACGACATCAGCTATGATCTACTTTAAATGCATTGTCTGAGGTTACACTTCTAATCTGTCAGATTTTATTAAGCAGAAACTCTCTTTGTAAGGGAAGTATTTCTATTTGTTAGATGCAAGTTACGTAAAATAGTTTCCCCATCTGGTTTACGCAATACAACAGCAATGACATGAATAACCTATCCTATAAAGATAGAGTAGTCATGGAACTTTAAGTTTAAACCTATCATCACTATGTAAAATGACGTCTAAAGTGGGGCTAACAGACTGAGTCTCTGCATAGAAAGTTGATTCTAATTTGGGGATCGACGTCTTACAAAGAGTACTGATTGTGTTGATGTGATACTCAGTTTCTCAACTGAATAAGTCCTTCATTTAGCTTTAAGATCATTCATACTATACCATAAACTGGTATGGCAAGTAGGTAACAGTAAATTTGTGGACTGAATTCATGCTGAGACTGTATTATTTTTTGGTTGGAAATGGCAAAAGCGTATACAGTTTAATAGGTCAGATAGTTATTAAGTTAAAATGGAACGTAGCTCACAATGATGTCAGGAACAGAAATCAACATGAATTCAGACGAGGGGGGTGATGAAGTTCGATAGTTGGATGACTGGAAGCAAGATGCTGAAGAGTCATTTCAAGGAACAGTAGCGTAACGCAAATCATATGATCGCTGATTGAGCCACAACTCGAATAATAAAAAAAATTTCTGCAGTCACTGAAACGTTTGATATCATTAACTGACTCAGATATTAGATCACATAAACTCCCCCCATGAACCATGGACCTTGCCGTTGGTGGGGAGGCTTGCGTGCCTCAGCGATACAGATAGCCGTACCGTAGGTACAACCACAACGGAGGGGTATCTGTTGAGAGGCCAGACAAACGTGTGGTTCCTGAAGAGGGGCAGCAGCCTTTTCAGTAGTTGCAGGGGCAACAGTCTGGATGATTGACTGATTGGGCCTTGTAACAATAACCAAAACGGAATTGCTATGCTGGTACTGCGAACGGCTGAAAGCAAGGGGAAACTACGGCCGTAATTTTTCCCGAGGGCATGCAGCTTTACTGTATGATTAAATGATGATGGCGTCCTCTTGGGTAAAATATTTCGGAGGTAAAATAGTCCCCCATTCGGATCTCCGGGCGGGGACTACTCAAGAGGATGTCGTTATCAGGAGAAAGAAAACTAGCGTTCTGCGGATCGAAGCGTGGAATGTCAGATCCCTTAATCGGGCAGGTAGGTTAGAAAATTTAAAAAGGGAAATGGATAGGTTAAAGTTAGATATAGTGGGAATTAGTGAAGTTCGGTGGCAGGAGGAACAAGACTTCTGGTCAGGTGACTACAGGGTTATAAACACAAAGTCAAATAGGGGTAATGCAGGAGTAGGTTTAATAATGAATAGGAAAAAGGAATGCGGGTGAGCTACTACAAACAGCCTAGTGAACGCATTATTGTGGCCAAGATAGATACGGAGCCCACACCTACTACAGTAGTACAAGTTTATATGCCAACTAGCTCTGCAGATGACGAAGAAATTGAAGAAATGTATGATGAAATAAAAGAAATTATTCAGATAGTGAAGGGAGACGAAAATTTAATAGTGATGGGTGACTGGAATTCGAGTGTAGGAAAAGGGAGAGAAGGAAACATAGTAGGTGAATATGGATTGGGGCTAAGAAATGAAAGAGGAAGCCGCCTGGTAGAATTTTGCACAGAGCACAACATAATCATAGCTAACACTTGGTTTAAGAATCATGATAGAAGGTTGTATACATGGAAGAAGCCTGGAGATACTAAAAGGTATCAGATAGATTATATAATGGTAAGACAGAGATTTAGGAACCAGGTTTTAAATTGTAAGACTTTTCCAGTGGCAGATGTGGACTCTGACCACAATCTATTGGTTATGACCTGTAGATTAAAACTGAAGAAACTGCAAAAAGATGGGAATTTAAGGAGATGGGACCTGGATAAACTGAAAGAACCAGAGGTTGTACAGAGTTTCAGGGAGAGCATAAGGGAACTATTGACAGGAATGGGGGAAAGAAATACAGTGGAAGAAGAATGGGTAGCTTTAAGGGAAATGGAGTGAAGGCAGCAGAGGAACAAGTAGGTAAAAGGACGAGGGCTAGTAGAAATCCTTGGGTAACAGATGAAATATTGAATTTACTTGATGAAAGGAGAAAATATAAAAATGCAGTAAATGAAGCAGGCAAAAAGGAATACAAACGTCTCAAAAATGAGATCGACAGGAAGTGCAAAATGGCTAAGCAGGGATGGCTAGAGGACAAATGTAAGGATGTAGAGGCTTATCTCACTAGGGGTAAGATAGATACTGCCTACAGGAAAATTAAAAAGACCTTTGGAGATAAGAGAACCACTTGTATGAACATCAAGAGCTCAGATGGAAACCCAGTTCTAAGCAAAGAAGGGAAAGCAGAAAGGTGGAAGGAGTATATAGAGGGTCTATACAAGAGTGATGTACTTGAGGACAATATTATGGAAATGGAAGAGGATGTAGATGAAGCTGAAATGGGAGATACGATTCTACGTGAAGAGTTTGACAGAGCACTGAAAGATCTGAGTCGAAACAAGGGCCCCGGAGTAGACAACATTCCATTGGAACTACTGACGGCCTTGGGAGAGCCAGTCCTGACAAAACTGTACCATCTGGTGAGCAAGATGTATGAAACAGGCGAAATACCCTCAGACTTCAAGAAGAATACAATAATTCCAATCCCAAAGAAATCAGGTGTTGACAGATGTGAAAACTACCGAACAATCAGTTTAATAAGCCACACTTGCAAAATACTAACACGATTTCTTTACAGACGAATGGAAAAACTGGTAGAAGCTGACCTCGGGGATGATCAGTTTGGATTCCGTAGAAATGTTGGAACACGTGAGGCAATATTGACCTTACGACGTATCTTAGAAGAAAGATTAAGGAAAGGCAAACCTACGTTTCTAGCATTTGTAGACTTAGAGAAAGCTTTTGAAAATGATGACTGGAATACTCTCTTTCAAATTCTAAAGGTGGCAGGGGTAAAATACAGGGAGCGAAAGGCTATTTACAATTTGTGCAGAAACCAGATGGCAGTTATAAGAGTCGAGGGACATGAAAGGGAAGCAGTGGTTGGGAAGGGAGTAAGACAGGGTTGTAGCCTATCCCCGATGTTATTCAATCTGTATATTGAGCAAGCAGTGAAGGAAACAAAAGAAAAATTCGGAGTAGGTATTAAAATCCATGGAGAAGAAATAAAAACTTTGAGGTTCGCCGATGACATTGTAATTCTATCAGAGACAGCAAAGGACTTGGAAGAGCAGTTGAACGGAATGGATGGTGTCTTGAAGGGAGGATATAAGATGAACATCAACAAAAGCAAAACGAGGATAATGGAAAGTAGTCGAATTATGTCGGGTGATGTTGAGGGTATTAGATTAGGAAATGAGACACTTAAAGTAGTAATGGAGTTTTGCTATTTGGGGAGCAAAAAAACTGATGATGGTCGAAGTAGAGAGGATATAAAATGTAGACTGGCAATGGCAAGGAAAGCGTTTCTGAAGAAGAGAAATTTGCTAACATCGAGTATAGATTTAAGTGTCAGGAAGTCGTTTCTGAAAGTATTTGTATGGAGTGTAGCCATGTATGGAAGTGAAACATGGACGGTAAATAGTTTGGACAAGAAGAGAATAGAAGCTTTCGAAATGTGGTGCTACAGAAGAATGTTGAAGAGTAGATGGGTAGACCACATAACTAATGAGGAAGTATTGAATAGGATTGGGGAGAAGAGAAGTTTGTGGCACAACTTGACCAGAAGAAGGGATCGGTTGGTAGGACATGTTCTGAGGCATCAAGGGATCACCAATTTAGTATTGGAGGGCAGCGTGGAGGGTAAAAATCGTAGGGGGTGACCAAGAGATGAATACACTAAGCAGATTCATAAGGATGTAGGTTGCAGTAGGTACTGGGAGATGAAGAATCTTGCACAGGATAGAATAGCATGGAGAGCTGCATCAAACCAGTCTCAGGACTGAAGACCAGAACAACAACAAACTCAAACTCCATAGCCATTAGTTCTAGAATCAAACGAATGAATACTACAATAAAAAAGTGCATTTCCCAATGTTTTACCCATCCAAAGACGTTGTTCGATCAATATGGATGTCCTTTGGGAGGAAACTGATCAAAGGGCTGTGCCACAGAAGAAAGTAACAGCGACACCCCCCCCCCCCCCAAAAAAAAATCTCATTCTGAAGGAAAATAAATAACAAGGGACTGAATGTCTCTTAATAATAGACAGCTCAGAATCGAGGGCACTATGAGCGACACCTGCGAAGGAATCATGCACAATTCAGGTTAGATTGATGGGGACACTGATTAATGTAATAAATTTGAAAGTCGGAAGATTATGATGAAACTACAACAAGTAACTGTAACGAAAAGTAAGTTTATGAAAGAGATCAGCAGTAGTCACAGAATTAATTACACACACTCGTCCAGGTGCCTTTTATTCAAGGACTTATCACTGTTGCTGTTTATGTTGTATATTAATAGCCTGGTAGCCAATGTTGATGGTAAAGTCATACTCTTTGCAAATAATTCGATTATCCATAGTGAAGTTCTGTCTTTAAAATAGTTGCATAAGGCTTGATAAGATATAGAAATAATTAATAGATTCGCAACTTGATTTAAATATTCAGAAATTTAAAACTATGCACAACACAAAACACGAAAGAATAGTATCTGATGACTGCAGTGTCAGAGGATTACCAGTGTAGCCACTCATCTCAAATAAATTTCAAGATTTAAAAGATTGCCTGTCACATAACACTAGCTCAGTCGTAGGTAAAACATGTATCAGACTTCTGTTTATTGGTAGGACACCGGAAAACTGAAACAAACTACAGAGGAGGTTGCTTATAAGCACTCGAGCGTCCAATATTAGAAAACCGCTCAACCGTATGGAGCCCATACTAAATAAGAGCAAAGAAGGGCAGCCGAAATACACTGGTGTCCAAAATTAAAGCAACAAACCGCTATTTCCCCGTCCTGTGCCTAATTCACGATATAATCATACAAACAGTCAACAGATGTCCTATAAGATCATATTTTGCAAGGAAGATGGCATTTCGGTCAACCGAAAACCACGTTAACGATGACGTCAGGGAACCTATTAAACGGTGTAGTATTTGCCGGATAGGCCCACATCCACAGTCGCTGCGTACACAGTCACAGACGGTGCAGTGTGGCACAGAGAAGACGCCTACCAGAGTCTCGGCTTAACGTGAATCGTTCCGTCGTTTCTCGGATGTGGCGACAGTTCATAGAGAGCGAAACTGTATCCCGAAGACCAGACATCAGAAAGAGAGGACCGTTATCTGGCTGTAAGAGCACGTCGGTACCGCCTTAGTACTGCGCAGCAGCTGACAACTGTCCTCGCAGCATCCACTGCCTTTAATGTCGGAGACCAGCTGTATGTGTGTCTCTGACGCGTCTTCACAGAAGGGAACGTCTAGAGTGGAGTCGTCTATACGTCACCCGGACAGTCCAACTGTGGGCGCCGGCCGGAGTGGCCGTGCGGTTCTGGGCGCTGCAGTCTGGAGCCGAGCGCCCGCTACGGTCGCAGGTTCGAATCCTGCCTCGGGCATGGATGTGTGTGCAGTCCTTAGGTTAGTTAGGTTTAATTAGTTCTAAGTTCTAGGCGACTGATGACCTCAGAAGTTAAGTCGCATAGTGCTCAGAGCCATTTGAACCCATCCAACAGTGGGCCAATAGTATTTTCACATATGAATCCCGATTTGGTCTCGAGAGTGATTCTCTACAGATTCGCATCTGAACAAAATTTCGAGACCCGAACGTTGTGGAAAGAGACCGATATCTAGGAGGATGGTGTTGGCAGACAGTGTGTTGACCACTCGAACATCTCTTCATGGAACTATGCGGGTGAATGGGAAAGGTTTAATTTTGTCAGGTACATTGGTGAGGTCTTGGGACTTCATGGACGGTTGTTACGATATGCTGTTCGCCCAAACTTCCTATTGGTGGACAATAGTGCACGACCACACAGAGAGAAAGTGGTTGATGTTTTCTTGGATACGGGAGTTCCTGCAAACATGGCGTGGCCTGGTCCCTCTCTCGATTTTAATCCCATAGAGCATGCCTGGGATACACTAGGGAGACGGGTTGCATCACGCCAACATCCAAGAACCACTCTCCAAGTATTGCGAGCAGCTCCGCAGGAAGAATGGGTATTATTGGCTCATCATGACATTCATGACGTTATTTGCATGCTCCGTCGTTGCCAGACCTGTATTACTGCCTGTGATGGTCACATCCCATAGCGAGCACATTAAGCACTTGTAAGAATGTGTCTGCAAATGTGTTAATTTGGAAAAATGGGAAAAACATTTTCTTCTACTATTATGTATGTTGCAGTTGTTTACGTTTTGTATCCTTTAGGCTGTCTCTACTTTGCTATCACCTGTTTATACAGTTTTGTGGCAAAAAAAATCACAACTTTGCTAAATTTCCGTTTTTTCCTGTAACGTCCGACACCAATATAAATCACAGGTTTGTTTGACACACTGGAGAGAGTAACGGAAATATTCAAAAACTGGAATTGAGGAAGACTTCAACATATGCAGAATAGCCTGTTTACAAACATTCGAGAAGTATTATTAAGTGAAGAATCTAGGAATATATTACTACCTCTAATATGGGGAGCACAATGACAAGATAAAACTAATTGCAAACCGTGTAAACTCAATGAAACAGTCATTATTCCCGCTGTACATATTCCAATGTAATGAAATGAAACTCTATGATGTGGTGTAGTTGTTGTTGTGGTCTTCAGTCCTGACACTGGTTTGATGCAGCTCTCCACGCTACTCTATCCTGTGCAAGCTTCTTCATCTCCCAGTACCTAATGCAACCAACATCCTTCTGAATCTGCTTAGTGTATTCATCTCTTTGTCTTCCTCTACGATTTTTACCCACCACGCTGCCCTCCGATGCTAAATTTGTGATCCCTTGATGCCTCAGGACATGTCCTACCAGCCGATCCCTTCTTCTAGTCAAGTTGTGCCACACATTTCTCTTCTCCCCAATCCTATTCAATACCTCCTCATTAGTTACATGATCTATCCACCTAATCTACAACATTCTTCTGTAGCACCACATTTCAAAAGCTTCTATTCTCTTCTTGTCCAAACTATTTATTGTCCATGTTTCACTTCCATACATGGCTACACTCCATACAAATACTTTCAGAAACGACTTCCTGACACTTAAATCTATATTCGATGTTAACAAATTTCTATTCTTCAGAAACGCTTTCCTTGCCATTGCCAGTCTACATTTTATATCCTCTCTATTTCGACCATCATCAGTTATTTTGCTCCCCAAATAGCAAAACTCCGTTGCTACTTTAAGTGTCTCATTTCCTAATCTAATTCCCTCAGCATCACTCGACTTAATTCGACTACATTCCATTATCCTTGTTTTGCTTTTGTTAATGTTCATATTATATCCTCCTTTCAAGTCACTGTCCATTCCATTCAACTGCTCTTCTAAGTCCTTTGCTGTCTTTGACAGAATTACAATGCCATCGGCGAACCTCAAAGTATTTATTTCTTCTCCATGGATTTTAATACCTACTCCAAATTTATCTTTTGTTTCCTTTACTGCTTGCTCAATATACGGATTGAATAACTTCGGGGAATGGGTACAACCCTGTCTCACCCCCTTCCCAACCACTGCTTCCCTTTCATGCCCCTCGACTCTTATAACTGCCATTTGGTTTCTGTACCAATTGTAAATAGCCTTTCGCTCCCTGTATTTTACCCCTGCCACCTTTAGAATTTGAAAGAGAGTATTCCAGTCAACATTGTCAAAAGCTTTCTCTAAGTCTACAAATGCTAGAAACGTAGGTTTGCCTTTCCTTAATCTAGCTTCTAAGGTAAGTCGTAAGATCACTATTGCCTCACGTGTTCCAACATTTCTACGGAATCCGAACTGATCTTCCCCGAGGTAGGCTTCTATCAGTTTTTCCATTCGTCTGTAAAAAATTCGTGTTAGTATTTTGCAGCTGTGACTTATTAAACTGATAGCTCGGTAATTTTAACATCTGTCAACACCTGATTTCTTTGGGATTGGAATTATTATATTCTTCTTGAAGTCTGAGGGTATTTCGCATGTCTCGTACATCTTGCTCACCAGATGGAAGAGTTTTGTCAGGACTGGCTCTCCCAAGGCCGTCAGTAGTTCTAATGGAATGTTATCTACCCCCGGGACCTTGTTTCGACTCAGGTCCTTCAGTGCTCTGTCAAGCTCTTCACGTAGTATCGTATCTCCCATTTCATCTTCATCTACATCCTCTTTCATTTCCATAATATTGTCCTCAAGTACATCACCCTTGTATAGACCCTCTATATACTCCTTCCACCTTTCTGCTTTCCCTTCTTTGCTTAGAACTGGGTTTCCATCTGAGCTCTTGATGTTCATACAAGTGGTTCTCTTATCTCCAAAGGTCTCTTTAATTTTCCTGTAGGCAGTATCTATCTTACCCCTAGTGAGATAAGCCTCTATATCCTTACATTTGTCCTCTATCCATCCCTGCTTAGCCATTTTGCACTTCCTGTCGATCTCATTTTTGAGACGTTTGTATTCCTTTTTGCCTGCTTCGTTTACTGCATTTTTATATTTTCTCCTTTCATCAATTAAATTCAATATTTCTTCTGTTACCCAAGGATTTCTACTAGCCCTCGTCTTTTTACCTACTTGATCCTCTGCTGCCTTCACTCCTTTTCCCTCAGAGCGACCCATTCTTCTTCTACTGTATTTATTTCCCCCATTCCTGTCAATTGTTCCCTTATGCTCTCCCTGATACTCTGTACAGCCTCTGGATTAGTCAGTTTATCCAGGTCCCACCTCCTTAAATTCCCATCTTTTCGCAATTTCTTCAGTTTTTATCTACAGTTCATAACCGATAGATTGTGGTCAGAGTCCACATATTCCCCTGGAAATGTCCTACAATTTAAAACCTGGATCCTAAATCTCTGTCTTACCATTATACAATTTATCTGATACCTTTTAGCATCTCCAGGATTCTTCCATGTATACAACCTTCTTTGATGATTCTTGAACCAAGTGTCAGCAATGATTAAGTTATGCTCTGTGCAAAATTCTAACAGACGGCTTCCTCTTTCATTTCTTAGCCTCGATCCATATTCACCTACTATGTTCTCCATTTTCCTACTGTCGAATTCCAGTCGCACATGACTATTAAATTTTCGTCTCCCTTCACTACCTGAATAATTTCTTTTATCTCATCATACATTTCTTCAATTTCTTCGTCATCTACAGAGCTAGTTGGCATATAAACTTGTACTACTGTAGTAGGCGTGGGCTTCGTGTCTATCGTGGCCTCTATAATACGTTCACTATGCTGTTTGTAGTAGCTTACCCGTACTCCTATTTTTTTATTCATTATTAAACCTACTCCGGCATTACCCCTATTTGATTTTGTATTTATAACCCTGTATTGACCTGACCAGAAGTCTTGTTCCTACTGTCACCGGACTTCACTAATTCCCACTATATCCAACTTTAACCTATCCATTTCCCGTTTTTAATTTTCTATCCTACCTGCCCGATTAAGGGATCTGACATTCCACGCTCCGATCCGTAGAATGCCAGTTTTCTTTCTCCTGATAACGACGTCCTCCTGAGTAGTCCCCGCCCGGAGATCCAAATGGGGGACTATTTTACCTCCGGAATATTTTACCCAAGAGGACGCCATCATCATTTAATCATACAGTAAAGCTGCATGCCCTCGGGAAAAATTACGTCTGTAGTTTCCCCTTGCTTTCAGACGTTCGCAGTACCACAACAGCAAGGCCGTTTTTGTTAATGTCACAAGGCTAGATCAGGTCAATCATCCATACTGTTGCCCCTGCAACTACTTAAGGGGCTGCTGCCCCTCTTCAGCAACCACACGTTTGTCTGTCCTCTCAACAGATACCCTCCGTTGTGATTGTACCTACGGTACGGCTATCTGTATCGCTGAGGCACGCAAGCCTCCCCACCAACGGCAAGGTCCATGGTTCATGGTGGGAGGGATGTGGTGTAATGAGAATAATTCTAAGTCATGTACTTGATAGTGGTTTGCAGTGTAACGATGTAGGTTCAGATGCACATGTATAATATTGTGATGCTATAATTTCAACTTTGAACGTTCCCATGGAGATGCAATGAGTATTTGTTATATTATCATCGGAAACAGCAATTTGTGCAGTTAATAGGTCATTAGGTGACATGGAGAAGACCGTATACTAGGAGTCACGCGCTTACGAGCGACAGAAAAGGCGCAAGATATGGCGGGGATGCACCCACCTTACAAACATTCACGGTGAACTTGTACTTATATCTTAGTTAAGCTACACACAAGACGCGATTCGAGACTATTCTGAATAAGTGAATGGTCCACAGGATTACGTGGACCCAATTCAAATTTAAGGTTGGTTCTCTTAGGGGTGGATCAGTAGTGTACTACGCCGCAAAGATGAGCATGTCTATTCTGAACCACAAGTTTTACTGTAATAAATTGACAGGAACGATATTTCTATTCGAGGGATTATCGTATTTAAGTAAAGCATAGCCACATAAAGTTTGTCTCCTAGCACTTTTTTGAAGACCATGTAGCAATGTTCACTGCAACTATCGATGAAAACCCTGTTACTAATATACCATGGAAATTAAAACCTGGCAGCAGTCAACGTATATCCGACTCTATAGAAATACACGAACAATGTCAGCTTAAGGGTTTCAAAAGAAAACTCTCCTATACAGGAATCATAGCAATTACTTCTTCTCAAACATGGCTAAAGTTCCAACAACAGCAGGTCAAATATAAGTACAAAACGCAGCTAGGCGGAACATCTAACTGTGGCGAATTATTTGACACACATATCCGTATGTAGCTCAGCTCTCCAAAGTGCAGAATCTATGTATGACCACCTTCTTTGGCAAACAAGGAAACCTGCTAAAACAAGTGCGGGTAAATCTAATTATACGTGATGATTATGTGACGCTTAATCGGCGCTTATACCGAAATCGTGTACATCGAGAGTCATTTTACATGTAAAATATGAGGTTCTGTTCTCGTTTAGTCACACATCGAATTTAAAATAGGAGAGTTTCTAAGTATTATTACGAAAAATAACCATTATCATCTTCCTGAAATGCACTGTAATGTAAATTTTATGCATCGAGTTGACGAAAGACATGCGATACCTCCTAATATCGTGTCAGACTTCTTTCTTCTCGGCGTAGTGCAGTAACTTGACGTGGCATGGACTCTACAGGTCACTGGTAGTCCCCTACGGATATATTGAGCCACGCTGCCTCCATAGCCGTCCATAAGTGCGGAAGTATTTCCGGTGCAATATTCTGAGCACGAATTCACCTTTAGAATGTGATACATGTCGGGCGATCTGGATTGCAAAATCTTTCGCTCTAACTGTCCAGAATGTTCTTCAAACCAACCGCGAACAATTGTGGCCCGGTGACATGGCGCATTGTCATACATAAAAATTGCATCGCTGCTTGGCCGCAATTGGTCTACAAGTAGCTGGACACATTTAAAATCAATGATTGGTACATTGGACAAGAGGTCCCCGTTCTTTCCATGTAAACACAGTTCACACAATTATGGAGCCATCACCAGCTTGCACAGTGTCTTGTTGACAACTTAGGTGCATGACTTCGTGGGCTGTGCGCCACACTCGAACCTTACACCAGCGCTTACACCAGCGCTTACCATCTGGAATCGGGACACATATGACAAGGCCACGGTTTTCCAATCATCTAGGACACAACCGATATTGTCACGAGTCCAGTTGAGGCGCTGCAGGCGATGTCGTCCTGTTAGAAAAAGCATTCTCGTCGGTTGTCTGTTGCCATAGCCCATTAACGCCAAATTTCGCCCCATTGTCCTAAAAGATGCGTTGGTCGTACATCTCACATTGATTTCCGCGGTTATTTCATGCAGTGTTGGTTATCTGTTAGCACTGAAAACTCTACGGTAACTCTGCTGCTCTCGGTCGTTAAGCGAAGAAAGTCGGTCACTGCGTTTTCCGTACTGAGAGGTAATGACTGAAATTTGGTATTCTCGGAATTCTGCTGACACTGTGGATCTCGGAATATTGAAGTCCCTTATGATTTGCGAAACGGACTGTCACATACGTCTACTTCTAACTACTACTCCGCGCTCAAAATCTGTTAATTACCGTGGTGGGGCCATAATCAGGTCTGAATCCTTTACACGTGATTCACCTGAGTACAAATGGCAGATCCACCAATACACTCCTCTTTTATACCTTGTGTACGCCATACTGGCGCCGTCTGTATATGTGCATACGCTATCCCATGATTTTTGTCACCTCCGCATACACTTAAAGTTTAATACGTAAACACACATTACTATAGTAAAATCATTTTCATCAAGTCCATCTACATCCTGAATAACCTCTGGATTACGTGCGTAAGAATAATCAGATGCTGTTATAGTTAGTTAAGTTTCCATGACGGGTTCAGTTTGTGAATTTTCTTTTCACTATTTCACTTCTTAATTCCTTAGGATCACGTGCTATAAAATTTGTCATTGCAGAGTTCTTGTGAAGGCCTCCTCCATATTGTTCGTTGTCAGCTTTGTAACAGGCTGAATTTCCAAGATTTCGCTTTTTTCTTTGTTATTGTTCGCCTTGAAAAGTATCATATCTCCGTTGCTCAGATCCTCGTAATGAGAGTTTCAGAGGTCACATACATTCTTTTCGTTGACATTAGTGAATTCAGTCTGCAGTGTCATGTCAAAAATTTCTCTCTCTCCGACCACTGCCCGTATCTCTTGGTCGTGCGGTAGCGTTCTCGCTTCCCACGCCCGGGTTCCCGGGTTCGATTCCCGGCGGGGTCAGGAATTTTCTCTGTCTCGTGATGGCTGGATGTTGTGTGCTGTCCTTAGGTTAGTTAGGTTTACGTAGTTCTAAGTTCTAGGGGACTGATGATCACAGTAGTTAAATCCCATAGTGCTCAGAGCCATTTGAACCATTTTAATCTCCGACCACTGATCACTTCTTGTTTTGGCACATACACAGCATAGTGCCACAATTTCCTCTATACGCAATTGAAATATTTTCGTAAAAAAAAAGAAAATTTTCTTTGTACGTCCAGATGCATATCGTTACATTCTGAAGACTCGGACTGGCGTTTAGTTCAGATACTGTTTTGTGGCAGGACAAAGTCTGACTATGATGGTTGAGGAACTCTGTTGTTTACTTAAATCTACTAAGGCAAATGTTGGAATGTTTCCTTTGAAAGAGCACAGTCGAATTCGATCCCCATCCTTCCCAACCTTGGCCTCTACTTCACCTCTAATGACCTCATCGTCGTCATGACGTTTGACCTTAGATATCCTTCCTTTCTTTTTTGTCCAACGTTGCCTGGTGAATGAAAGGGTCTCACGAAGTTTAAATGGTCGGCATTCATAACATTTGCCAATAACCAGGCGGACCAGAAACGAAAACTTTAAAAGTGTCCTTCTTCAAAACCTTTTGGTCTCTTTGATTGTAGCAAGTAAATCAAGTCCAGTCGATTATTTTCTGACATGATTTTTTCGAACCACTTCCCACATAAATGGCACGTATGTTTCTTGTTGCCTCTGGTGCCAACTCTTTATTAAATCTAAAGGGAACAATAGACACAAATGTCAGACTTTTATCCCGTTTCACACTTCATTTTCTAACGCTTAAAGAATTATCTAAATAACCACCAAATGTGCATTATTCTAGAGCACCACAAGGAAAAGTTTTGAACCTCAATTAGTAACTTACACTTGATAAACAGAATTATAGCAAACTTCTTGATGACATACCAAACAAAATTTTCACAAACATACGCACCAATCTACTTTTTTAAGGTATATTTTGCCCTGGTAGATAACACACTCCAATTTTGTTCACATCATATGCTACAACAGGAAAGGTCACATTACTCTTGCCTACGTGATTATATGAGACGAAATCCAGTTTAAGAAAAAAAAAAAAAGATAAGGATGTGGTCGCTTTCATTTTTTTGCATTTACACTGCCTTATGTTTACCACTAGTCCATAGAAATATACAGCACCACAACACCTAAAGTACAAAGCCACACTTCCTGCAGGAAACTTAGGGTGTTGCCTGTTCTTGCAAATGGCCGTTACCTGAATTCATTTGAGTGGTTACTAAATCACGCCCAATGTATGTATACGATAGCCGACCCGATTGATGAATGGTGATGTGGACAAAAAAGGAAATGAAGGTATTGTGCAGACTATAAACTACATACAGGAATTGAGAAATCTCATCCAGTGTGCAGCATCTTTCGTTATTAGATAATCAGGAGCCAGCCATACGTGTATTCGGTGGTTTATTCAAATAATTCTCTCCTCGAACGCTTACGATGTGGGTTCAATTCATTCTTCAAGTAACCATTTTAAACAAACGTGAAAAGAGCCTTTTAATCTTTGATAACGCCAGCTGAACAACGTAGATGCGCATATGGTTCCAAATCCATATTAAAGGTCCTTTCCTGCCTAGACGAGGAGCGTCGGTGCAGGTTGGGTCACAATTGAGGCGGAAATCAACTAGAAATTCAGTCACCCGTGAACTTTCTTACGCCGTATATTTTATTTTACTAACTAACTAATCATCACTAAGCACTTATTTCTTATCGTATTTCAAACTGATAGTATGACAATATTGGTTCTGGACTTGGATTCCAACGCAGATCTCCCTTTACTGGGATTTGATCCTGTCTTCACGAAAGACGAGTGTATGTGTCTCAGTCCTAGTCCGGCACAAAAAATTTCATCGTTTCATTTCAAACTGTAGCACGCACACCAAACTACAAGTAACAAATAATTATGATTTCCTATGTGTCTTCTTACGTCGTGAACAACAACTATAGCTGCCTGTTTCGAGCCGGCCTTTGGTGGCCGAGCGGTTCTAGGCGCTTCAGTCTGGAACCGCGCGACCACTACGGACGCAGGTTCGAATCTTGCCTCGGGCATGGATGTGTGTGATGTCCTTAGGTTAGTTAGGTTTAAGTAGTTCTAAGTTCTAGGGGACTGATGACCTCAGATGTTATGTCCCATAGTGCTCAGAGCCTTTTGAGCCATTTTTTGAGCCTGTTTCGACTCCTACTCTGGCAAAGAACTTTTCATGGCATCATCTGGGGTTCAGACATGCCAGTACTAACAACAGGTGGCAAAGTATTCAATAGATAACCTATGTTAGAGTGTAGTAAACAGCGATGATATGTGAGGTGTATGATTCTCATTCAGCACTGAACTTCTCGTCTCGTTATTTCAATTTCAGATATGGACACATCTAGCCACAGATAAAATAAACCGATATGCAACTTCTATTCCTGGCTAGAAAACGATTGTGATATGTGCCGGTTACGAATCGTAGTAAGGAAAAACTTTTCCTCTCGTCATTTCAGTTTGTCACGTCACTACTGGTGAAAAAATCGGTATATATCATTTAATTGTGCGAAGTTATTCGTCCTCCTAGGTATCAAGTTCAGACTCCACTCCAACACAGACTTTAATTCACGTCATTTCACATTTAAACACTCACACACTTAGTTGCTTTTAATAGAAAACATATTTTAAATATTTCATGGTTAGTTATCTAGGAACATAGTTGCTGCATAGGAGTTCAGGGGTCCCGGTCCAGCATAGAATGTATCATAGTCTAATTTCAAGGTGAAGCTTGCTTTTCTAATTCCAATAAATTTGAGTTTACAAGCATGAAGGTATTTGCCTTCTCAGTAACGTCTCTACTTATATTTGCGTTATCGTGGTATTAATTTGCATCTGGTTTCATAGTCATACAGAGCCGCACTCTTTTCTTTTAACAGGCAAACGACTATACTGAAAAGAGATTAGGGAACCTAAAAGGAAGTTACGTCATTTGGATGTCGTACAAACCAGGAGCTACGAAGTTAAGGTCGTTCGGAGGTTTTCGTGTATGACAGTACCGAGTAGAACAGTTCCATAACAGATAATGATAATAGTGTTCGTCTATGGTATACAGCCATTAACTGCAAATTTAATCATAGCCAGAGCCTCACGAAAAAACAAAAACTTCACGAAGCCAAAATTAGCTTAAAGAGGGCTATGGATGGAGCGTTCAATGAATGCGAAAGTAAAACTCCACCTACTAACATGATAGGAAATCCTAAGAATTTCAGGTCTTATCTTAAGACAGGAAATTGATCGAAGCCATCTTTCCAGATACTCTGTGACCCTAATGGCATATAAACAGTGAATGACACATAGATGGCCGAAATACTAAACATATTTTTCCAAAACTGTTTCATAGAGGAAGAGCGCACTGTAGTTCCTTCATTAAATCGTAGCACCAGAAACAAAAAGGCCGATATTGGAGTAAGTGGCCACTGGGTCTTGCAAGGTACCAGTTCGACTCTGCAGTGTATGCGGTAGAACTTGCCCATATTCCAGCAGCGGTGTACTGTAGGTCTCTAGAGGAGCGAAGTGTTATAAATGTTAGGAAAAAAGGACAGGCCATTCCCATTTTCAAGAAAAGTCGTCGAAAAGTTGGTGGATCGTTTCGTGTCGTCTCGTTGTCACTGTAGGCTTGTACCATGGGAAGTAAGGAGAGGATGTTGTATGTTGGTTGGTATCCTCTTTCTATAACACAAACTGCACGCATGCATTAACAGGGTTCTTTATTACCAGAAAAGAAAGGTACTTAGTCCAGGTGTTGTGGTACAAGCCCTCCGTGATAGTCCACGTTAGCCTCACTGCTGCTGAAGTACAGGTCCCGCTATGTTCACTACTCTGGTCGCTTCGACTGTCTGCGACTGCAAGTGATTGGGCTGCGACTGATGACCCGACTCGTTGACTCACTGGATAACTGACTGGGCCTCCGGTCCGCGGATGTGATCTAAATACTGGCGGCTGAGAGGGCGTTGGTGGAACATTTCTTGTGTGTCTGCCTTTGGCCTCTATCGAACTTCTCGCAACCTCTTTGCCGCCTGGTGTGCTGGCAACAGCTTATGCCAGCACAGACAGACGCTGAACAGGACAACAGTAACTGAAATTAAGGGTAGGTAGGAAAAAGTAAAAATGCTGAACGGAGACTTCAAATGTTCCTGTACAAAGGAATATCCAGAGGTATTGCGCCATCTTAAATCTCGCAGCACTGCCAAGGTGAGTAATATACATATTAGTGTCACTGGAGTTGAAAAAGTGCTGAAATCGTCAAAATAGAACAAAGCGCCATTATCCGGAGGAATCCCTATCAGATTGTACAGAGTTTGCGACAAATATAGCCCGTCTCTCAGCCGTAACCTACTGTAGATATGTTGAACAAAAGAAGTGCCCAGTGGATGCAAAAAAACACAGGTCACACTCTTCTACTAAAACTACCGTGCAATATCCTTGACACCCATTTGTGGTAGTATCTTGGAACTATTATCACCTCAAATGTAATTAGGTATCTTGAACAGAATGACTTCCTCCATGCCAAGCTGCACAAATTTCGAAAACATCGTTAATGTGAAACATAGCTCGCACTTTCTCACGTGGCTTGCCGAACGTCCTAGAGCAAGGCAGTCAGATAGATGTACTATTTCCTGATTTCCGAAAAAAATTCACTTAGTACGATGTCTATGCTATTTATGGAAAGTGTGACGGTGTGGGTTATCAAGGGAAATTTGTAGCGGCACTGACGATTTATTGGTATGGAGCACGCAGCATGTCATCTGGGACGGAGTTTCATCGACAGATAACTTTGAGTACACATCAGTAAAGTGCGTTGGCGTACTTGTTGTTCCTGTTGTATATCAATGACCTTGCAGACAACTGTAACCTCTGACTTGAAGGGGATTATGTAGTTGTCTATAATAAAGTACTGTGTGGGAAAGTCTGCAAAAATATTCAATCTTAACTAGTTTTCAAAGTAGTGCAAAGGCTGGCAACCTGCTTTAAGTGTTTAGATACGTATGTGGTTTGGTGCAATTGAAAAAAATAAAAAATAAAAACTTAAGTATTCTGTGGCTTTGGTATCAACGGGTCACTACTGTAATTGGAGAACTTATACAAATGCTTGTGATGATGATATTTGGTTTGTGGGGCGCTCAACTGCGTGGTTATCAGCGCCCGTACAATTTCCTAACCTTTGCTCAGTCCAATTGCGCCACTTTCCTGGATGATGGTGAAATGATGAGGACAACACAAACACCCAGTCATCTCGAGGCAGGTGAAAATCCCTGACCCCGCCGGGAATCGAACCCGGGACCCCGTGCTCGGGAAGCGAGAACGCTACCGCGAGACCACGAGCGGCGGACCCACACAAATGCTTGTGTACAACACTTCGTACTACGGATATGCAAGGGATACGTCACTAGATCAGTTGGGCTCATTCGTAGGGGAAACAGATGGTAGACTTCGGTTCACTGGAAGAATGCTAAGGAAATGCATTCAGCCTAAAAAGGCGATTTCTTACAAATCACCATGCAACCACCCTAAACTATGGTTAAAATGTTTGGTATCTGTACCATATAGGACTCACCTGGTATGCTGAAGGTATACAGAGAAGAACAGTACGAATGATCTCAGGTTTATTTGACCCATGGGAGAGTGTAGTGTCACACAGACGGTAAAGAAACTGGACTGAAGAACGCTTGAAGATAGACACAAGCTGTCCGCAAAGAGCCTGCATACGAAGTTTCAATAACTAGCTGTAAAGAACGATTCTACGAATATATTACAACGTCTTGTATATTACTCCCGCAGGGATCCTGATTACAAAATTAGGCATTTTAACAGTTATTCTTTCCAACTAAATGTAACGTGAAGAAGGCCTAATAACTGGTAAAATGGAGAGTAGCCTCTGCCATTCACATCACAGTGGCTTACAGAGTATGGATGTACATGTAGATGTAGATATAAAGGTCTAAATTAACTCATCTAAAGGTCAGCAAGCCATTAACATCGGCAATAGTCTTTTCCACTAGCTAATACTCGTTGTAACTTTGCTCCTGGACCAGTCATCTCGCATCCGATTCATAGAAGCGCCATTTCACTTAATAACTTAATATACTTGTATCGTGTTGATTTTTGATATCAGTTCTTCAATTAAATCTCACTAAATAGGGAACCTACACCAATAGATGGACAATTGCACACGCTTCTTTTGCACGCTATTATTGATGTAATGTTTCTCTCTATAGCCTGAACCGCTCATGAATATGTTCTTGATTTATAATTTATATTTGTACTAACAACAGAAACATTCTTCAATTGTTAACTGCACATGCAAGTAGCGCGTCAGAATAATTTAGTGTTTTGTGTATTAGGCAGTGAGGTTATGGGAATTAACGTAGCGTGATAACCTGGTTGAACATTTATAAAATGAACACAATCAATAATTAATGAAATTACACGTAGCATAATTGACACATAACTGCAGATAGAAATATGATTGCAGTGTTATCTTAAAGCCATCATCCTTTTCTTCAACATTGATCAACCATGTACGGTTCCCTGTTATATTATTATAGTTGCTCTGCTATTGTAGTCTTTGAATTTTAACTATAAATCGACTTGAGACGTAAGTCTTTGGACTTTCGTGTGAAATTGTCAATGCGAGTGACAGACGATATAGCAAGATGGGTGGAAATTACATTTTACATTGTACTTTTTGGAACATGACTTTAAAAAAATTTATAACCACACTAGTCTCGAAATAGTTCGGTTAGGGCGCGAATGACCGCGCTGTTGAACGACCTATAGCTACCACCACCATCACAACCTTAAAGGTGTGCCTATAGCTATTACATACTGCCCCGCATCGCTCTGAGTTGTTAATTTATAGTAAATATTTGTTAAATAATGGCTTTACGTCGCTGACTACTAAAATATATCTGGTATCGTAAAAGAAACATCACTCCAAGTGCCGATCGATTGAAACCTTGTTCTACATTTTAGTCGTACCCATGTGTCATTTATAACAAAAATACTCGTAAAGGCATCTGGGGAATTTTATCAGTCCACAACATTTTAATAACGCATGTATCCACAAGATCACAATTTTCCTTTACCCTTCCCTTGGATTTCATTCCATTTATGTATTCTCCTTTACTTTTTGGATATTACTTATAGTATACAGGGTGGATCATTTTAATCCATAATCGGGATTAAGTCAGGATGGAGATGAGATACAGCAGAATGGTTCGTTTAAAAATTGTAGGTAGCAAAGAGAGTCACGTATTGCTACCAATGACCGTGACCTTGAACGTGAATTTCAAGGTTATTTGGAGGTTTTGCCTCGTGATGACTGGGTGTTGTGTGCTGTCCTTAGGTTAGTTAGGTTTTGAGTAGTTCTAAGTTCTAGGGGACTGATGACCATAGATGTTAAGTCCCATAGTGCTCAGAGCCATTTGAACCATTTTTGATTTGGAGGTTAAAGCGATTTTTAAAATGAGGATCCTAATATTTGATTCAGGATTTGAAAAGAACAGCAAATTTCATGCATAAAAAATACATTATTCAAGGTCATGCTTAGCTCAGTGAAGGTCAAATATTCAAATATGTTTTTAGTTCTAGTAGGGAATAAATTAGAACAGAAGAGGGATACAGTAAAATACAATGTTACATACAAACTGGAAAGGCCATTCAGAGGAATGAGGGGCGTGGGACAGATTCAGCGACATGTAAATCAATGATCTGCATTTTATTTATGTCTGTTCTGTCTTACAAATGCCACAGTAACATTTATACGTTGTTTTTGCCAGTGAACAAGTTAATTAAAGCTTAGAGTTCAAATACCTCTTGACTCTCTCCAAATCCGACGTCACAAGTACGGGTTTCCATGAAATAAATCCCTACCTCCGAATAATCTTCGACAATTACCTTTAAAATCATAGTTATTGATAATGATACGTGAACCATTATGCCCCTTCCGATACGCATCTAACGTCGTGTCCCTCCTCTATTCCGAGTTAATCCCTACTAGAACTAAAAACATATTTCCTTATTTGACTTGACTGAATCTAGAAATGGCCTTGAATAATGTATGATTTTATATGTAAATTTTGTCGCTCTTTACAAATCTCGAATAAAATATTAGGGCTCCCACTATAAAAAAGTCACTTTAACGTCCAAATCCCCTGGAAAAAGAACTTCATGGACACGGCCATTAGCAGCAATGCGTGAGCCTATTTGCCACCTACAATTTTTATCTAAAACATTTTGCTATATCCCATATCTACCCGATTTATTTCCAGTTATGGATTAATATGGTCTACCCTCTATATTCAAATAAAGTTTCCTAATAGGTGCACCTTCTGAGAGCCTGGAACGTGATAGTAACCATCCGCCGGATTTCTAAAATCATTAGAGAAGTTTAACTTATACTTGTCTGGAGGTAAATAACTAACGGATCACTCTGGTGTCCTCTGACTTACCTCGGTTTCATACTCCAACATTAACTGTTAGGCAGTGTTGTGCTCAAATGTGTCCAGTGACGTATATCTGTAATGTGACGCCCTCGAAATTATAATGGCCAAATGAAATTGCGTGGAGGCGAGAAATATACGAAGGAGAAAAGGAGCGATGTGACGTAGAACTTTTTCGTATTGTACACTGTAGGCAAAGACGACAACAGATGGAAAGAAATAAAATCCGCTACGAGGCATCTTACATCTGAGAGACTGAAAGAAGTAGTTTATATGATTACACGGTTAACGGACTGCCATTATATTCTACGGCAAAAAGTTTTATTTTTGTGATAACAGAAAAAAGGGTCGTAATAACCACTGCTTGTGTCACTTTGACAGAACTTTTGCCTATGTTATGTTTAGTTACATATGAGGAATACCAGTTGCATGACATTTCGAAAAAGAAGACGTAGCAGCAAAGATGGTGGCAGCGACGAATGCAGTGCGGACTCGTGGTCAGTGGTGGGAGGTGCGTATATCGTGGAGCTCGTCCAGTCACAGGTAAGCGCCGCGCAGCGTAGCCTTGAAATGCTAGATCTCATAGCGCAAGCAATGAAAAATGCGGTAACGGTGGCAGTCATTGACAATATCCCAGAGACGATTTTAAATCATAATACCAAAATTCGATCAAATAAGGGTGTTGGCTGAATACGAAGAAATTGTGTCTCGTTTTACATAATAAAGCGTCCACATCCAGAAATTAACAAGAGTAATAACAAAAAAAGAATAGCATGCACGTGTTCATTTGAATAGTGTGATCCCGCTCTTTTCCTGAGGATGTAGTAGTTTCTACCGCTATGTTTTTGCAGTTAAGCTCGTGCACTTCCTAACTTTGTGCTTGTATTTGCCTAAAGTTATTTCCTAGCTATCAGTTTCGTTACAGCTGTTCCTGTTATGTAATTTAACCACATTTTGCAACAGGAGCAGTTTATCTCGAAGCAGGTCGGGTCGCCTATAGGTCCCCTGTCTCTACATCTGGTGTCCCATATTTTCTAACTGCGACGGTGTTTCATAAAACTGTCAAGCAGTCGGTTCCACTGAGCTAGTGTAATTCCCTTGTCAGAAATTCACGGGGTTAGTGCATTGGGAATCGGAGTACTGTGCCTTGGAATCCTTAGAGCAGACGGATGTGCTTGTCTGCTGTGTTTCCTCACACTACGGTGACATTTTCTGACAGTGTTAGAATCGGTGCCAGATATAGCGTAACACCTCAGTGTAAGGACAAACTGGATTGTTGATTGAGTATTTATTGACTAACAGCCAGCATGATTTCAGAAAATATCGTTCTTCTGAAACGCATCTATCTCTTTTTTCTGACGAAGTAGTGTCGGCTACTGACAGACGACGTCAAACTGATACTATATCCTCGTATTTCCAGAAGGCTTTTGACACCGTCCCTCACAAGCGACTTCTAATCAAGTTGCGTGCAGTTGTGCTAATGGATACGTGATTTCCTGTCAGAAACGTCACATTTCGTAACAACTGATGGAGAGTCAACGAGTAACACCGAAATAATATCTGGCGTTTCCCAAAGAAGGGTTATAGGCCCTCTTCTGTTCTTGATCTACATAAAGGATTTAGGAGACTAACTGAGCAGCCCTCTTAGTGTGTTAGCAGGTGGTGCTTTCATTTAAAGTCATCAAATGACCAAAACCAATTGCTAAATGATTGAATCAAGATACCTGTATGGTGTGAAGAGTGGCAATCGACTCTGAGTAGTGAAGTCATCCACATGAGTACTGAAAGGAATCTGCTACATTTCGGTAACACGTTAAATCACACAGATCTAAGGGCTGTCAATTCAACTAAACACTCAAGGATTACAGTTACGAATAACTTAAACTGGAACGATCATATATATACACCAGTGTGAAGAGAGCAAACCAAAGACTGTGATTTATTGGCAGACGACTTCAATCGATGTATGTTAAACGTTCAGAGTCAATTGAGGCCTACTTTCCGTTATACAAGAGAAAAAAAACTGTCTGACTCCGAAAATATCGGCATATTTCTCACTTGCGCAGTACGTATCTATGGAACCAGCGTTTACAGAGATACCTGATGAGAAAACATATTGTAATGTTAATTTAGTTCTCTATTTTAGGGACGCATTTAACTCGCCACGAAGAAATCAAATCAGTTTTCTATGGTGTTTCCGGTGAATTACTGGAAAGCGAAGGTTTTTATGAGAAAACAACATTGTTCAAGTGAAATGGAACGTTCATTACTTGAAAAGACGGTTCAAAGTATGAGAGATACCTCAAGACAGATGAAAAGCTTCAAGAAACTGAATTGTTATTTAATCACGAAATTCATTTTTTTGGCCGTCTCGAGTGGGCCATCGGAAGGCGATTTCCTCAACTGTTCTCGGACTTCCTCTGGGACATACTCCAGGAGTTGTTTAAATCTTCATGTATTGTTAGCTTTATCGGGTCTTTTCCAGTGGGATATCCTGCACCGACAGAAAGACGAATGATGTGGTCCCTGGGACGATGATGAAGGATGAAGGCGTGTTTTACCTCTGAATATATGGATTCGCGAGTTTCAGTAATACGTTTTGAGTTAGCTGTCTACATGAAATGGGAAAGTCGCGAGATCGAAAACTTGACCTGCAAAGATTTCCTCTTCTTCGGCGTTTCCACAAAAATACTACGTTTTACGTAGCAGGGTGACCACCAATTTTCCTGTCAATAATATTTTGTGATGGAAGAGCCGTTAACCTCGTTGACCACGAATTTCATTGACTGGCTGCTGCCCACAATTAACTAAGTCACCTCACGGAGTAAAGAAATTCTGTCCTTCTTCCTCAATTCTTTCCGTTACCGTGGAGAAACAGCGATCACAAGGGAGGGAACTGTGGCCCCGGACAGGAAACAAGTGAACCGGTATTTTTAGAAACGATTCGTGTCCGATAAAGCTAGAAGTAGAAGAACCAAATCATTATTTTTGTTTTGGCAGGAACAGTTAACTGAATACAAATGAAGTTCAGAGAGGTTTTGTATAATTTGATCAATAACATGCATAAAGAAAGAGCTTATCTCATCTTAGGATTTTTGTGCTTTTCCCTCGCCATATACCTGAAATTACCGTGATTAGTTCTTAAGTCGTGGATATTGAAGATACTGATAGTTACTTGCCTGAGGTAGCGCCCCTGCAGTGGTAGTTTCGGCAGCTGGACGTTTTGCATCAAATCACAACACAAAGCGAGGATGTGCTTCATCATTTTTTTTTTGTCTTTGGCATTTTGTGCTTCGGCAGCCAACGCGTTGTAAAATTTCTTACTGTTACTTTTGTGAAGTTAAAGTGCTGAAGCAGCTGCCCTTCTTACATTTTCAGAAGGATGCGGAGATTTTATTTTCACTTCAAGACGTTCATGGGTGCTGCAGACGTCAACTTGTGGTTGCCCAAACTTGAAGTTAAAATTCTCACGAAAATATGTCAAATAAGGTAGTTAGCACTCTCCTTTCTCTTCCGGATGAAGGGTTTTGAGCAAGCCGATCACAGTTTTTACGCTTAGCTCAGCATTAAGAAACGTTGAAGTCTTACCACTATACTATGTCAGTTTGGTGAAAAAGCTAGCAATGTGCTGGTGAATTTTCAATTTTGTTTGAGCAGGTAAAGTGAAACTGACATATTTACCTCGTTTCTCGATGTGAGTTTTCCCTTGAAAGCTTTTTTGTTGGCGTTAGCGTAAATGGATAAAAATGCGTTCAAACATTCCTCTAGTCGGGAGTCATCTCGTAATATGTGATAATTCCCCTGATGAGTCTTTTTTCGTGCTCCGACGTCACGCGATCGGCTGTGGATCCATGAGACCTTGGAGATAGACATCTTGTTCATTCTTGGTTGCAAAGTTTGTGTAAAAACCTTTCAAAATGTTGTTTCGTTCGTCCCCTTTAAGTAGCACGAAACAATGTTTCTTGCAGCTGAAAAATGAAAGAACGACCCACATCATTGTCAGCTTTGTGTAGCATGAGAAAGTCGGCATTTTTCTGATTGCGTCTTTACTAACGAGCAAAGGGGTCCTACTGTTTTTTTCTGGTACGAGTTTATTTTTGTGGCTGACACACTCTTCTCCACTTATTATGGTCATTTTAATTTTTTCCCTGGCGTAAGCACTTGGGTCTTCTTTTTTTCATCCACAAGACGGATTATATAAGAAATCCCTATCACATGTTGTTGTATCACTTTTATTACACAACATTAGTACTTCCGCTGGCGACAGATTCGATTGAAATGAACGTCAGATAACTGTGATGATGGAGGGGTGAGGATGAGATATGTTGTGTCTAGACAAGACAGCCTAGACACAATGAGAGGAAGCCGAAGGGCACGCGCTTAAACTCACGCAGCCTGGCGTGAGGTCTGGAACAGGATACGTAATGAATGCTATAAAGAAAAGTACGTAGCTTCTGGAATACTTAACTTTAATCCACAATTGTAGAACATCGCTCTTGATGATACATTAATAGAATCTCAATATCTATACTGGTAATGGCGCCTTGCTAGGTCGTAGCAAATGTAGCTGAAGGCTATGCTAACTATCGTCTCGGCAAATGAGAGCGTAATTCTCAGTGAACCATGGCTAGCAATATCGGCTGTACAACTGGGGCGAGTGGTAGTCAGTGTCTCTAGACCTGCCGTGTGGCGGCGCTCGGTCTGCAATTACTGACAGTGGCGACACGCGGGTCCGTCGTATACTAGCGAACCGCGGCCGATTTAAAAGCTACCACCTAGCAAGTGTGGTGTCTGGCGGTGACACCACATTCCTCCGCCGCAAATCGGCGGACGGTTGTGTTATAAGGCTTCCGCCCGCCGTGGGGAGTACCCCATGTTGACGTATGCGACGAGGTGGGGAGCCTAATAACAGGCGAGGCTGTGCCACCCGCACCCGGCCATTCGGTCCGAGGGGAGCTAGGAAACGCCTGAAAACCTAGTCCAGGGTGCACGCCAACATGAGGTGTATGCGCCCGTAGATAGTCAGGAGGGGCCGAAGGGTCGACCTCCATCGAGTCGGAGCACCCGACTGGCGAAAACGACAGATGGTCCGGAGCGGGCCAGAGTTCCATGCCGGAGGACAGCTGGTCATGGGAAGTGATCGGCGGCGCGTGACCCAGGGAGGCGTCCGGCGGCTGCAGCGACGCGTCCACTGCGGGCGTCGCCGGCGAGAGAACAGGCGGAGGCGGCGCGTCGCCATGGGGCAAAATGGAAGGCAGCGTCGGTAACACCTGGGGATGAGGCGAGCCAGTAGATGGGTCCCCAGGGCGCTGACCGGACGGCACCGTCGCTGAAAGCAGACGGGGAGCGGCAGAACCCGTGCGACGACAGAGGCGCAGCTGATTGAGATGCCGACGCACTTCACCAGAGGTCCCCAAAACCAGATACATCGCGCGGCCGAGGCAGCGAAGAATGCGCCCTGCGAGCCAACGCCGTGAACCGCGATAGTTGCGATAATAGACAACGTCGCCTGGGGCAAAAGCAGGTGTCGGTCGCCGCACAGGAACCTGATGCGGCGGATGCAGCAAAGACATCAAGGTGCGATGAGGGCCACCATGAAGCAACTCAGCCGGCGAGCGACCATCTCGGGGCTGAGAGCGATACGAAGACAAAAACAGCAATAACGCGTCCTCCCGAGAATGCGACTCTTTCAATTTCAACATCTGTGACTTGAAAGTCCTGACCAAACGTTCAGCGGCACCGTTTGACTGAGGCGAAAACGGCGCGGACGTCAGATGGTGAATACCATTGGCCTTGCAGAATGACTGAAATTCTGCGGACACGAATTGTGGGCCATTGTCGGAAACAATAGTCTGTGGTAGACCTTCAATGCAAAAGATAGCGGACAACGCTTGGATTGTGGCAGAGGACGTCGTGGAAGACATCCGGACAACAAAAGGAAAATTACTGAATGAATAGACAACAACCAACCATCGAGCATTCCAGAATGGACCAGCAAAATCTGTGTGTAAGCGTTGCCAAGGGGAAGTGGCTTTTGGCCATGCAAAGAATTTCCGCGGTGGTGCGGATTGTTGTTCGGCACACGCCATGCAAGAAGAGCACATATTCGTAATCGCAGCAGCGATTCCGAACCAAGTACATTGTTAACGAGCAAGTTGTTTCGTTCGCACTATACCCCAATGTCCTTGGTGGAGAAGCCGTAAGACAGAGGACTGTAATGAACGTAGGACCACGATACTGGACTGATCATTATCAGAACGCAACAGCAAAACACCACGTCGTACAAAAAGACTCCTTGTGAGCAAAAAATCGACGAACCAACGGATCCTCGATCCGTGACTTTGACAAGGGCCATTGCGTAGCAACAAAACGCAAAACGGGAACAAGGACAGGGTCAGCAGCTGTGGCTGTAGCTACACGACGAAAATTAATCGGAAACGATTCGACCACGTCATCGGTTTCCGAATCAATGAACATGCATGCAAGTTCAGAAGAATCGAATGCTCTATCCTCAGCAACAGGCAAACGGGACAACGCATCGGCGTTTCCGTGCTTAGCAGTGGACCGATACAACATATCGTAGCGGTACTGTGAGAGGAAAATAGACCAGCGAATGAATTTTTGCGCTGTACGTGGAGGAACAGGCTTGTTCGGATGAAAAAGCGATGTCAAAGGTTTGTGGTCTGTGATGATGGTAAAGTGACGACCATACAAGAAATCGTGAAACTTTGTAACACCAAACACGAGAGCCAAAGCTTCTTTCTCGATCTGTGAATAATTGCGTTGCGCTGACGAGAGCAATTTGGACGCAAAGGCAATAGGGCGATCATGCGAACCATCTTTGTGCGCAAGCACAGCTCCGATCCCGAAATCCGATGCATCTACCATCAACAAAAGGGGTTTCTGGGGATCGAAAGGCGTAAGGCAAGTAATAGAAAGCAACGCCGATTTCAACTGGCGAAAGGCGCGTTCGCATTCCGCCGACCAGACGAACGGAACACCTTTACGGCGTAAGCGACGAAGCGGAGCTGAAATGGAAGAGGCATGGGGGATATATTTGTTGTAATAATTAATTTTTCCCAGCACACTCTGTAGCTGCTTCAAATTCTGCGGCGAAGGCAAGTCTTGTATGGCACGGAGGTGCTCTGGACTCGGATGTATGCCTTGGGCATTGATTACATGTCCCAGATATGGCAAGTCACGAGCAAAAAACACACATTTGTCCTTCCGCAAGCGAAGACCATTTTGTCGCAAGACCTGAAATAATGTTCGGAGATTGTCTAAATGTTCGTCTTCCGTCTTTCCGGAGATCACAATATCGTCCAGATAGTTTGCTGCAGTAGGGACCGACGCAGAAACAGTTTGTAAATATTGCTGAAACAATGCAGGGGCGGATGCACACCCGAATGGCAGTCTTTTGAATCGATACAAACCAAGATGCGTGTTAACCACCAATACGCGCTGGGATTCTTCGTCCACCGGTATTGGCAAGTACGCATCTGCGAGGTCCAACTTTGAAAAATACACTCCTGGAAATTGAAATAAGAACACCGTGAATTCATTGTCCCAGGAAGGGGAAACTTTATTGACACATTCCTGGGGTCAGATACATCACATGATCACACTGACAGAACCACAGGCACATAGACACAGGCAACAGAGCATGCACAATGTCGGCACTAGTACAGTGTATATCCACCTTTCGCAGCAATGCAGGCTGCTATTCTCCCATGGAGACGATCGTAGAGATGCTGGATGTAGTCCTGTGGAACGGCTTGCCATGCCATTTCCACCTGGCGCCTCAGTTGGACCAGCGTTCGTGCTGGACGTGCAGACCGCGTGAGACGACGCTTCATCCAGTCCCAAACATGCTCAATGGGGGACAGATCCGGAGATCTTGCTGGCCAGGGTAGTTGACTTACACCTTCTAGAGCACGTTGGGTGGCACGGGATACATGCGGACGTGCATTGTCCTGTTGGAACAGCAAGTTACCTTGCCGGTCTAGGAATGGTAGAACGATGGTTTCGATGACGGTTTGGATGTACCGTGCACTATTCAGTGTCCCCTCGACGATCACCAGTGGTGTACGGCCAGTGTAGGAGATCGCTCCCCACACCATGATGCCGGGTGTTGGCTCTGTGTGCCTCGGTCGTATGCAGTCCTGATTGTGGCGCTCACCTGCACGGCGCCAAACAAGCATACGACCATCATTGGCACCAAGGCAGAAGCGACTCTCATCGCTGAAGACGACACGTCTCCATTCGCCCCTCCATTCACGCCTGTCGCGACACCACTGGAGGCGGGCTGCACGATGTTGGGGCGTGGGCGGAAGACGGCCTAACGGTGTGCGGGACCGTAGCCCAGCTTCATGGAGACGGTTGCGAATGGTCCTCGCCGATACCCGAGGAGCAACAGTGTCCCTAATTTGCTGGGAAGTGGCGGTGCGGTCCCCTACGGCACTGCGTAGGATCCTACGGTCTTGGCGTGCATCCGTGCGTCGCTGCGGTCCGGTCCCAGGTCGACGGGCACGTGCACCTTCCGCCGACCACTGGCGACAACATCGATGTACTGTGGAGACCTCACGCCCCACGTGTTGAGCAATTCGGCGGTACGTCCACCCGGCCTCCCGCATGCCCACTATACGCCCTCGCTCAAAGTCCGTCAACTGCACATACGGTTCACGTCCACGCTGTCGCGGCATGCTACCAGTGTTAAAGACTGCGATGGAGCTCCGTATGCCACGGCAAACTGGCTGACACTGACGGCGGCGGTGCACAAATGCTGCGCAGCTAGCGCCATTCGACGGCCAACACCGCGGTTCCTGGTGTGTCCGCTGTGCCGTGCATGTGATCATTGCTTGTACAGCCCTCTCGCAGTGTCCGGAGCAAGTATGGTGGGTCTGACACACCGGTGTCAATGTGTTCTTTTTTCCATTTCCAGGAGTGTATTTACCCGGGCACAGTTTGTCAAAAAGATCTTCCGGGCGGGGTAAAGGAAAAGTAGCAGTCACAAGTTGGGGATTCACTGTTGCCTTGAAGTCCTCACAAAGTCTCAATTTTCCGGAAGGTTTTTGCAAAATTACTAAGGGTGATGCCCAGAGAGAACCCTGCACACGTTCAATTACACCTTGTGATTCTAAATCATTTAATGTTCTTGCGACCTCATCACGCAATGCGTGGGGAACATTGCGCGCTCTGTAAAATTTCGGTTGCGCGGTTACTTTCAGTTCCAAATGTGCTTCATGGTTCTTAGCGCAACCAAGGTCCGGTGCAAAAATGGCTGCAAATTCTTCACATAGTCGAGAAACATTGGCTGAAGGCACAGTCTGGTTCACTGATACGACCTGATTGACTATAGACAAGTTAAACAACTGAAATAAATCTAAACCAAACAAGTTCACCGCAGAAGAAGAACGAAGAACGTAAAATGACACAAGTTTTGTTTGTCCCTTGTATGTTGCAAGAAGGCTGCACTGTCCTAACACAGGGATATGCTGTCCGGAATAACTATGCAACTTAACATTTGCGGCACGCAACGGAGGTTTGCCCAGCTGTTTGTACGTGTCTTTATTGAGCAATGAAGATGCAGCTCCGGTATCGAGCTGGAACGGTATCACTTGTCCGTCAAAGTCCAAATCTACGAAAAGTTTATTGTCCTGCTGACGACAAGAGCGACTGTTTTGTGCAACGTGAACTGTGTCTGGGACAGAAGCACTTGCGACTTGACGGGATCTCTGTCGATGTCGACGCACACTTTTTGTGGGACGAACACAGTCACCGTTAGAGAGAGTAGCACTGGGCGGAGTGGCATGAACTACATGTGCGACTTGACGGGATTTCTGTCGATGTCGACGCACGCTTTTTGTGGGACGAACACAGTCACCGTTAGAGAGATTAGCACTGGGCGGAGTGGCATGAACTACATGAATGCCCATGGGCGAAGGTTCACGAGCCGGAGTATCCTTGGTTCGATTCCGGCGCGAAGCACAGGGCCTGGAATGGTTGGTAGTGTCCGTTCTAAGCTTTGTCTGGCAAACACTTTGAACATGTCCTTTTTTATTACAGAAAAAGCAAATAGCTTGACGTGACGGGCAATTCTCACGCGAATGTCTAGTAGCACACCGCGGTCATGGTTTCACTGCATTTGCTTGCTTACGCGGCACATGTGGCTGCGCGGAAGGGCGCGAGGGCTGTTTACAGTTCCGTGCAGCTCGCCCGGCGGGCCGGTTAATGTGACACACAGCTGGCGAAGTTTCAAATGATTCCTGAGCAAAGTCAAGTGTGTCTTGCCGATCCAATATGTCTATCACTTGTTGAAGGGAGGGATTGACTAGTTTCAAAATCTGTTCCCTTATGCGAATATCAGAAACGTTCTGTGCAATTGCATCACACACCATAGTATCTGAATAAGGGAGTCCACATTCACACTCAAAAGCACAATCCCTAGTAAGGCCTTGCAAAGTTGCAACCCACTCCCGATTAGTCTGACCGGCCGTACGTTTGGTACGAAAGAAAGTATACCTTTTTGCAACTACATTGACTGATTCCTTGAAATAGGCATCTAAAGCAGACAAAATTTCTTCGTAGGACAGAGTTGCTACGTCGCGTCGGGGAAACAATTTCACTATCACACGGTAGCTGGACACACCTACACAAGAAAGGAGATGAGGCTGCCGCTCGTTACCTTGAATTCTGTAGGCGGCGGGATGGAATCCAAATTGGCGTGACCACTCCGTCCAGCTTTCCATTTTTGCCTCAAAAGGCCGAAAGGGTGGTGCAACTGCGTGTTGTGGCTGCTGTAGCGCGGAAGCGGCGGCGGCCGCATTGTTTTGCAGTGCACGTTGACTCTGGGCGAGCTGTCCAAGGGCATCCAATAAGGCCTGCGTCTGCTGATTCTGCAAGCGATAAAATTCGGACAGTACATCTGGAGAATGTGGCGAAGCCATGACACAAGTAAATAGTGTAAAGCTAGTAGAAAGAAGAAGAAGACCCTATCCCATCCTCGTCGCCAAATATGTTGTGTCTAGACAAGACAGCCTAGACACAATGAGAGGAAGCCGAAAGGCACGCGTTTAAACTCACGCAGCCTGGCGTGAGGTCTGGAACAGGATACGTAATGAATGCTATAAAGAAAAGTACGTAGCTTCTAGAATACTTAACTTTAATCCACATTTGTAGAACATCGCTCTTGATGATACATTAATAGAATCTCAATATCTATACTGGTAATGGCGCCTTGCTAGATCGTAGCAAATGTAGCTGAAGGCTATGCTAACTATCGTCTCGGCAAATGAGAGCGTAATTCTCAGTGAACCATGGCTAGCAACATCGGCTGTACAACTGGGGCGAGTGCTAGTCAGTGTCTCTAGACCTGCCGTGTGGCGGCGCTCGGTCTGCAATTACTGACAGTGGCGACACGCGGGTCCGTCGTATACTAGCGGACCGCGGCCGATTTAAAAGCTACCACCTAGCAAGTGTGGTGTCTGGCGGTGACACCTCAAGATACATACCAACTAGAGACAAACAAAGTCTGCACAAATATGCAACTACTTCTACGAGGTCATCATCTGGTAAGCTGGCAGGCAACCTCGCCGTCTCTCACATATCAAAGGGGCCATTGTCCAAACCAATGCCCTTTTAATTTGCTGACCTCGGTAATTCGTACTTTTCAGGGGCCCCAACGCCTCCAGGAGGTGTGGGACAATGATCCTTTCAGCATGAAACGACGCGGCTTCCCATGTAGAACCAGAAAATGCAAACAAATGAATATTGAATAAACATGGACTACTGGCCTTTTAACATTCACCAATTCACTTAGAAAATCCAACATGTCTACTAAAGAAACTGCCTGCACCTCTCTTGTCCGTCCTCTTCTGGAGTATTGCTATGCTATGTGGGATGCGCATCATACAGAATTGACAGAGACCATCGAAAAAGTTCAAAGAAAGACAGCCCGCTTTATATTATCCCGAAATAAGGAAGAGAGTGCCACTGATATGATGGCAGTCATTAAAACAAAGGCGTTTTTCGTTGCGGCACGATCTTTTAGTGAAATTACGATCATCAGCTTTCTTCTCGGAGTGTGAAAATTCTACATAGGGAGAAGTGATGATCATAATAAAATAAGAGAGATCAGAGCTTGCACGAAAAGATTTCAGTGTTCGTTTTTCCACCGCATTGTTCGCGAGTGGACGGTAGATAAATAATTTCACAGTGGTCAGATGAACCTTCTGCCAGGCAATTAAGTGTGAATTGCAGAGTAATCATGTAGATGTAGATTGGGTAAAGCGTCTGCCGACAGCTAAGTGCTTTACTTCGGAATTCTGCGATATGCTGCTTCCAGCTGAGGTACCAGTACTACATCACTCTAAAACATTTAGCTGTTCGGGACCATGGGATAGGGCCTCCAGTGATCCGCACTTGCTGGAGGTTCATGGATACCCTGCTAGAGTTCCTGATGGGAATTTGAAGTGTCCTCCTCTCGAATGCGATTCTCGGCATTTATATGTTATAAAACCGTTTTGATGCTGATTATATCGAAGACTTTTCAAATAACCGTGAGCAGTCCGATCAATCTGCATTTTTGCGACAGTCTTCTGTCTTTCCCTTGTTTGGGAATGAGAACTACCTCCGCATGTTTGCACTGTGTGACAAAGCTGGTAGCCCTTAAAATACGATTGTAAATTTCGGTAATGGATCGGAAGGCACCGGGTGATAGGTTTCTAGGCATCACATTTTCAACCTGATCTTAACCTCGAGCCTCCTTGGGGTTTAATTGGTGGAACTGTAAACTTGTCGTGAAGATAAACTTCACTGACGTTGATAGATTTAACAGAGGACTCTCGGCAGTAAGTTCCTACAAAATCTAGGCCTCTAGTCGTCTCACTTGCAGCATATCGAGAAAGAACGGAAGTGATTTGTAGGAAGCGGGATCTCGAAAAGAAATGGATTACTTTCTGGGAAGATCGCAAGCAAGGAACTCTACAATCGTTAAGCAAAGTCATCTCTCAGTTTGGTTTCCAAAGAACCGTTGTGAATACCATAGAAGGAAGATATTCAGTGTCGAACATATCTGAACTTAAAGCATCAAGTGACAACGCACGATTTAAAAAGACTCACATAATAGTTTTCTGTTCATTGAATATTTAAAATTCCCCAAATATACTTCATTGTAATATCAACTGTTAAAAAACTATATTTTTACGTATATCCTTATGCCAGTTTTTTTAGCATCGACCTACTATTATAATAACAATCTTCAGAATTTACTCCTGAATTTATCGTTTACCATCTACCTTATTTTTTGTACTTCATTAATTGTATTTCACTTAACATCAGATATAAATTCATTCATTTATTGCAAGATAATTTTTCCGTTTACTTCTGATGGCAGCAGTTTCATTTAAACCTTTCCTTAGCAGGTTACACCAGATGAAAAATCACAGTGGCACATATCTTCCCTACTTGTGATCAATTACTCCTTGTCATTCAACGGTCTGCTCGTTTCCCATACCGTTTTTTAGGCAGTTTGTCATACTGCATGCATCCTGGACACCCTTACATCGGTCGAGTCTAAGAATACTGGCCACTGTGACCAGCAGAATACTGCGACGCAGGTCAGCCTCTTGGTGGCCACACTTTCAATCTCTTGTCGCTCAGAGCGACAGCTCTTTTCGGAGAGTTTTACGACTTGTTGAAGCAGCTAAACTTTCGTACAACTGAAGGGTCTGTAACGTAAATACCCCATATCAAATATCTGCAGCTTTCAGGACAGCGAAAAAACGTTGCACCTTGTCGTATGTCGTCTTTTCCGCAATTGCGCTAGTTTTCTCATCAAACAGAAATATTATAACGGGAAAACTTTGACGTTTTTGAATGCTGAGCTAAGCGCTAAAACGATGTTTGGCTTGTTCAAACCACTTCATCCAGAAGTGAAAGGAGATCTTGCTTGGTATGTTTTCGTGAGAATTTCAATTTCACACACACACACACACACACACACTGCAGATTAGTGTATTGCAGATAAAAAGCTGAAGTTACATCAAAGATTCATGGAACCGAACAAGTTGTAGAATTTTGGAACACGTATTGTGTTCGAGTATAATGACTTTTCTGGAGACTAGAAATCTACTCTGTAGGAATCAGCATGGGTTTCGAAAAAGACGGTCATGTGAAACCCAGCTCGCACTATTCGTCCACGAGACTCAGAGGGCCATAGACACGGGTTCACAGGTAGATGCCGTGTTTCTTGACTTCCGCAAGGCGTTCGATACAGTTCCCCACAGTCGTTTAATGAACAAAGTAAGAGCATATGTACTATCAGACTAATTGTGTGATTGGATTGAGGAGTTCCTAGATAACAGGACGCAGCATGTCATTCTCAATGGAGATAAGTAATCCGAAGTAAGAGTGATTTCAGATGTGCCGCAGGGGAGTGTCATAGGACCGTTGATATTCACAATATACATAAATGACCTGGTGGATGACATCGGAAGTTCACTGAGGCTTTTTGCAGATGATGCTGTGGTGTATCGAGAGGTTGTAACAATGGAAAATTGTACTGAAATGCAGGAGGATCTGCAGCGAATTGACGCATGGTGCAGGGAATGGCAATTGAATCTCAATGTAGACAAGTGTAATATGCTGCGAATACACAGAAAGAAAGATCCCTTATCATTTAGCTACAAAATAGCAGGTCAGCAACTGAAAGCAGTTAATACCATAAATTATCTGGGAGTACGCATTAGGAGTGATTTAAAATAGAATGATCATATAATGTTGATCGTCGGTAAAGCAGATGCCAGACTGAGATTCATTGGAAGAATCCTAAGGAAATGCAATCCGATAACAAAGGAAGTAGGTTACAGTACGCTTGTTCTCCCACTGCTTGAATACTGCTCAGCAGTGTGGGATCCGTACCACATAGGGTTGATAGAAGATATAGAGAAGATCCAACGGAGAGCAGCGCCCTTCGTTACAGGATCATTTAGTAATCGCGAAAGCGTTACGGAGATGACAGATAAACTCCAGTGGAAGACTCTACAGGAAAGACGCTCAGTAGCTCGGTACGGGCTTTTGTCAAAGTTTCGAGAACATACCTTCACCGAAGAGTCAAGCAGTATATTGCTCCCTCCTACGTATATCTCGCGAAGAGACCATGAGGATAAAATCAGAGAGATTAGAGCCCACACAGAGGCATACCGACAATCCTTCTTTCCACGAACAATACGAGACTGGAATAGAAGGGAGAACCGATAGAGGTACCCAAGGTACCCTCCGCCACACACCGTCAGGTGGCTTGCGGAGTATGGATGTAGAAAAATAAAAAGTCATACTTCCACTAGTCATTTCTGATATTGTCTCCACATTCAGTCATATCCAAGCTTGGTACATCTTATCAGCTCTACAGTAAACCAGTGCGTTAAAAATGTTCTGACCTCATTCGTCATGAAAGGAAAGAGAGACGTGACGTCCTGAGTTTTTGAATTATTAATCTTGATTAGACAGTCGTAAATCTCAATGGAACTCTACACTTGTGGAACCTTCATTTTACTTTCAAAGCCAAATGTACACCATTTCCCACACCAATATTTATCTTTCTGCTGTCTCAGTTTGATACACTCTTAATCTTTCAAGTTAACTGTTTTCTTCACTTTTTTAATGTTAAATATCAACGAATGGTCTACCTCGCATACGCTTAAAGGTGCTTGATGTTGTGTAGAATATGTAACGTCTATGTCCCAGTCATCGGCTACTTTTATAAATTAATTCTGGTAAAGAGGGAATGCCCTGTTGTAGCAAAACCATAATTTAACAGGTATATGTTATAAATAAACAACTCAGCGCGATACAGGGCAGTACGTAATAGATTATAGACCGATCTTTAAGGTGGTAATGGGGGTATGTATATGACGCTCAAAAACGGTGTTATTCTGATGAATTTTTCTCTGGTTTCGCACCGGCATACCCTACACATCGAACATGACAACACTTTTATTGGCTTCAAATGGCTCTGAGCACTATGCGACTCAACTTCTGAGGTCATCAGTCGCCTAGAACTTAGAACTAATTAAACCTAACTAACCTAAGGACATCACACACATCCATGCCCGAGGCAGGATTCGAACCTGCGACCGTAGCGGTCGCTCGGCTCCAGACTGTAGCGCCTAGATCCGCACGGCCCAACATTTTTATTGTGAAGAGTTCTTCCACAGAAGATCAATACTAGATCTCAAGCTAAATGTTGGCTTTCTTTTTCAAGAGCAAGAGATTGCTCGCTTCATTCTGCCGCCTTTCGGCAACTCATTTATGATAAGTGAACATTACGCCTTCATCCCAGGACAGGACGCGAACACCAACAACATATTGCACAAAATATTCCATTAGTTGTTAGCTGAGTTAGATAAAGGTATTCTGCTTAAGATTTCCACTTTTATTAAAAGAACTTTTTCTTCTACAATCAGTCCGAAATAATCACTGACACGATCAGCAGATGCCTGTTCCTTTAATGTGTCACAATTAGAAAGAGTGTCCGACCGATTATATCTAACTGATTCTCTGAAAGTACTGAACTCTTTACACGCCCGCATATCCCTGTGTGTTAAAAAATGGCTCTGAGCACTATGGGACTCAACATCTTAGGTCATATGTCCCCTAGAACTTAGAACTACTTAAACCTAACTAACCTAAGGACATCACAGACACCCATGCCCGAGGCAGGATTCGAACCTGCGACCGTAGCAGTTCCGCGGTTCCGGACTGCAGCACCAGAACCGCTAGACCACCGCGGCCGGCCTGTGTGTTAAAGCGCCGCTTGCTGGGCGTGGTGAAGCGCCAGCCCCAGATCAATTCCACTCGGCCGATTAACGAAGAAGATCTGGCAAACTGAATTTGATTTTTAGTGGGTTTCCCGCATCCCACTAGGTGAATACCAGGCTGATATCAAAGTCCCGCTTCAGTCATACCATTCGCAATCATTAGGAAACTCTCGCTCACTTTCACATTAAAAACGCTACATGCAGACAGTTGGAGTACACATATTCCGTCTCGGTGTGATAACATTATGGCGACAGGAAGAGCGTAATGCGCCCCTTAAATTAACCATGCCCAATCCCTCAATAACTATGCCGACCCTACGCCAATGCGATGCACAGGAACAAGAAAAAATAAGAAAATATTGAAAACTTCATAGAAATGTTTGTAAGGCACTTTAATTTGAGACTACTCGAGAAACTCTTCTTTCATTTTCTTCACAGATTTCAGCCTGTGTACCAGCACATACAGAACATATATCACGACAGAGATTTTATTCTGATCATTTCTACCTGAACTTATATGGCTTGAGTTGTAACAAATCCTGTGTTTAACTAGATACATGTGGTCTTCAATAAGGTCTTTGTGCAGCCAAGGCCCTGCACGATAACTATTATTGTGTTTTCCTCTCATATCCTCTGAAAAACTGTTTTCTGAGATTAGAACTGCGGTGCGTAGTTGGCTTCCAGAGAGCTACGAATGTCTATCTATCGACGGTCACCTCTGGTATACTAGTATCAGCAGTCCGTCGCAGTTTATATTACAAACAGGTATCATACAAAATGGATACTTGATAGTGTACTTGCAGTATCATCGCTATTTGCTACTTCATCAAGTTCTGCTTTTTGGGGCTTTAGCTTTTTCAGATTACCAACCTTGGTAAGATCGACCAGATAAGTGTCTTGTGAAACTGTTAAGTACATTCAACTGAGCTCTGAAAAAAGAAGTTCCCATTGGTTATCCACTGACAACTGAAAGCGCTGGATTCCTCCCAGCATCTGCAGCCAAAGGTAGTGGGTATCATTTCGCTCTCAAATTTACCTGTCAAGAAGAGTAGATGGGAAAATTTACTGGTGAGAAAAGATAAAGAATGGAAAAAGTGCTTACGTTCAGTTATCTGCAACACATTCGGAGGGAAACACATCTACTAACATCATTTGCGTGTTACTTGCTCGTCGGCTTCTTCTTCTTTATGACGTTTTAGTTTCTTTTTTGACGATCCAGATTTTTAAGCCACAGAACACCGCTTTCTGAGTTCATTATTAAATCATAGACACTAAATATTAACGCTGGCAAGATCTAAACTGAAAGAACCAACAATTATTAGGAATGTAGGCTTTCTCGGTGAATACTGCTGATGAAATCTTCTGACGAAGATGATGAGAATGACACTCATCGAAACGTCGCAGATTTTCGACGCAGCTATCCGGATGCAAGCCCGTGAAGATTTCATCAATTATTAGGAAGACAACGTTTCGAGATGGAGTTTTAAAAATTCCCCCATAAGACATAAAAAAATTCCCCAAATTGATACCACTTTGACAATTTTTCTCCGAATAGCTTAAACCTACCTATTCCCTTAAAATATTTGTTGCTGTCAGTGGTGACAGTTCTAAGAGTTGTGATTTTGTGTTATCGCGCTCATCAAAAAATTATAGTACAAATGGTTCAAATGGCTCTGAGCACTATGGGACTCAACTGCTGAGGTCATTAGTCCCCTAGAACTTAGAACTAGTTAAACCTAACTAACCTAAGGACATCACAAACATCCATGCCCGAGGCAGGATTCGAACCTGCGACCGTAGCGGTCTTGCGGTTCCAGACTGCAGCGCCTTTAACCGCACGGCCACTTCGGCCGGCAATTATAGTACAGAAACTAAAATTTTTAACGTGTAAATAACAACAATAGCCTGATCAGAAGAATAAGATAACCTGCTGCAAGTATGATACATTTGCTTTCTTCGTGCCTTTTGTGGTGTTCTGTTGATTTACCATTGTCGTACCACCTAAAGGTACATCACACATACACCTCTATCCACTACATAAAGGTGAACACACATAATCTGTGCCGATATTTTTTACTTACATCTATTGAATGCTCTTAACCGCTGATAAGTCATTACGTTTGTTTAATTAGAGCAAATCATACAAATGACGACACGTTTCCAAGAGAGCCTCAATATCTGAAACAACACATACTCATAGGACATACTCTATAATGCGAAACCGTGAACTATAATCTTCAGCTAAAACGACGAAATTCAATGTGCCTTCTCCTCAACACCGATACGATCACGAAAGTGGATAAACATCCCAGACGGTCGAAACTGGGTATGCACACGCCATAGTGATGTCACGGTGAGGTATCACTGTGGTGAGCCTAACGTCCCCTACAAAAGGAAACGTGCATCACTTGATTTGAAGAGAGATTAAAGTTTACTGAGTATCTAGAAAACGAAGTATATGTTGTCTGAACTAAAATACCAGAGACAGCGTTAGTAGTAAGGCTAGATCAATAAAATTCTTCCCCAACTTCCCCAGTATCGAAATTTTCTTCTCAAAAAACATCCCCGTAACTTCCGTTCACCAAATAAAATACTTTCAGCAAAATCGTCAAACAAATCTGAATGCCCTATAGAAAAGCAGCAATAAACATTCACATCGCATTGTTACCAACTTCCACACAAGAATAGGCGTTGTCAAATTACCAAGTCTATTAACGAACAGCAGTAACTCATGTGAAGGTCTGTTTCTATAATATTTGATTAATGAAAATGGTGCATCACGGATTATAGCTATCAGACTGAGCTAATACCAAGATATTAAAAAGTCGCGAAGGTCCCTTCTGTGAACGACTTTTCAATGCTTTGCTCTGAGACGTATCTCAGACCAAGCAGCGTCCAGATTCATTTCGAATAATAAGTTATACCCTTCTGAAGCTTCATCACGTAACTCTTCAGAATGGCTGACCTGAAGCATGTCGGACTTTAATAGGTGAAAGAAAAAGAGAGCCCTTGTTTCTCGAAATACTTGTATCTGATTCGAAATGTTTCATCAGCGTTATCCACAAACCACAAAAGATAGGCGCGTAATCATACTTCCTCACTGCTGTGTCCTTGTTGGTGTCACACAACGAATATATTCCATGGAAGTCAGAAACATAAACCTGAAACGAAAATCACTTTCTCCAGAGAATTTTAGGAGACTGTTTTACTCTAAGAATATGAGTATTACGAGACCTTCACACCCAGCGTATGGTCTGGTCAGATATGTAATAGAATTACTGACGCTTTTACTGGGGCATCGTGTCCATTGCGCTAAGAACTTATACGACTGCGTAAAATTGATGAAGGGCATTTGTCCCGTATCGATGTCCCGACTGTGAGCCTCGATTTAACATCGTTATTCACCCTAGTGTACCTGATATATCTGTTGACCCCGCTGCCTAAATTCCGAGCCATATGTGGTGAGATTTTCCCACATGCTCTTTATACTACTTGCTTTGAGAGAAATGGGCGTTTTTAAGAGTAGCTCGATGGTGTGGCAATGGCATCTTCTCTGGAGTAAGGAAGAACAACATTTTGAGCATATTTCTATAGAGACCGCACGCCTCAAAAACGAACACTTTATAGATACGTCGTAACATTTTCATTGTGTGGCCACGTGGCAAGGAGTACAAGGTGTATTTTCTGGACATATCAACCCACTCCACCACTGAGTTGCTGAAAGATGGCGGTTCACATTCCGTTAAATCTATGTACAGAGGAAACAACATGCTATATTAGAGCACACTGTATTCAGGAAACCAACCTACACGGATTTATATTTACGTGCATAACGCTGCCAATGGTCAACTCACTGCTGCCCTATTTTGAGAACTTTTGTCCACAGCTCCCGGACCGTTCGTTACCACGAAACCTTTTTATGTACGTTACCAAAATACCTGTGTAACGTCTTCTGGACCAATTATTCCAGTGAAGCGCAAATTAAAAACGCCATGCGAACAACGTGCAGCTCCGACATAACGCAGGAAAAGACAAACGACTGGCGTTTCTTCCGTAGCTGAGACTATCGACAACCAAGATCTCAAGGATGATATAGGTAAATGTTAAAATAATCTTCCTACCACCGCCGAAGATTAATGATGTAGTTCGCTCGGTCAGGGGTCCAGTGGGAGTGCGCGCGTCTGGCGTCTACAGTATCTTATTGTATAAGCACAGGCAGTAGTAAATCGGGCAAACACAACTCTGGGTTCTGCAGAGCGGCTTGAAGCCCGACATTTCTTTCACCTGAGGGGGAAAGACAAATCGGTAGTCGGGGACCATAGCATGTGAGAAAGCCATCTGTTTGACTCTGAAGGAACGAGAGAGTTCTGCATCATAGTAAATGAAGCCATAGAGATTTGGACTAGCGATGGACACCTAATCAAGTGTTGGCTACCAAATAATCTGTGCGTGTGAGCCACTGCTGGCAACAATACCCTGCGAGGATGGTCATCCACTAGACATTCAAATGGCATCCAAGGTGGATTGATCACACCAGGACTCGAGAGTGGCTTCTTCTCCCCCTCCCAGTCACGATGATATAAGGGAGGTGGAAGGTCCACCACGTTGCATTGTCTATATAGAGGCAACCATCGGAAAGTCGCAGACGGGATGTGGGGGAGGGAAGATGGGGGGCTGAGAAAGATTGTAACTTAACCCATTTGATAGGCTAACTGATGTTATTTCAGTAATTACAAAATCGAGTTAAATTTTCAAAGGACATGCTAGTTAGAGATTACTTATTAGTATGACGTTGAACCCGCTCTGGCCTTATGCATGCACTGATTCGGTGTGGCAGGTGGTCATTAAGAGGCTGCATACTCTCCTGGGGCAAGCTGTTCCATAAAATTGCAGAACTGCTCCTATATATCCTGGATACTGGAAGTGGCACGGAACTAAAGTCCAGGTTGGCCTCACATGTTCTATTAGAAACACATCTTGGGGATTTTGTTCGCCTCGAGAGTACCACATCAAACTGCCCTATTGAAAAATCTCACCACGATACGTTCGCACGAGAGGTAACACATGAGGAAGCAGGATATCTGTGACATATACAGGATGTTACAAAAAGGTACGGCCAAACTTTCGGAAAACATTCCTCACACACAAAGAAAGAAAATATGTTATGTGGACATGTGTCCGGAAACGCTTACTTTTCATGTTATAGCTCATTTTATTACTTCTCTTCAAATAAAATTAACCATGGAATGGAAACACACAGCAACAGAACGTACCAGCGTGACTTCAAACACTTTGTTACAGGAAATGTTCAAAATGTCCTCCGTTAGTGAGGATACATGCATCCAACCTCCGTCGCATGGAATCCCTGATGCGCTGATGCAGCCATGGAGAATGGCGTATTGTATCATCGCCGTCCACAATACGAGCACGAAGAGTCTCTACATTTGGTACCGGGGTTGCGTAGACAAGAGCTTTCAAATGCCCCCATAAATGAAAGGCAAGAGGGTTGAGGTCAGGAGAGCGTGGAGGTCATGGCATTGGCCCGCCTCTACCAACCCATCGGTCACCGAATCTATTGTTGAGAAGCGTACGAACACTTCGACTGAAATGTGCAGGAGCTCCATCGTGCATGAACCACATGTTGTGACGTACTTGTAAAGGCACATGTTCCAGCAGCACAGGTAGGGTATCCCGTATGAAATCATGATAACGTGCTCCATGGAGCGTAGGTGGAAGAACATGGGGGCCAATCAAGATATCACCAACAATGCCTGCCCAAACGTTCAAAGAAAATCTGTGTTGATGACGTGACTGCACAATTTCGTGCGGATTCTCGTCAGCCCACACATGTTGATTGTGGAAATGTACAATTTGATCACGATGGAGTGAAGCCTCATCCGTAAAGAGAACATTTGCACTGAAAAGAGGATCAACACATTGTTGGATGAACCATTCGCAGAAGTGTACCCGTGGAGGCCAATCAGCTGCTGATAGTGCCAGCACACGCTGTACATGGTACGGAAACAACTGGTTCTCCCGTAGCACTCTCCATGCAGTGACGTGGTCAACGTTACCTTGTACAGCAGCAACTTCTCTGACGCTGACATTAGGGTTATCGTCAACCGCACGAAGAATTGCCTCGTCCATTGCAGGTGTCCTCGTCGTTCTAGGTCTTCCCCAGTCGCGAGTCATAGGCTGGAACGTTGCGTGCTCCCTAAGACGCCGATCAATCGCTTCGAACGTCTTCCTGTCGGGACACCATCGTTCTGGAAATCTGTCTCGATACAAACGTACCGCGCCACGGCTAATGCCCCGTGCTAATCCATACATCAAATAGGCATCTGCCAACTCCGCATTTGTAAAAATTGCACTGACTACAAAACCACGTTCGTGAAGAACACTAACCTGTTGATGCTACGTACTGATGTGCTGTAGAGCAATGAGTCGCATGTCAACACAAGCACCGATGTCAGCATTTCCTTCCCTCAATTGGGCCAACTGGCGGTGAATCGAGGAAGTACAGTACATACTGACGAAACTAAAATGAGCTCTAACATGGACATTAAGCGTTTCCAGACACATGTCCACATAATATCTTTTCTTTATTTGTGTGTGAGGAATGTTTCTTGAAAGTTTGGCCGTACCTTTTTGTAACACCCTGTAGATGGTCCACAATAATTTTGCTGAATCACTACCAGCAAAAACCTGAAACCATATATAATGGAGTCCCACGTCATGCCACCAGGAGAAAAACCACTGTGCCTCTCCAGAACATTTTCGAAAGAGATCTCTCCACAGGTCACCACCATACTTGAACCTGGGACCTTTGACATTCACAGGCAATTACTGTAGCAACTCAGCTAGCTGATCACCACTCACATCCCGTCCTCACAACCATGTCTCCACAATATCCTTTCTTCCAGGAGTGCTAGTCCACCAAGCTATGCAGGAGAACTTCTGTGAAGTTTGCAAGTAGCTGATAAAGTACTGATAGAAACATAGCTGCGAAGTCGGGTCGTGAATCATGCTCGGTTAGCTCAGTTGGTAGAACACTAGCCCGTTAAAGGTAAATATCCAGGGCAGTAGCCCAAGTTCAACACACAGTTTTAATCCATCTGGAAGTTCTGAATTGTGAACTATTCGAGAAAGCAACATAATAGCGGAACAAGCTGTACTCTAAATACACGTGGTGGTTGGTACTACACAGACGTTTAACTTCAACCTGAATAGTCACACACAAAACAGAGTCACGATTAGAAAGATTCAAATGCACTGCACAACAGAATTAAATTATCACTTTTTCGAAACCGCATATTTGTCTCCTATGAAGACGTGTTAGTTTGAAATTTGGCCTAAAGATGCCTACAGCCTTCCTCAGTAGTGACAAAATCGTGACGTCCTGCGACGTCACACTCGGGCTTGTCGACACTTCAAACATCAAGATGTCACCACATGCGAAAAAAATGCCCATAGCTCTGACGTTCATGTGAGATGTAAGGCAGGTTAATGATGACACTTCGACACCAAATTTCACTGCAATTATGCCCAATACCACCATGTTCGTGTCACACGATGGGAGGTTCGTCGCATCGCAGCACAGAGTCGACACGAAATGGCCTCAGGGGGTGGCGGAAAAGGAGTTAATGAAACCTCCTCATCCCCTGAGGCGTTGTTTCCTACACAGTTTGCGGTCGGAAATGACCGTTCACGGTGCGATGACGGACAGGACGATGTTATTGACAATCTTTCACACTGATGACATGCCGCAGACGATTAAACTCTTCTCTAATGACATCATGGGCTAGGAACCTTTTGAATGTGTTCGCAGTGCGAGCGCAGGGTTTGCTCTCATGTACGATGTGGAGCCCCAAGGGACCGTTCAAAATCATTCGGCGAAATTTGAAGATAATCTGATGCAGTAAAGGATGCTTATGCTTTTCAGCCCTCCTGCTTTGCACCCTCTTGTGGTCTCATCATGGAGGCTTTCGACATTGACACATGAGTGAGTAAAACGGCGAAGGCCCTATTTAAGGCGCCTCAGTTCGGCAACAATCTCGGTGCCACATGCCCAAGTTTGTTGAGCACTTTGAAAATGTACCTGTGTTGGAAAAACCTATGACGAGAATCCTAAGAGAATGTAGGTAAGGAACCACAATACACCTCTTCATTACGGCATGCCAACTAGGAAGTAACCAGGACTCCCTCACGATCATTTTCCGTGCCGGTTCATATTTAAAGTGCTCAATAATCGTGGACGGGTGGCAATGACGGTATCACCGGACTGGCTGGGGGTCGAAGACGGTCTCTTTGCGGTTTTTTTTTCAGGAATATGGCAATGTTGCACTCCTCTGAGGTCACGGGGCGAACAAGAGGGCTGGAAAAACATAAGCACCCTTTGCTGCCCCAGTGGCATTCAAATTTCGTCAAATAGTTTTGAACAATCCCTTGTGGTTCTACATTTTATGCAAAAATTGTGGTCGCACTGCACTACAAAGGGATGCGATAACGTTCGGTATGGGTGCTGGCCCATGAAGCTTTTCGACAAGTGTTAAAGCGTTCTTGGTGTGTCACAGTGTCAAAGGTTGGCAAGACCGTCGTCCTCTAGCTCTTCTCACTGTGAACTCTTGTTTTCGGCTGAAAAATGTGTGGAAATCAAAGCCTCATGGAATGGGACGGTTTCAGTGACACCCTGTATGCCACCCTCTGAAGCTTTCCTCGTGTCTATTTTGAGCGGTGGTATGTCTGAAATGTTTTCCTCAACCACACATAAGAAATCACATGATTTCAATGCAGGACGTTGCGCTTCTAACGTTCATCTCGGAAGCGTCGAAATAAGGCGTGAACATCCCAACTTGTGACACGTCCACTGCGGTGTTGGACAGAATTGTGTTCAAATTTGGTGCCAATGTGACATCATTAAAACACTTGACAACTTTTTTTCTCACTTGTGTCGACATCTTGCTGTTTGAAGTGTCAACGAGCCCGACGGTGACACTGCAGGGCGCAAGGCTTTTGCATCATTACAGAGGACGGTTGTAGGCACTTTCAGCTAAATTTCAGCCTTATGCTTCGGAATGGGAATGATAACGGGGTTTGGAAAAGTGATCATTTAATTATGTTGTACAGTGTAGAAAAATAGAGTTACAAATACTACGGTGAATGCTAACAATAAACTTGAGAAATTTAAACAATAATTACTCTGTACAAGGTCACACACATAGATCACATAGAGAATAAAATTGAATATAAGTATTCATTTCGCACAATTCAAGGGTTGTGCTGAGTGCGCGGGTTCAGCACCATACCTCTCACAAATCATGAACTTCAAAGTTAAGGTAAACTGAGAATCTCCTCGGAATTTTATTATGACTTTTCCGGAATGAATCTCTTGACTCTTAATTCAAGTAAATGCGGGAACTGTGTGCATTTCAGGCAGAAAATTCAGCTAATTCAGACAAAATGGATATTTATGGCTACTGTTCCGCGTAGAGCACGAGATAACGGCAACGACCCCAGGAAGCATTTCCAAAAAACTTTGTGACAGCTGTTGGCCACCAGGTTTTGCATCTGACTTCTTTACCAAGTAGGAGACATCTGGACCAGTCGAAATCTTTGCTCTAAAAGAGCTGGTGGGTGCTTAGTCACTCGAATGACGATAAGAAAATTCGGGATGATCGTTGCTCTACATCACATCAGGGCATGTTTTACTTTAACTCTAAGGAGAATTTGCATCACTTTGCAGAGGAAAGAAATAAGCTGCTTTGATTTCTGCAGGTACATATGCACACTCTATTATCCACTCATCCACACAAAACATAGCTGATTCATGACATCGATTAAGAAAAAGGATAGAGGTTGCTGATGCGAGAGCCAAATAAAGCAAATTGGTCCGTACCACTTCTTTCTCCAAGCATAGGATGGAAGAATGATACAATACAGCAGAAAACAAAGCTGCTTGGTTCATTCACAGTAAAGGAAATATAATAAATGTCATTTGCGTGAATGGAGGTTCAATCTGCCCCCTTTCAACGCTTGTTACATTAACAGGTCCAACTTCTGAAATACCTTTCTAAATATACGAATAGGTCCGCAACCAATAAATCTTAGTGTGGAATTTTGATGATGTTTGTCTGTTACTGGTTTAGAAGATCTTGTACCTAATGAGTAAGAGCTCCACAATGACACATACACTATCTGTTCAAAAGTGTCTTCAAACACTTACGTAATGCGCAATTGACCACTGGATGTTGCGAGGTAGACCAGTCAACGAAGCAAAATCAAGAGAAAAATAATGTAATCGCAAACTTTCTACTGTGGCAGGAGCGAGTGTCATGAACAACGTGCTAAAAATGCTGACAGATGGGGTCTGAGCGTATTAGTGAGGGGTTCTTTAACAGTCACTGTTTTAATCTTTCTTGAATAACTCTAAAACAGCGGCATGTAGTGAAAATGTTTCCAAGTACAAAACTCAGTTAAATTAAATTTCACGCAAATAACGTCCCACTCAGTTTTCTTTTAGACTAATAGTGTACGTGTTTCAGGGGATGCAACAATCCCAGTTAAAAAAAAAAAACAATGTTTTAAAGGTACAAAATAATTTTACTGTTAACTGTAGTGGTATAAGTACAAATATTCCACGTGTCTGCAAACTGAAGAGCTATCAGCTGCTTCTTCACTCTATCTAGCCCATTTCATCACAAGAAAGAACAAAAAAGTGTTTCTCAAAAATGTACCGACCCTCTGGGGACACATTATGGATCATTGGTGACGCAGTCAGCAGACATGCCCGGAGGTGTTTATTTTCCACGAAATGCGTTAACACTACATGGAATACAGATGTAAGGTACTAATAATACTAACGCAAGAAACGTAAAATTAAGTGACAAAAGTCATGGGATACCTCCTATATCATGCCGGACCTCCTTTACAACAGCGTATTGCAACAACTCGACGTGGCATGGACTCAACAAGTGGTTGGAAGTCCCCGCAGAAATACTGAGCTATGCTGCCTTCACAACCGTCCGTAATTGGGTGGGTGTTGCCGGTTCAGGACTTTGTGCACGAACTGATCTCTCGATTATGTCCCATAATTGTTCGATGGGATTCATGTAGGGCAATCTGACTGGCCAAATCATTGGCTCGAGTTGCTCAAAATGTTCTTCAAAGCAACTGTGAACAATTGTGTTCCGCTTACATGGAACATTGTCATTCATAAAAATACAATCGTTGTTTTGGAACATGAAGTCCATGAATGGCCGCAAATAGCGTACAAGTAGCCGAATATAACCGTTGGCAGTCAATTATCGTTTCAATTGGACCACAGGACCCAGTCCACTACATGTAAACACAGCCTACACAGTTATGGAGCAACCATCAGCTTGCACCATGCCTTGCTGACAATTTAGGTCCATGGCTGCTCGCCACAGTCGAACTCTACGAACAGCTCATCCCAACAGAAATTGGGACCCATCTGACAGGCCACGATTTTCCAGTCGCCTAGGGTCCAACCCATATGGTAATGACCCAGGAGAGGCGCTGCAGGCGATGTCGTGCTGTTAGCAAAGACACTATCGTCGGTCGTCTGCTGCCACAACCGATTAGCTGGCCAGAGTGGCCGAGTGGTTCTAGGCGCTTCAGCCTGTAACCGCACGACCGCTACGGTCGCAGGTTCGAATCCTGCTTCGGGCATGGATGTGTGTGATGTCCTTAGGTTAGTTAGGTTTAAGTAGTTCTAAGTTCTAGGGCACTGAGGACCTCAGAAATTAAGTCCCATAGTGCTCAGAGCCATTTGAACCACAACCGATTAATGTCAAATGTTGCCCCACTGTTCTAACGGATGCGTCCGTCATACGTCGCACACTGATTTCTGTTGTTATTTCATGCAGTGTTGCTTGTCGGTTAGTACTGACAATTCTATGCTGAACGCCGCTTCACTCGCTAGTTAGGTGAAAGCCGTCGGCCATTGCGTTGTGCGTGGTGAGAGGTAACGCATCAAATTTGGTATTCGCGGCCACTGTTAACGCTGTGTATCTAGGACTTTCCTAAACATTTCTGAAATGGACTATCTCATATGTCTACTTCCAACTACCATTATGTATTCAAAGTCTGTTGAAACCCATGGTGCGCCATGATCACGTTGGGAACATTTCCACATGAATCAGCTGAGTAAAAATGACAGCTCCGCCAATTTACTGCCCTTTTATACTTCGTGTGCGCGATGCTACGGCCATCTGTGTGTGTTTCTATGGCTGTACCGTGATTTTTGTCACCTCAGTGTATATGGATAGGATCTACAGGGTGACAGTTATAGAACTATATGAAATAGAATCGTCATAACTTCTGAACACTTTTCATTAGGACGTTCAAACTGCACTGTTGGCCGCGGGGCACGAGGTGTTTTAGTATGCGCTGTATGGTTAGCTTTAGCGGCGAAGCCACTTTCATTTGGATGGGTTCCTCAATAATCTAAATTGGTGCATTTGGGAGACCGAGAATCCGCATTTCGTGATAGAGAAGTCTCTTCACCCTGATTGGGTGACTGTGTGGTGAGCAATGTCCAATCACAGAATAATCGGTGCGATATTTCTTGATGGAACAGTGACTATAGGACGTTAAGTGAAGGTTCTGGAAGATGATTTCATCCCCATTAACCTAAGTGTCCCTGATTTCGACAATATGTGATTCATGCAAGACGGAACTCGACCCCACGGAGCAGGAGATTGTTTGATGTCCTGAAAGAGAACATGGGAGAGCGCATTCTGGCTCTGTGGTGCCCAGAGGCCACTCGCATGGGCCTCGATTGGCCGCCATATTCTCTGGATCTGAACACATTCAACTCCTTTTTGCCGGGCTGTATTAAAGACAAGGTGTACAGCAATAACCCCAAAACCACTGCTGAGCTGAAGACAGCCACTCGAGAAGTCATCGACAGCATTGATGTTCCGACACTGCAGCGGGTCATGCAGAATTTCGCTCTTCGTCTGTGCCCCATCATCACCAATGATGGTAGGCGTATGAACAGGTCATAACTTAAATCCGAATATCTGTAATGACTTTTACACATTGAATAAAGATAGTGCACGCTACAGTTTGTAACTAATTTACGTTTTTTTCATATTGTTCAATAATTGTCACTCTGTACATACTGGTGTACAGTGCTAGAGAGGAAATTCATTTTCATACATTCCGTAAGTCAGCTGCAGCGTTCTTCCGGGGAAGACAAAAAGACAACCTCCTCCACAAATGGTGAGCGCTTTACGTTGTGTAGAGAGTTCGTGCATTCCCAACATATCCTGTACAGTTGTGTTATGTGAGTAGACAAAATAAGTTCACTTTGCACATGCCCACACTGAAGTTATTTTCTGATTAGTAAATGAATATTTACTGGCGGTGGTTGAGTGATCTCCAGTGTAAAATACGTTCCTATGATCAATGGCTGTGAAGTGCAGAATTAGTGTGATGTTGTCAGTGACTTTTGTAGCGTTAGTGGAAACGGGATAGCGTTGGTAAAAGTCTCAGTCTGCTGCTGTTTATTGTTGGTAGTATATTTTAAGGCTGTGTAATTATGATTTAATTATTTTATTTGAATTAATGCAATACCAGAAAGTTACTCCACGTAACGTCACATTAACTGTGTCCTTGGTAGACTGCATAAATCTCTTCCATTCAGGAATTGCTAGAATTTATCGAGTGGTTACATTGAACGGGATCACTTGCCACACACCCATGGTACACTATGTGATCAAAAGTATCCGGACGCACCCAAACACATACCTTTTCAAATTAGGTGCATTGTGATGGCACCTAATGCCAGGTACTCCATATCAGCGACCTCAGCAGTCATTAGACATCGCGAGAGAGCATAATGGGGCTCTGCGCGGAACTCACGGACTTCGAACGTGGTCAGGTGATTGGGTGTCACGCGAGATTTCTACACTCATAAACATCCCTAGGTACACTCTTTCCGATGTGATAGTGAAGTGGAAACGTGAAGGCAAAAGTACAGTCATCTGTTGACTGACAGAGACCACCCACAGTTGAAGAGGTTCGTAATATGTAATAGGCAGACATCTATCCAGACCATCACACAGGAATTCCAAACTACATCAGTATCTACTGCAAGTACTACGACAGTTAGGCGAGAGGTGACAAAACTAGGATTTCATGATCGAGCGGCTGCTCATAAGCCACACATAAAGCAGGTAAATGCCAAAAAACGCCTAGCTTGGTGTAAGGAGCGTAAACATCGGACAATTAAACAGTGCAAAAACGGTATGTGAAGTGACGAATCTCGGTTCACAATGTGGCGATCCGATGGCAGGGCGTGGGTATGGCGAGTGCCCGGTGCACGTCATCCGCCAGCGTGTGTAGTGCCAACAGTAAAATTCGGAGGCGGTGGTGTTATAGTGTGGTCGTGTTTTTCGTGGACGGGGCTTGCACCCCTTGTTGTTTTGCGTGGTACTATAACAGCACAGGCCTACACTGATGTTTTAAGCACCTTCTTGCTTTCCACTGTTGAAGAGCAATTTTGGGATGGCGATTGTATCTTTCAACAGGATTCAGCACCTGTTCATAACGCACGGCTTGTGGCCTGGTTACACGACAATACCATCCTTGTAATGGACTGTCTGCATAGAGTCCTGACCTAAATCCTACAGCACACCGTTGGGATGATTTGGAACGCCAACTTCGTGCCAGGCCTCACTTTCTAAAAAGTATTGAAGCCAGTTATTTAGGAGATAATAAAGTAGACATTGTCGCACAAATGATGACAGTTTATTACACCTGCGACAGTCTCCTCAGTGTGGGAGACAGTTGACATCTCCAGCTGCTGAACTTTTTTTACATAATACCTCTCGTAACAACTACACATAAATACTCATTCAATAAACTGAAAATAACTCCACTGCATAAACAAGCTCAGTGAAGTTATTTTGTCTATTCACAAAACAGAACTGGATTGGAACTGCTGGGGATATTTCTGCAAAATGTATGGTGAGCAGAGGTTGTGGTGGAAGTTAAATTCCTGGAAGAACGCTACAGATAACTTATAGGATGAGCGAGAATGAATTTCCCCTCCACCATTTTAGACCAGAGCGTATAGACTTAAATAGATTCCGTCTATATACACAACTGGCCATTAAAATTGCTACACCACGAAGATGACGTGCTACAGACGCGAAATTTAACCGAAAGAAAGAAGATTCTGTGATATGCAAATGATTAGCTTTTCAGAGCATTCACACAAGGTTGGCAACGGTGGTGACACCTACAACGTGCTGACATGGGGAAAGATTCCAACCGATTTCTCATTCACAAACAGCAGTTGACCGGCGTTGCCTGGTGCAACGTTGTTGTGATGCCTCGAGTAAGGAGGCGAAATGCGTACCATCACGTTTGCGACTTTGATAAAGGTCGGATTGTAGCTCATCGCGATTGCGGTTTATCGTATCGCGACATTGCTGCTCACATTGGTTGAGATCCATTTACTGTTAGCAGAATATGGAATCGGTGGGTTCAGGAGAGTAATACGGAACGCCGTGCAGGATCCCAACGGCCTCGTGTCACTAGCAGTCGAGATGACAGGCATCTTATCCGCATGGCTGTAACGGATCGTGCAGCCACGTCTCGATCCCTGATTCAACAGATGGAGACGTTTGCAAGACAACAACCATCTGCAAGAACATTTCGACGACGTTTGCAGCAGCATGGACTATCAGCTCATAGACCATGGCTGCGGTTCCCCTTGACGCTGCATCACAGACAGGAGCGCCAGCGATAGTGTACTCAACGACGAACCTGGGTGCCCGAATGGCAAAACGTAATATTATTGGGATGAATCCAGGTTCTGCTTACAGCATCATCATGGTCGCATCCGTGTTTGGCGACATCGCGGTGAACGCTCATTGGAATCGTGTATTCGTCATCGCCATACTGGCGTACCACCCGGCGTGATAGTATCGGGTGCCATTGGTTACAAGTCTCGGTCACCTCTTGTTCGCATTGACGGCACTTTGAACTGTGGATGTTTCATTTCAGATGTGTTACGACCCATAGCTCTACCCTTCATTAGATCCCTGCGATACCCTACATTTGAACAGGATAGTGCACGACCACATGTTGCAGGTCCTGTACGGGCCTTTCTGTACACAGGAAATGTGCGACTGCTGCCCTGCACAGCACATTCTCCTGATATCTCACTAATTGAAAACGTCTGGTCAATTGTGGTCGAGCAACTGGCTCGTCACAATAAGCCAGTCACTACTCTTGATGAACTATGGTATCGTGTTGAAGCTGCATGGGCAGCTGTACCTGTACACGCCATCCAAGCTCTGTTTGACTCAATGCCCAGGCGTATCAAGGTCGTTATTACGGCCAGAGATGATTGTTCTGGGTACTGATTTCTCAGGATCTATGCACCCAAATTGCGTGAAAATGTAATCAAATGGCTCTGAGCACTATGGGACTCAGCTGCTGAGGTCATTAGTCCCCTAGAACTTAGAACTAGTTAAGCCTAACTAACCTAAGGACGTCACACACAACCATGCCCGAGGCAGGATTCGAACCTGCGACCGTAGCGGTCTCGCGTTTCCAGACTGCAGCGCCAGAACCGCGCGGCCACTTCGGCCGGTTGAAAATGTAATCACATGTCAGTTCTAGTATAATATATTTGTCCAGTGAATACCCGTTTATCATCTGCATTTCTTCTTGGTGTAGCAATTTTAATATCCAGTAGTGTACTTTTCTAGCGGTAGTATTATTAGTAACTAATATATATGTATTCCACGTTGTTTTAACGCATTTTCTAGGTGATAAACATCCACCGAGAATGTCTGCTCACTGCGTCGCAATCGGTGTCCTCCGGAGGGTCGATATACCTCTGTGAAACACGTTGTTGTTGCATCTTGCTGCGAAGTGGCTAAAAAGAGTGGAGAATCGGCATCTAGGTCTTCAGTTTGCTGACGTATGGAGGAGAAAAGTTCATGATCACAATCCAGCGACGTACCTTCCCTCACGTGTTTATGCTCCACCACCTCACGATCGTCCATATAACATCCTCAGAACATAAATTATGCATTAATAAGGCTCTAGTGCTGTTATGTGTGATACATACATTGAATACATGTTCTTAGTCTACTTCATTTAACAGTAAACAATGGTTTTATGCCATTAAAACCCTATTTTTAGATAACTGCGATTTTTCCATCCACCGCAGCAGGGAAACTATTAGTCCTAGAGGTAACATTAATATGACCTCTTAGTACGAAATTTAATGATCTTCATTTTTTTACGTAAAAACAATTTCGCGTTAAGTCGGAGTTTTCGATTTATTCCAGGAAAACTTAAAAAGGGGCCTATAACCATCCCCCACGCCCTTCCATCCCACCCCAATCCAACGTCCACACACAAACTTTTTAGTACGTTCTTCACAACATTCGCTACTGCCACTATGTAATAATAAGAGACCAAATGATTTTTCCCCACATTCAACCTTCGTTGGTCGTGTTCAGTGGGCCATCAGCCAGACAAGCCAGTAAAAAGGATGGAGTGTTGAGTTATCAGTAGAGAAGAAGTAACAGCAGAGTGATTCTGTTAGAACAGTTGAGTGACTTCGAACGTGGACTAGTCATTGAATGTCACCTGAGTTACAAGCTGCTCAAATCGATTCTTGGTGAAGTAATAGTGAAGTGTAAACGCAAAGGATGCACGGGGGACATTCGAGCACTGCAAAGGGTGGTTGTAAAGAATCCAACAAAATCGTTCAAACGAGTCACTCGTCAACTCCACTGTGCTGTCAGCAGTGCAGTTAGCACAATTCCAGAACGTAGGTAGTTAAAAAGAATGGGGTACATTGGTCGGGCGACTCCACATACTAAAATGTACACCACAAATGTTGTGAAAATGGGAACTGCTGTTGAAGTGCGGTATTCACAGAATAAGGAGGTAGCCAGGGACTCGTACTGATAGCCAATCTACTGATTGTAACTGTGGTGTCACTGCCAGACACCACACTTGCTAGGTGGTAGCTTTTAAATCGGCCGCGGTCCGCTAGTATACGACGGACCCGCGTGTCGCCACTGTCAGTGATAGCAGACCAAGCGCCGCCACACGGCAGGTCTAGAGACACTTACTAGCACTCGCCTCAGTTGTACAGCCGACTTGCTAGCGAAGCTACATTGACAAATACGCTCTCATTTGCCGAGACGATAGTTAGCATAGCCTTCAGCTACGTCATTTGCTACGACCTAGCAAGGCGCCATTTATCCTTTGCTATGTATCTAATAAAGCATGTGCAGTAACGAGAGATGTACTACAATAATGGATTAAAGTTAAGTATTCCAGCAACTACGTTCTTTCCTTACTAGACTCAACTACTTTACTGTTCCAGACCTCACGCCAGTCTGCGTGAGCTTAACGCGTGCTTTTCGGCACCCTCGCATAGTGACTTGGCTGTCTTGCCAAGTCACATCAGTAACAATAATTATAAAGTGTATTTTTTGTGTAAAGATACTTTTTTTAAAAAATGGAACAGCCCCGCGATGTAGCCGCGCTGTCTAGGGCGCCTTGTAACGGTCCACGCGGCTCCCCCCGTCCTTCCTCCGGCATGGGTGTGTGTGTTGTCCTTATTGTAAGTTAGTTTAAGTTAGATTAAGCAGTGCTTAAGCTTAGGGACCGATGACCTCAGCAGTTTGGTCCCATAAGACCTTACGACAAATTTCAAATTTTCAAAACCCTTACAAGTTGTGTTCAAAATGACCACCGGCAGCGGCAGTACAAACTTCCAATCCGGTACGGAACGACTGCTGCAGACGTGCTCCCATTTCAGCAGAGATGCCCAGGCAGGCTGTAGTAATGCGTCGCTGCACATCATCGGGTGTACTTGGAATGTCCTTGTAGACAGCGTCTTTCAACTTTGCCCACAAAAAAGTCCACAGTCGTCAAATCCGATACGAGCCGGCTATGTTACAGGTTCCCTGCGTCCAGTCCAACGATTTGGAAACTATTCGTGAATATATACTGTAGTATTTCGTGCACTATTGGCTGAACAGTCGTCATCTTTTACCACTGGTTCCTCCTGGTCTGTAGAGGAACGTCTTCTAACATCCGCGGAATATGGCTGTTAGGAGGCCTCAATACTCTCCCGAGTTCAGCGTTCCGTCTGTGAAAACCGGGCCTATGAGGTGGTGGTTCACTATCCCACACCACGTATTTACATTTCATGGACGTTGACGTTAAACCTGACGAAGCCAACGAGGATTGTCAACAGACCAATAGCGCATGTTTCGGCAGTTTACCTAGCCATGGCTGGTAAATGTGTCTTCAACACTAAACAATATACATGACAAATCTGGAATGTCTTGTTGTGATGCCCATGTACAGAAATTAACATGATGCTTATAATCGTTTCCATGCAGCTCTTGATGGAGAGAGATGTGACAGGGATGGAAGCTATGTCGATGGAGAATGTGTAGGACTCTTACCTGAATCATGCCACTTCCTAGTGCGATTAACGGGAGCTGACGTGTGGATCAACTGTAACAGCAGCAAGAGCTTTAATTTCCTCCTCTCCTGTCTCTACTTGTTTCCTTCTGTTATTTTGTCTAGGTGTTACTCTACCACTCTCAAGTAACTGGTTGAAGAGGTCGATAAATCATTGCTAAGATGGTTGACGTCTATTGGGATATCTTGCCACATACATCATACACGAAAGAACTGTATGCTTCCTTCACTCTCCATACAGCATGAGCATGTCGGATTTTTCTGCAATAGTCCACTCACGACCTACTGCTTGGAGTATCACACACTAAGTAGTGAGCAAGTCGCAATGCACTCAACGAATATACAAGTTCATTGTAAGAAAATATAGAAACATCGTATCGAGTAAGTACGCAGGATGAACGGCACAAACAAGTGTCGGTATGGAGACTCTTTAGAATACGCTATCTCGTAAACGACTCGCTCTAGACTCCTGCAAAAAACACCACTGACATTTGCGAGCTAACATCCAAAAGTTGATCGAGCTCACATGCAGTTCCTCTTCGTCGAAATGTCTTGGCTCAAACTCGTCTAGGGGTCGAACCACACATGTCGCATTACAGCCCCTGAATTGGACACTTGTGGCCCCTTGGTTAAATTGTCTGGCTGATGTCAAGATTGCGAAACACACAGTTAATATAACATATAATAACAGTAATAATAACATCGGGAACGAAATTAACGACCCGTAAATGACGTAGGCCACACAGTTGTGATTTGGTTAGAATAATGCTTATTCAGAAAGAAAACTAATAACGAAAGTGGTTGTATTTAGAATTACTATTATACTCGAGCGCATATCCATTTGACACTTTTCGATCATTCATAATATCATCGCGAAACAAGTCAAATACTCAACTTCGATATTTACACGAAAAGTTAGAATTCACACCAGGCGCGGCTGCTCACCGCTCTGAGACTAAAACTCCCGCGATACCACACAACGCGAAATTTTCTAAGTCGTTTGAGTTCCTAGCTGCCCAAAGACCGACTGTCCGCTTTCGCGTCTCAATCCGAACTGTACCCTTTGGTGTCTCCAGCCCAACTATCCGCCTTCGCGTCTCCACCAGCGCTGTCTCTCTGCTCGTCCCCGGCCGCGTTTCCCGCACGCCAGATTTCCTCACTCAACTGACTAGGGCACTTCCCTTTCCTGAAGCCGTCCATCTGATTGGCTACAGCTTATTCTACATTATTTTACATTTTAACATATTTAAATAATCAAAGCTCGACCACTTTCACGTTCTAAATAAAGTAACAATAATATCCATTACGTAATAAACGTTAAAATTTTTAAATAAAACCAATAAAATTTCTTTCTTAACTTTGAATTTCACGGCCAGTAGCCATGCACCAATGTGCTTTCTGATAAATAAATAGAGAACAAAAGTAACTATTATGCACTAAACTTTGCAACATATATTCTCTTACCTAATGATTCTATAAGGTGTCATGCTGTCATCGTTCAATGTGTTTTGTGTGGAGAAATGATGATCTGATGGTTAACTGAAAATTTAAATAATTTAAATGTACTATATCTTTTAAACAAATAAAGTTAAAGAGTTGATGTTTACAACATTTGTCATTTTAATGATGCGCTTTTATATGAAACGTCGCTCGTTAAGATCGACTTAAGTGTTCAGATTTTAGCATTCAGGTCTTTGTTACAAAACATGTGAATTTCACTTTAACAGTAAATCCTAAACTATTACAGATATGTTTAATATTCAAGTTTTATTTGGATCACCATGAAAATTCATGGAGGATGGCAGATTAAAATTAGACTGGCTTGATTCCCTGCACTACTACAGAATTAAATAGTTTTCATAAATGTTTCCCTTTATGGCCGATCTTAGGTCCGCCATATTTAACACTGCTACGTCTTCTTAGCCACAAAAGCCTTCAAGTAGGTTTTCCTATGACGTAGGTTCTCGTCTGTCTCATTCGTACACTACTGTCTCAATAGACTACAGCCTCACTAGACAATAGATGCCTGTGAGTTTCCCCATCTCGGGCTGACTCTGCGCCATTTGTGGCAGCGGTTATGGACGACAGGGTTCGTTTCACAATTTCTGTAGGCTGATTCTTTCGGCCATGTATTTAAACGAGATCGCAATGCTCACACATTCTAACGAAAACTAATTTTAGTTTATTATGGTCAGTAGGCATTGTTTAATTTAAAAAGTGTATTTCCGCACAAAAACACACTTTCTAAGTATTGCTGCAGTCTGTTCATTTGCTAAAAATACGTGCCCCTGAATATCAACCCAAACTGTGAAAAACCGTACATCTATAGCACCTTCGATTTCGGCAATATTTGCGGTGCAAGGTTTAGGTGATTCTCTCTGTATATTCCACATATATCTGTAGTCAATGCTACACAACGTTTGAGGTGTTGTAAGGAACAACGCTACTGCACAGTGGTTGACTGGCAGCAAGTGATCTGGAGGGATGACTCACGTTATGTCCTGTGGCAATACGAGGAAAAGCTTTGCGCTTCGTTAATGCGTGGAGAACGTTACTGACGTCGTGTGATGCCAATGGAGAAGTACGAAGGGGGTGATGTTACTGGATGGAGTGTTTTCCACGGTTAGGATGTATTACCATTATTGTGCTAAAGAAAACACTAACTATCGATTGAAGGATATGAACACATTTTGCAGCACTATGTACTGCCTACAAATGGTTCAAATGTCTCTGAGCACTATGGGACTTAACTTGTAAGCTCATCAGTCCCCTAGAACTCAGAACTACTTAAACCTAACTAACCTAATGACATCACAAACATCCTTGCCCGAGGCAGGATTCGAATCTGCGACCGTAGCGGTCTCGCGGTTCCAGACTGTAGCGCCTAGAACCGCTCGGCAATCCCTGCCTGCTGTACTGCATACAGTAGAGGAATTGTATCGACACAAGGATTGTTTGTGGACATTAATATTAATATCTCCGAAATGGACTAGCCCGTTCCGAGTTCCGACCTGGCTCCAAGCGAACACCTTTTGGATGAGTCAGAAAGTCGATATCGTTTTAGACCCTAGCATCTTACATCACTACCTTCGCTGGTTTCAGATCTTGAAGGAGATTGGGCCACCATTGCTTCACAGACATTCGTAAACATCACTGAAAGTTCCACAGTTGAGCTAAAGCTCTCTTAAAGACATCGTGGACAAATCCAACGTTAATCCCCACTAATAAGCGCCTGGAACCTATGCATCGTTCTTTACCATTCACAGGAAATCTATAACAGAAAGTAACTAACCTTTTGAAAAATGAAGTCGTTATTTCTGTCACACACAGTTATGACAGAAACTATAATATAACTCGCCACCTTGACCACTGTGAAAGCAAATACAAAGCGCAATATTTGTCATACATGCAATGTAGTGTAACATGAATGTATTTTGAAATAATCAAGAGTAATATTTTTCAACAAATAATGGCAACGCAACGGAATGGCAAGAAGATGCATTACCCGACTGGATCTTTCAACACAACGTATTGCATTTGTTGGAATTGCATCCCTTTTTATTCTGTCCAGTCTCCCACCACACAAGAAGCGGCTATCGGTTGTGCAGAAAGGCTGGAATATTCTCGTTCAATCAATAGTGGTAACACATTATCTGATGGGATCCTCCAAGACAGCGCGTTGCAGTACCTGTTTGTAAGTATTCGTCCAAGGGTATTATTATTATTATTATTATTATTATTATTATTATTATTATTATTATTACTAAGTGTGTATGTCGTCATAGTTAGGGCTTTGTTATCAATACACTGCTAGCAGAACAAATGGAGGTATGCCACGACCTACTGTTCCCTGAACCATCACAACAAAAGCAACAGTCCACATCGCAACGGAACCCCCGGATCTCATGCAGAGCCAGGAGTTGAAGACGTTCCATACACTGACGTACATTTCACAGCAGCAGCAACACCCCACAAAGTGTGTGTTCACAGCCTTCCAGCCTTCTGCATATTCAACTCCGTTAACCAATAACGGCGCACACACTTTCATTTTGAAACGCGGGTTGAAGTAGGAAACAGTATACCAGCAGCAATAGCCAGTTGAACTTAAAAAAATTCTGAAGATTGTGCAGTAGCAGAGCCATGTCACTGCCAGCTTCTGGCGTTATTGCTACTCAGATTTTATTGCTGTATCACGCTTATGCAGGCTGTGTCCATCTACATACACATGACTAATTGTTTTGAATGCATTAATAATAATAATAATATTCTATGCTATATGTTCGAATAATAAAAGCTCGGTAAGGTGAATGAACATAGTATACGCAAAAGACACACCAAACTGCCAATATACGTCACATCAAGCTGAATAGGCAGTATTCTTCATTTACTGTATATAGTGGAACATTCATAAAGTTATTTGTTTTAAATTGAGAGGACAAAATGTAGCCGTAGAAATTCGCCGAAAGGACAAAAAATGCTCATGTGTGCCTGCCTGACACTGAAGTAACAAATTAATTCAGAGACCCCCGCATTTATATACTCTATGGTGAAGGGGTAGCGTCCCCTTCTAAATTGATGACGACATAGTATATTCTCCAAAATGTCTACCCTTAACACAATTAATTCCATTGCATCCGCAATTTCAGAACTAGAAAATGGGACAAACCTTAACAACTTAATAAAGAGTCCATGTGTTGTACCTGCTCTCAACACTTCCCCATCGTGGCAACATTGCTGTAGCATTTCTGTAAACGCCATCGGTGTGATCTTGGCTGAGAGGAACACGTGTGTCACAGAGCCTCTGATGTATACAATGAATGCAGACGATGACAGTCAGCAACTTTGTCTCTTTTCCAACAACTGTAATGAGAAGAAGAAAATTTTCTACGGTTCTAATAGCGGATATTAATAAAAATGCAAATGTGTTGTAAACTGATCACAGCCGCCAAGTGTGTGATGGTATTCGAAAATCCAGGATACAGTGACATCAAGCGTGATCATACTATCACAGGAGGAGACTGTCTGTGAAAAGTTAAACTATTTAAAGAGAAAGGGTGCGCGCATCTACAGGAGCACACTTTTAAGATCCTATTTTATTCCAGTTAGGCAATCCAGTATGCTCTAGACTGTCAGCGAAGCTCGCAGTCACATGTCTATCGATTCTACAATAGAATATGGAGAGAACTTTTGGAGAAGGCACGCAAAACTCCTAAGCTATCAGAAGAAACCATCACTGAGCTCCACAATTCATGTTGTGTATCAGTACAAGGGGAAGATCAAATGTTTGAAGTAGATGTAGGCACAGAACTACGATCTAACTTTAGTACCTTCATACACCCTGTTATGTGTAAGAATTTATAAAAAAGTAAGTATAGTGTTTTCCTATTAATGCTCCCAGTATGTCATCTTATAGTCATCAACATGACCGAGTGGGTGAAACAAACTCGTCACAAGGGTCTTGTGACTACGTCTACAGTGGTACGAAAACCAGGAGGAGAAGAATATGAGGAGATGTGAATGATTCATTAATTCACAATTACATTCGTACTTTGAATGTTGGACCATCAGACTGCGAAAAGACTATTCTTGTTCTGTTGCTGTTAACACATGCTGTGGGGATTTGTTTTGATCATGTATTTATATTTTCAAAACCCTGTTTCACCCAAGATACCAGATATTACAGGAGATATTGCACAGCGTTGATGGAGTAACCTGCCAGACATTTAATAAAAGCAGCAGTAGTCCACCACCTGAGAGAGTAAAGCGAAACACCGTATCCAAATTTGATGATGTCACTGTGAAAATCCAGGGTCAGATAAGCAAATAATTTTGTTTACACCATCACACTAAAGAAAGCAGTTGATAAGGGATAATTTGCATTCATAGAGGACAATGTGAATTTAAAATATATTTACCAAACACATGAAGGAACCGAAGTGATATTCCATCATGTGCACACGCACGGATCACATGTAGTATAGTATTCTGGTGATTGATAAAATGAGGAAACTGAATCATGATCGAGATAATCTTCCAGGAATCTCTGCTTAAAAGGTTGTTTACAAATACACTACTATATCAGTATACTGTAGACTGTGAACAAACCTGACAATGTGACATAAATTACTCATTCTGGGGGCATAAAATACAGGCCAAAGATATGTCTACACGTTAATAGAAAATTTAAGGCAACCAATGCAAAATTAACGGAACTGGAAGTCTTATGGAGACAATAGCAGGAAAATATGTGATGTTTGATGGCAGAACTGAAGAAATCAACATGCTACTAGCGGATAGGGTACAGCAGGGCCATTCCTTTCACAGGGAAATCCGTCTAAAATAAGAAATGTTCCTACAGTGCCATAGTTCGTTACAGAATCAAGGTCGCTTTGCCTTCAGTGTGTGCCAGTATCTCTGTGTTCCCATGTGTGGGTTTAGTAATGGTGTTTTCTGTATCACAAGAAAGGGCGGCAGAATAACCTCTAGAGGTAAGCGATTTGAAATGGATTATTAACACATTTAAAAATACAACCTAACAAATTAAGGTGTACAATGCACAATAATGTGACATTTTAAACTCTTCTTGTTACTTGTATAAGCACACAGGATATGTATTGTGTGTATCAACAAATAATGCTGCACTTTTCCACAAAGGCCTCATCTGCCGCATCTTTTGAAATGTCTTCACATGGAGCTATTTCACCCCGTACACATGAGGCTGTTCTACTAAGTCAGTTTATTAGATTACTGATGCTTTACTGATAAATTCTGGAAAAACACATTTTCTTGGTTTCTTTCCAGTTGGCCTGTAAATATGAAAGGAAAAAAACCAAATGCTTCATAGTCTGAGAGAAAGATGAAGTGTGTACAAACAACTGTTGTAAACGGCTCCTCTGGTTAAAGTGCCAGCAATTTGCTACATGGTTTCATGACGATAAGAAATCTGAAAGAAATATAGGTTTATTAGAGATAATATTCATGAAAACTTCGAGTCCTGACTAGTATCTACCTAAGAGATGCTAATATATGTTGAAATATTGTGTATAATTAGTGTACATACCAAAGGATGAATAAAAGGCAGCAGCAGCTGGAAATGTAATAATATTATTAAATGTGCTTTAAAATGTATATATGATGCTGACAAGGAAACAAAAGAAAAATACGGAGTAGGAATTAAAATCCGTGGAGAAGAAATAAAAACTTTGAGGTTCGCCGATGACATTGCAATTCTCTCAGAGACAGCAAAGGACCTGGAAGAGCAGTTGAACGGAATGGACAGTGTCTTGAAAGGAGGATATAAGATGAACATCAGCAAAAGCAAAACGAGGATAACGGAATGTAGTCGAATTAAGTTGAGTGATGCTGAGGGAATTAGATTAGGAAATGAGACACTTAAAGTAGTAGATGAGTTTTGCTATTTGGGGAGCAAAATAACAGATGATGGTCGAAGTAGAGGGGATATAAAATGTAGACTTCCAATGACAAGGAAAGCGTTTCTGAAGAAGAGAAATTTGTTAACATCGACTATAGATTTAACTGTCAGGAAGTCTCTCTGAAAGTGTCTGTACGGTGTATGGCCATGTATCGAAGTGAAACATGAACGATATATAGTTTGACCAAGAAGAGAATAGAAGCTTTCGAAATGTGGTACTACAGGAGAATGCTGAAGATTAGATGGGAAAATCACATAACTAATGAGGAGGTATTGAACACAACTGGGGAGAAGAGAAATTTGTGGCACAACTTGACTAGAAGAAGGGATCGGTTGGTAGGACATGTTCTGAGGCATCAAGGGATCACCAATTTAATATTGGAGGGCAGCGTGGAGGGTAAAAATCGCAGAGGGAGACCAATAGATGAATACATTAGGCAGATTCAGAAGGATGTAGGTTGCAGTAGGTACTGGGAGATGAAGAAGCTTGCACAAGATAGAGTAGCATGGAGAGCTGCATCAAACCAGTCAGGACTGAAGACCACAGCAACAACAATGATGCAGACAAAGGTATTCATGCCCAACATAAAATGGTTCAAATGGCTCTGAGCAGTATGGGACTTAACTTCTGAGCTCATCAGTCCCCTAGAACTTAGAACTATTTAAACCTAACTAACCTAAGGACATCACACACATCCATGCCCGAGGCAGGATTCGAACCTGCGACCGTAGCGGTCGCACGGCTCCAGACTGAAGCGCCTAGAACCGCTCGGCCACTCTGGCCGGCTCAACATAAAAGACTGAACACTTTATCTCTGGAGTACGTACATCATGAAGACAAAAAAAAAAAATCATGGGATCGTTATGACTACTCATAACATAAACTCAGCAGTGTATATAGCTCATGTGAATAAAATCATATCAGTTATTTCAGAAGTTTGAGAAAAATTTGACACTGTGGAATTATGGAGACAGATGGTCATTTTTGTAAGCCCTCGTAGGCAGTTTTGTAAAGCTTCGTTGCTACTGCTGTGGAGCCCAAGTTGCCACTGTTGTTACGGTAGGCCGATCTTGTAGGTTCATGAAATGGCTTCTGGTGCAGTACACTGGTAAGACAATTTATCTGTGCCTCTATTACAGAGCTATACACCAGGGTCCGGTAACGGGGTAGGAGAACGAGGGTTCTACAACACTCCAATAAATGAGTTAAAATGGTTTACTTATCATTGTGACTTATTGAATGAGTAAGTCTGCAACACTGCTTGTAATATAACACAAAAAAAGCACCCAGTGACTAAGTGCAAATAATCGTAGGTAGACTGCGTAGTACAACAACTGTCTGTTCAAATCTAAGAGTTCACTAAATGAAGATCCCTGTCTAAGTTTGCCCCGGATGGTGATCTATAAACTAGTGGGGTGGAATTGCTATTCTCTCTTCCGCGTAGGCTTTTGTCCGTTGTCGTCTTGTCATTAGCGGATTGTACTGGCCCGGCAGTTGGGTGAGACGAAGTCGATATCTTCATCCTCAGCGCCGCCTTTGGCGCTGGTAGAATTCGCGCAGGTGGCGAGTCTCTGTGGCACTGACACCAGTTCACATCTTTGCGCCTGTGGTGCTTTTGCCCTGGCTGTGTCTCGTTCGGGCAACACAGCACTCATGAGCTTCACAAACCTATGTGAAAAACATATCCACACTGATATGTCATAGTATAAGGTTTAGATTATTTATGAGAGACAGTTCTCGTAGTTATGAATCAATATTCAAGATCAAATAAAAGTTTCAAATATATTTTAATGGTCACAGATATGCAATCAATTCACCACTGCACTCAGTGTGATGACAAACGCCGAGATGGATATTTCGCAGGAGTCTGAACAATTGAAGCTCACAGGAATGAATGAGTGTCCTGATAATCAAAGAATGGTTCAAATGGTTCTGAGCACTATGGGACTTAACATCTGAGGTCATCAGTCCCCTAAAACTTAGAACAACATAAACCTAACTAACCTAAGGGCGTCATACACATCCATGCCCGAAGTCAGGATTCTAAGCTACGACCGTAGTGGTTGCACGGTTCCAGACTGAAGCGCCTAGAACCGCTAGGCCACACCGGCCGGTTCCTGACAATCTTCAAACCGACCATGGAGTTGAATTGTATGACAGTCAGTAATGGAAGGAAGTGGATAAACCATTACTCGACGTCCTACCACATGAAAGCAACCGATTTGGAACGTTTGGACACTAAACATCAAATTTGTACAAGAGTTAATCTTTCAGCGTCATATAAATAGCTAAATATCCTCCCAAAAATAACTGAACAGTATAATAAATCTACATATCACACGATGTGACCAATGGATGTATGTGGTTACAGACTTCTCAGTACAGCAGAAAATCTTGTTAAAATAGACCTTGCCGCTGGTGGGGTAGCTTGCGTGCCTCAGCGATACAGATAGCCGTACCGTAGGAGCAACCAAAACGGAGGGGTATCTGTTGAGAGGCCAGACAAACGTGAGGTTCCTGAAGAGGTGCAGCAGCCTTGCCAGTAATTGCAGGGGCAACAGTCTGGATGATTAACTGATCTGGCCTTGTAACACTAACCAAAACGGCCTTGCTGTGCTCGTACTGCGAACGGCTGAAAGCAAGGGGAAACTACATCCGTGATTTTCCCCAAGGGCATGCAGCTTTACTTTAACTTCTAAGGTCATCAGTCCCCTAGAACTTAGAACTACTTAAACCTAGCTGGCCGGTGTGGCCGAGCGGTTCTAGGCGCTTCATTCTGGAACCGCGCGACCGCTACGGTTGCAGGTTCGAATCCTGCCTCGAGCATGGATGTGTGTGATGTCCTTAGGTTGGTTAAGCTTCAGTAGTTCTAAGTTATAGGGGACTGATGACCTCAGATGTTAAGTCCCATAGTGCTCAGAGCCATTTGAACCATTTTTTTACTTAAACCTAACCAACCTAGGGACATCACACACATCCATACCCGAGGCAGGATTCGAACCTGCGACTGTAGCGGTCACGTGGTTCCAGACTGTAGCGCCTAGAACCGCTCGGCCACCTCGGCCGGCGTTAAAGGATGATGGCGTCCTATTGGGCAAAATATTCCGAAGGTAAAATAGTCTCCCATTCGGATCTCCGAGCGGGGACTACTCAAGAGGACGTCGTTATCAGGAGAAAGAAAACTGGCGTTCTACGGATCGGAGCGTGGTATGTCAGATCCCTTAGTCGGGAAGGTAGGTTAGAAAATGTAAAAAGGGAAATGGATATGTTAAAGTTAGGTATAGTGCGAATTAGTGTAGTTCGGTGGCAGGAGGAACAAGACTTTTTGGACAGGTGAATACAGGTTTAAAAATATAAAATCAGATAGTAGTAATGCAGGTGTAGGTTTAATAATGAATAAAAATAAAGGAGTGCGGGTAAGCTACTACAAAGAGCATAGTAAACACATCATTGTCGCCACGATAGACACGAAGCCCATGCCTACTACAGTAGTACAAGGTTAGATGCCATCTAGCTTTGCAGATGACGAAGACATTGATGAAATGTGTGATGAGATAAAAGAAATTATTCAGGTAGTGAAGGGAGACGAAAATTTAATAGTCATGGGCGACTGGAATTGGATAGTAGGGAAAGGGAGAGAAGGAAACGTAGCAAGTGAATATGGATTGGGGGTAAGAAAGGAAAGAGGAAGCCGCCTGGTAGAAATTTGCACAGACCATAACTTAATCATAGCTAACACTTGGTTCAAGAATCATGAAAGAAGGTTGTATACATGGAAGCAGCCTGGAGAGACTGTAAGGTATCAGATAGATTATATAATGCTAAGAAAGAGATTTAGGAACCTGTTTTTAAAATGTAAGATATTTCCAGGGGCAGATGTGGACTCTGACCACAATCTATTGGTAATGAACTGTAGATTAAAACTGAAGAAACTGCAAAAAGGTGGGAATTTAAGGAGATGGGACCTGGATAAACTGACTAAACCAGAGGTTGTACAGAGTTTCAGGGAGAGCATAAGTGAACGATTGACAGGAATGGGGGAATGAAATACAGGAGAAGAAGAATGGATAGCTTTGAGGGGTGAAATTGTGATGGCAGTAGAGGATCAAGTAGGTAAAAAGACGATGGCTAGTAGAAATCCTTGGGCAACAGAAGAAATATTGAATTTAATTGATGAAAGGAGAAAATATAAAAATGTAGTAAATGAAGTAGGCAAAACTTGACTAGAAGAATGGATCGGTTGGTAGGTCTTGTTATGAGGCATCAAGGGAGCACCAATTTAGTATTGGAGGGCAACGTGGAGGGTAAAAGTCGTAGAGGGAGACCAAGAGATGAATACACTATTAAGATTCAGAAGGATGTAGTTTGCAGTAGGTACTGGGAGATGAAGAAGCTTGCACTGGATAGAAGAGCATGGAGAGCTGCATCAAACCAGATCAGGACTGAAGACCAAAACAACAACAATGGTGGATTCACACAAACAGAAATTCAGTATAGGTGATTTAGTACGTATTTCGAAATAGATAAATCCTTTTGAGAAGTAACACCTGCCAAATCGTTCATTATACACTCCTGGAAATGGAAAAAAGAACACATTGACACCGGTGTGTCAGACCCACCATACTTGCTCCGGACACTGCGAGAGGGCTGTACAAGCAATGATCACACGCACGGCACAGCGGACACACCAGGAACCGCGGTGTTGGCCGTCGAATGGCGCTAGCTGCGCAGCATTTGTGCACCGCCGCCGTCAGTGTCAGCCAGTTTGCCGTGGCATACGGAGCTCCATCGCAGTCTTTAACACTGGTAGCATGCCGCGACAGCGTGGACGTGAACCGTATGTGCAGTTGACGGATCGTGACAAGGGAAGTATCGAAGTAGACAATGCTTACAAGGAGCAAGATATTGCTCAGACTGCAAATAAAGTTTGTCACATTGTAGGTCAAGTACTAGCAGTTAAAGAAGGGAGGACATAGTCATAGGACAATGTATTGTGGCCTTCATAGTTAAAAACTGATGAGTGGCAAACTCAGGTTCTGGAATAAATGTGTGGCAAAATATGAATGCAGCTCATCATACAATAACGAAGCAGAAGAGAAAACCTCTAGAACGTTTAAAAATGGCACACAATCAGTAGTAACAGCGGCGAAAAGTCCTTTGAAGTGGAAAGGAGGAGGAAGAAGAAGACACATTTAAATACCTAGGGTGCTGCCAATACTTAAGACGTCTGACAGTATCATCTCATTTCTAATTCCAGCGCTCACAGGGCTTTCAGCTGTCGGTGCTTTCTCTAGAGGAGTGGGTTCCATATTGTGAATAGTGCAGAATGCACAAAACGCAGAGGACTAATCACAGTTTGCTAACAGGCATAATAGAGCAATGGCGGTCATTAATATAGCTAAAAGACTACATTTAAACATTAGAGGAAAAGGCTTGGACTGTTCATAAAAAAACGCTCGGAGCGATACTACTGAACAGGCCGCATGCAAATACAGAACTGCCTAACTTCATCAGAAAACTCTAAATCCCAAAATTTCGTGAAGAGTACATGCATAATACGTTGCTAAAGATGATGTGGAAATGCAAAAAATGTGGAACTGCTATTTTAGAAGTTGCAGATTGATATGTTACTCACTGGTTTTTCGTATGTTAAAAGAAAGCGAAATATCATTCACTATTTTGAGTCACTCTGCTACTTAACAACATCTGAAGAATTGGACTGATGCTTCACCTACATCTGTATGTTGTACAGTTCGATGCTGCCAAGGCTTCAATTCAAATACCTGTTATCATTTAGGTCTAATGTTTCTCCCGAATAACACATACATATTAGCTGCATACACATCAATACAGGTTTACCTGTGATATTGCACACTCTCACCTTAGAGGAACATTCGTTGATATTAAGAGCAAATTATTTCCCCTAAGAGAACAAATATAGGGGGAGTGGAGAATTGCAGTGGTTAATCTAGGAACATACAACAGCATGTCCAGCATCACCAAGATAAACAATAATCTACATCTAGGAAGCAGCAGCATTGTGGAAATACCTCCTGGCTCATTTGGTACTGATGATTTGAATGTATATAGGAAACAACTTGTACAAGGCTTTGAATTACATGCAAACTTTTCTACCCTTAAAAAGTGATAAATGCAATGGATGAAAAAGCAAATTTTAGGCATGAAGAATCAACAGGATCTCTAATAGGTTGCTTGCGAAGCCAAGTGTTGACGAATAGTATTGATGAAATGCACGAGTCGATCAACAAGTTAATATTTTGCCTGCTAGTAAGATCCATTTTGAGTGTAGCATCGTAACGAACTCATAACTCAACGGTAGATTTTTCTACGGTTTCTCATGGTTACAAAATCATTGAGATGCCTAGTAGTCCTTCCAGTTTTTGTCCAGACAGTAGAACCTCTCCGTTTCAATATTATAGATCACACTATGGAGGTAGTCGATTTTTGTGGTGTGGAACTTCCGGTGACAGGATCTTGTAATCCCACAATGGCAGCACTACCTAAGGCTATCAGGATCCTGCTACCTTCCTACGCGGTTGCCAGCTGTTTTGGAAAGCGAGCTCCCAGAATCCAGCAACAGCCTGCTGTACCCCACGACCAGGTGCAAAGAAATACTGCACTGTGAACTGACACACGCCCATCCCAAACAAGGCAGTGACGTTGCGGAGAAAAGCCCTGTCGAACCTGGGTATGATGGCATGATATAGTAGCGTGAGACAATTGCAGAGTGGTACGGAACTTATAATGAGAATGTTACACTGAGTCATTTGTTCCGACATTGGGGAAAGTGAGTCTGGTAAGATGTTCATCCCTGTATTTCAAACAGATGTGTATTTGCACGTTTTTGATCCAATTAAGCCGTCCCAACCACATAAACCAAACGAGAAGATTCTACCACAGGTGACATTAGGTATTAAACTGCGAGAATATGTTGATGTCGTTCGACCTGACAGTTCTTTTGAGTCGGCCTTGAAGCCAATGGAATTTGAGGTCTGGTCAGGGCAACCATCTCGTCCCAAGAGTGTACCTACATCTGTTGCAGGCCACTCTGGCAGAGAGTCAGGATAAAAGTACAACCACTCTGATGAATACCTCCCATATTAGAGTGAGAAACGTGTGGGTTCAAGATTCATGTGGATGAACTGAATCTCCTAGCACAGACACATATCCTATGCTTGTGTTTGCAGGATAAACATTTTAAAGCCACTCACACCCCTGTGCTACTGGGCTATACCGCCCACCACATGGATGACCTGACACGAAAGATTCAAAGGACGGGTTACTATGTTTGTTAAAAATACACACCACACGTTCTCCTTTGTTTCTGACTTTCAAGCAGCATCACTTGAAACTCATTTGGGTAAAAAAATCACTATCTGCTCACTGTAATTACCTCAACAGTAGTAGAGATGTTACTCTGAGGCACTCACAGCCCTTATAGAACAACTTCCTCGGCCATTTCTCCTACTCGGTGACTAAAATGTCCATAATGTGTAATGGCGCTCGAACTCTACTTGCCCCAGGGGTTCTAATTTGGAGAGCCTGACGATGGCTCATGAGCTGTGCATCATCAACACAGGCCATCCCACTCATTTCTCGGCTGCTACTGGGTCGTCCTCAGCCACTTACCACTCTTTTTGCTTTCCAGCCCTCGCAGACTCTGCTCAGTGGGATGCAACTGATCCCCTACCTTCCAGCGGTCAAGATAAAGCATCATTTGAAACAAATCCAGAGAAAGAGATAGTAAGTAGTGGTAAATGGAGTCTGTTCATCCAGTTGGCTGTGTTTGAACACAAAGACAGCGGCCAGGAATAGGTGGACCACATCCCACGTGTGATCCACCAAGCCGCTGACTTATCCATTCTTAGACCGCAACCTGCACTTTGATGAACTTATGAGTGTCGCTCGGCAATCTAGGGCAGCTGTGCGTCTCTCCGACAGTTGAATGCTGCCTAAAAATAGACAATCTAGCAACGTTTCGAATCGCGAGAGCCAAGAAACAACGCGTGGTTAAGAAGAGCGAGGCACGATCATGGAAAGTATTCCTGAACTCTATGAATGGTGACACTTATTCTACAAAAGTATGGGAAGTCATAAAGAAGATTTCCGGTAAATGCAGTCGTTTGCCAAGAACAGCAGAGAATAAACAGGGTTGTTTCCATACAACACACAGAGACAATGCTCAGACGGTATCAGGGCATTTTCCAAAGACCACTGCAAATGCCAGCAGCTTCCAGCGTTGTGCCTCTACCATGCGACTGTAGGGAGGGGCAAATTGGACTTCAGCTCTAACAATTATCAGTCTTACAACTGCTCGTTCTACATGTGGAAGCTGGATTCGGAGAGGTCTGAGGCTCATGATGCTGCACCTGGCCACGAGCAAACGCAGTACAGTATGCTTCGAAATTTGCCAGCAGCACCAAAGGAAATACTCCTCGAAAGTTTAGTTTGGTGTAGCAGACAGGCTACTTTCCCAACTCGTGTAGAGAGGCAATTTTGATACCTCTCCCCAAACCAGGAAAGGCTTAGCATTCGTCTTGTCTGGATGTTTGAGGCCAAGTAAATCCTTTGCCTCTCTCGGTATGGATTCCGAAGACCATCCACCGTCGGCAGCTTGACCCTATTAGAGGCTGCTATTCAGCAGTCTCTCCTACGTACATATCACTATAATAGTATATTCTTTGACGATAGTAAGCCATACGACACTACCTGGAGACATAGTATTCTGGGGCAGCACCACCAATGGGCTGACGTGGCCACCTTCCCAACTTCTTTCGTTCATTCCTATCGAAGCATTTGTTAGCTCCCGAGTTGGTGACATGCTGGGTGACCGTTTTGAGTTGGAGAACTGTGTTCCTTGTAACAGTGTTTTAAGTGTTACCCTCTTTCCCATAGCCACAAACAGTATCACGTGTACGGTACTTAACCCTGTACAAAGTTCGTTATTTGTGGATGATTTTGCAGTTTTGACTTCCTCCTGCAATACAGCAACAGCGACCCGTTAGTTGCAAATTACAGTGCAGCGTTTAGATGAGTGGGATGCAATGACAGGTGTTCAGATTATTGCAGATGGTGTATGTGCGTGTGTTTTCATTTTAATCGTGCTCCTCGTATATTTAATTTACCTGACTCGCACATGAGGGACACCCTTCTACATTTTCACGACTCTGTGAAGTTTCTGGGCTTCGTTTTTGTCTTCAAACTGTCATGGTTACCACACCTGAGGGACCTGAAAGCCAAGACCTTACAGGCACTGAACATGTTTAACTATCTTAGCCACAGATCTTGGGGAGAGGACAGGGCGTGTCTACTCCAGTTTATAGGGCTCTCGTGCAGTCGCTGCTGGGCTAAGGGTGCACGTTGTATGGACCAGCGAGGCCTCCTTATATGAAGACCATTGTCGATGTCCTCCATGAGGGAATTAGGCTAGCGGCAGGTTGTTACAGGAAGAGCCCCATTCCTAGGCTCTGTGCTAAGGCTGGGGAACCGTCACTCACCATTGAGTGACAGCTGCCCATGCTGCGTTAGGCACGTAAATTCCTCGCTTCTCCGACTTCTCCAGCATACCAAACTATTGCGCGTCCTACTATGGAACGCCTTTTCTCCAATCGTTCACGAGCAACAAGGCCTTCTTGAATCCGCGTGCAGTGTGTGTTGGAGTCACTTGATGTAGGGCTAGTACAACCTCAAATCTGGGGTGTTAGTCGCCTGCCATCCCAACGTAACTTCAAATTTAGTGCAGTACTGGCACGGCTGCACTCCTGTAAATGTTTTTAATAGTCTATTTTATGACATGCTAACTGAGCATGGCAAGTCTGTACCAGTATTAACGGATGGGTCTAAAGAGGAGGATTCGATGGGCTGCTCTGTTATTTTCCCTGATCGTGTTCTCAAGACACGAATGCCTCATGACTTTACCATCTTCGACGTACAACTACACGAGTTCTTGCGAGCAGTTGAGCAGATGAGATGCTTTGCGAACGTTAAACTACTTGTCTCTTCCTGCTTCCTGAGTGCCCTTCACACTCTACAACACTTGAACCGAGCTGATAAAGTAGTCCAAAATATCTAGGACGCCTCCCTCCACCTACAAAGGCTGAGGAAGGAGGTGTCTCTCGGTTGGTGGCCACAGACATGGGTATTCCGGGGAACGAATAAGGGGAGTTTTGTGATCCTCAGATACTTTAGTGTCCCATCCCCCTACACACAGTCCCCACACATGCGGTCCCCCTACACGTGGTAGCCTCGCTGTTGATGTACAGAGTCATGCACCGATCGGGAGGAGAATGGCTGGGAATGATAGACAGTATGAAAGCTGCGTCTAATGAATGATTTAAATAAACTACACCAATTAATTATTTTTTGCTGCTAAGCACAACGCGTTTCGAGAATTTATTTTTATTTTCAAGTGCATTTGTTTGCTTGAATACATTTGGTAATGTTTGCATGTATGATTTTCTGCCGTTCTTGCAGCTTTTAGAAGTTAGACTGGAATCGGAAAATTGGACAAAATTTATTTTTCTTTGTTTCTAAATGTTAATGTTAGAAATGGAATTTTTATTTGTTTCCTTACAGGTATTGTGCCTCTTCCATTATACAGAATATCACACACATGCAAATCATCACACACACTGTTTACAAAACATGTTACAAAGATAAAATGACTCTATGGCTTCACAAAGAGTTTGCACACTGTCAGAGTTGTTACAGTGTTTTGGATTAGAGTACATCTGTATATAAGGCTGTAAATAGTAAAATGTATTTTTCTTATCGTTGTTGATTAATAAATTATCGATCACGACACAAATATAGTATTTACTTAAAGAGAGTTAAACCTGCCAAACAAAGCTTTAAAATATAATGCAAAATAAAACCTGTCAGACAACACACTGAAGCAGCTCAGAGTGGCAACTCAGAATGCAACAGACATTGTAAAACTAAACAGCAATGAAAAATCTGCTGTAAGTCACAAACTAAACAAACTCCTTGAAAAAGAAGTAGTGAAGCATAAAGATAACCACAGACAAATACAAAATGATTCTAAAACAGTAACCACTATATACAAAAACTTTGAGAAAATCAGGCATTAACCTTAAAATCAGATGAAAGCCACAAAATTTTCGTTATGAAAGAAAGCGAATGCACTGCAAAAACTCTTAACGTCTTCACGGAAGACAACATAGTACATTTTAACAAATATCCAACAATACAATTCCACAGTAAAATAAAGGGACAGTTAAAGATAACACATTTATTACTGACAGAATGTGAAAAGAAATACATCACCTGTGTGAACTCTAGAGCTCCTGTATTAAGATCCCAACCAAAGGTACACAAGGGATGATGTCCTCCAAGGACTGTAGTTAACAGTACGAACAGCCATGCATACAGACTACAAGCTCAATCAGTTCCTAAAAATGCATTTCACATATAAAACAACGTATACTGTGAGAACACTACCACACTAGTCACAGAAAAAAAAGAAATAAACATTCCATATGGTGCCCATTTTATATCACAAGACATCACAAATCTATATTCCAGTATCTCTGTTAAAGAAGCCATTCCAGTAGTACAGAACAACCTACTAACGCACAAGAAGTGTTCACAAGCTGAAATTATTGAATGTATAGAGTTACTAGAAATAATTCTCAACTATGGCTACTTTGCCTTCAGTGGTAACATTTACCAACAACCACAACAAGACAGACAGAAGGAAGACAGCGTTCAGCAACACAATCCCTACTACATGACGTCACTCGGATGCACACAAGAAAGCTACATACAAAACAATTGTACACAGTGCAAACAAAATTCCAAAAGAACAGAGCGAAAGAATCAGACATCGTTAAGCAAATTGCAGTGGCCAGTGGCTTTCGCAGCTCAGTGGTTGACAGTATGAAGAGACAAATCACAGAAAGGAAAGAAATTCCTGGCTCTTTAGAAGGAACCAATAATGCAATAAAATATAAGGCTAGCCTACTTTACATAGGTGACACATCTCAATAGACAGCAGAACTATTTAGGTCACATAAAGTGAAAGTAATTCTCTCCACAAATAACAAATTACAACAGGAACTAGTCCACAGCTTAAATAATAAAACAGATAAAGTCTAAGTCTCAGAAATATAAAACTTGATCAAGGTACCACGCAGGGCAAACTGGCAGGAATTTGGAAATTAGATACACTGAACACATCAACTGTTACACAAATAAAAAAACATTGTGCACCCATTCGGAAACGTGGAAGAAGATCTTAAGGTACTCCACCACTTCCAAAAATCTCATACCACGAATGTGCGACGACTTGTAATATTTTGTGAATTTTCCGACTTGTTCCCTTTAATGTTAGTGGACGTCGGTTGATTTTTTTAAGTTATCAGCCAGCCACATATTCCTGTGGATCTATTTTAGTTTTCCTCTTGTATTGCTTTGATGTTTCAGCAGTCTGAGAAAATCTCTTCTCCCGCGTTTTCCCTTTCTTAAAATACGTTTCTACTAATTTCGTGTTGGCGCTGATAAACTCGTCGTTGAGCGCTCCTAACTAACACACACACACACACACACACACACACACACACACACGATCGCGCGCGCGCGCGCATGCATACACATGCACACTCATATCGATACGATAGCTTCATGACGTGATCATACGACATACAGAGGTAGGAGCAATATAGAGCTCAGTTTTGATAGCAATCTGAGTAGCAGTTCCACAATTATCACAGTATGATGTCTCATGATACACAGTATGCAGCTATAAACTGATATTTTCAGACCTGGTAAAGTCAGTTTAGTACACAATTATGATAGTGATTCCAGTATCGGAATATATTTTTCCAATATATTCAACTTTTCATCTAATACAGTGCTTAGATATTTACAGTGTTACGAGTTGTGGGCATTCTAACATTTGTCAGGGAAGACTTGCAGTTGAGACACAGCCTGGCCTTGAGGAGTAGGTGTGAAACGACGGAGAGGCTTCGTCCCGATGTAGCCCTCAGTGGTTCACAACCCCACAACAGGCCACAGCCACCCAAACTCTGCCTCACGCCGGAGGGTTATTGTGCGGTTCAGCCCCCAGTGGAGAGTAAACATTGGACGCTTGAACAGTGGTGTGACGAATCACGGTACACAATGTGGTGAGCCGATGGCAGAGTGTGGGTGTGGCGAATGCCCGGTGAAGTCATCTGCCAACGTGTGTAGTGCCAACAGTAGAATTGGGAGACGGTGGTGTTATGGTGTGGTCGTGTTTTTCATGGAGGGGGCTTGCACCCCTTGTTGTTTTGCGTGGCACTATAACAGCACAGGCCTACATTGATGTTTTAAGCAACTTCTTGCTTCCCACTGTTGAAGAGCAATTCGGGGATGGCGATTGCATCTTTCAACTCGATCGAGCACCTGTTCATAATACACGGCCTGTGGCGGTGTGGTTACACGACAATAACATCCTTGTAATGGACTGGCTGCACAGAGTCCTGACCTATAGAAAACCTTTGGCATGTTTTGGAACGACGATTTGGTGCCAGGCCTCAACGATCGACATCGGTATCTCTCCTCATTGAAGGACTCCGTGAAGAATGGGCTGCCATTCACCAAGAAAGCTTCCAGCACCTGACTGAACGTATGCCTGCGAGAGTGGAAGCTGCCATCGAGGCTAAGGATAGGCCAACACCTTATTGAATTCCAGCATTACCGATGGAGAGCGCCACGAACTTGTAAGTTGTTTTCAGCCAGGTGTCCGAATACTTTTGATCACATAGTGTAACTGTCCGAGTGGTTTTCCTGATCTGCACAAGCCTGCTCTCTTGCAAGACCTTGATTGAAAAAACACAAAATAACTCTGTCTTCTGAAAAGTTATACCATAAGCTGACTGTCATATACACTACCATGTTTATTTCGAAGCTGAGTCTCAATTTTAGTATCAGTGGCTATGTTAGCATCAGGACGAGGGATCGTAAACAAGGATTCTTTCAGTACCTAGAAAAATAATCCTGAGGTTCAGTGGGCATTAATGGTTTTCATTTCAAACTTGTTATGCGATGGAAAGATTTTGTTTGTTTGAAAATACGTTTTGTAAAGCGTAACAACGTTCAGTTTGACCTTGGTATGAAAGAGATCAGTTTTGCTGAACAGATGTATTTATAATTAAATTTAATTATTTTACTGCAGCTGGTGCTCCTAGTCCTTTTATTTCTATTAACAGCATTTGCCACACGTATGTGTCTCTGTTATAATTAATAAATTCAGTTGACTCTTTGACTGTTACGAGGGGACTCATAGATTTTGCCTTGGGTGCTGAATACTACGGGACACGCACGCTGTTTTTAATCTGTTTTTTATGTTCCGAGCTTTAGATAAACACTGATTGAGGTGACGGTATTTATTTGCAATCTCTACACGGCTTTAATTCGTCTCCGAAGCATTTTTACTGCACACACATAAAACAAATTTAAAATTTTCGTCTATTCGTACACCTCTTTCAAAACAGGCGTAACATGCATATTTGCTTCTGACGTTTGAAACATCTACAAGCACGAGGAGCTAAATTGAAATTCTCGCACCACAACTCAGTTTGTTTTCCGAACACAATACTTTTGCCAGAGTAGACAAGTATTTAATGTTTCGCAGTGGTCTGGTAATAGTGCCGATTCGGTGAGTCTTGTAAGACACTCCCGACGTATGTTATTACCTGTTTTCTTTCGCTCGACCTGAAACATTCGAGGTATTTCTCTAATCATATTAAAAAGAAATGATTTGTACACTGTTTTCGTCGCATATAGTAGTGAAAATCAGAATAAAGGCATATATATTTGTAGGCAAAGTAACATTGTCGGTTGGAACAGTTGTGCGCAGTGTATATGCAATAGTAGGAGATCCAGTATACTGACAAATGCAGTCAAATGATGTCGCATTTGACGTCAGCAGTACAGTATAAACAAGACATCATCGATTCAAGTTGTAGAAGTTGGAACTCAGTATACAGGCAGTCAGCTATCTGCGGTAATATTGTGAGCGTATGAACTTCTACTACAGGTAGAAAACAGACACCATAAGTGACAGAGCATGTTGTGTATGTAAACTAAGATTGTGAAAATGCCACACCACAAAGAGAACAGTTGTCATGAAATGAAAAAGCTAAACTCGATGCATAGAAGATAACGTGATTCGAGCGTAGAATACGGATTAAGTAGAAAATTATTTGAGGCATCAAAACTGTTCCTTTTGGGCCAAGCGAGGGTCACAAACCGATATTCTTCTCAAGTTGTTGCTGATTTACAGTTATCAGTAACTGACAGACGTGTCTAACGACAAACATGTTTCATTCAAGAAACGACTGTAGAAACCTGCTCTACCACCCATACATAAACAGGGCACTCGTAGATTGGAGTTTTCTGAAAGACATATATCATGTATATGGGTTACAATGATCTTCAGCGATGAGAAGAAGTTTAATTTAAGGGGCTCCGGAAAGGCTCAAAATCATGAAAAGTTCAATTTTTACTATTTTGCGTTTTCTGAATCTGCAGACTATTACCTTTTAATAGATATATAATTCATTCAATTCCGAAGACTACAACTATTTTTAAATTTTTTTTGAAATGTGTTCTACATGGGCGTGACCCACTGTGGCGCTGTTAAACTGCTGTCAAATGGTGTTATTATTAACGTCCGTGTTCATCAGGTACATTTTAGTGATGTGAGATAAAGTATGTGTTGTGGCTAACCTATTTTCAGAGACTTAGCAGCACCTGAACTATTGAAAAAGTGTATTCACGGAAAAACTCAAAACCTCAATGAAAGTGTAAATAGTGTTATATGGTCGAGAATCCCCAAGACTGTATTTGTTGGAATAGAAACACTTCACTTTGGTGTGTATGATACTGTTGCGACTTTCAGTGATGGCAACATTGTAAGGTGCAAGGTATTTAGAAATATGGGAATGAAGGTTCTAACATGGTACGAGCGATGCTTGCTTTAGACAAGGAACGCCTTCGGGCTGCAGACAGGGCTGTAAAGAGTCTAGAAATACAAGCAAGAGTAAACAAAAGGAAGCTGGAGGAGGAGTTTGCAGAGGATGAAGATAATCCATCCTATGGACCTGGAATGCACTAAAAAGTTAATCCAATCTTTGTCGCTCGATTCCCAAAACTTTTATTTTCTCATACTAATTACATGTTTTCTAAGGATCTTCCAAACATATTTGTTTCAAACTTTCAGTAAATGTTACACATTACCTTCTGCATAATTTAACACAGCCTTTTTCCAAAATACTGTATATTTTTGAATATATAAATAAAAAATTGCAAACAATGTTGTGAATTTTCATTACAATTGAAAAAAATCATCTTTAATAAGTGAACTAAAATGTTGGAAAATCCCTGTGTTAAGTTGTAGCCCATATTCCAATAAATAATCTGTAAAAAGTTCAACTTCCTACCTCAAATGCTTTGTGAGGAAAGATGTAATTTATAAGCGTTATTTTAACATTGCAAGTATAGGGCGTTCCGGAGCCCCTTAAGTGGACCGGAAGGATTTCAGTATCACTGGCATGATCTGAGGACAGAACAACGCGTAAGAATGAGCGGAAGTCGTGGTGGTGGAGGTGCCATGATTTGAGAAGCCTTCTGGGATAATGGTAAATCACGTATTGCTTGGCGGAACACTATAACGGACGCTAACATGTATACTGAGATGCTAGAGACATAATTGATTAGAATCTATGAGGACGTAGGGAACGAAAGTCTAACGTTTCAAAAAGACAATGCATTTGTGCATGCTTTTACTACAAGAAAAAAGTGGTTTCAAGATAAAAATATCGATGTTTTGTCCTGGCCTGCACGTACCCGGTTATGAATCCCGTGGAAGGTCTTTGGGAAATATTTGCAAGGCGTGTTTATCACAATGGAAGGCAATTTTAGGCTGCATATGGGCTGAAAATTGCGAAGAAAGTTTTTGAGCGCTTTATTCTGTTACTCCTTTTATGAAAGAAACTCTGTAATCCCGTCGTGATTACTTATATCTTAGATGTACCTACTACTTTCGTAATAAATTCGGTACAGTATGCTACAGACATTGTATTAGTACTGTCGTAGTAATCCTGTGTTTATACTGATTTCCACTACTATACTTCCGAAACACGCAAATTTTGTTGAATATAACCCTATCCAAAATGCAGAGGAAAAATTTTCCATACCACCTAGAATATTCCTACTTTTCACCGTTTTGATGCCTATGTCGCTTAGCCAGACTTGTCCCGTTCATTTATTATTACCAGTTACCACACTACGGTTGAAATTCAGGTCGTCAGTCTTCTAAACTCTTTCCACCGTTGAATTTAAGCTTTTTGTATGTTGACAGTTTCCAAATTTCCTGCTAATCCTGCCGATGGCTTAGCCTCCCTGATTTTCACGATCAGTAAGTTATTTCTCCTTCTTCAGTTTCTACTCATTTGCTGCATTTGTTTGCGTGTTCGCCTGAGTGTATAGCATGTATTTTCTGTTCTGTCTTACAGTCAGTCTAACAGAACAGGGACTGTACACCAGTTATCGAGAAAACAAAATATGTTCTTCATCCGTATATGTCCCGAATAATCAGGCAGCTCCATTTCCAGATTTTCCCTTATCATGTTTACCGATATCTGTTTCTGCACCAACACAAACACTAAAACATAGTATTTAATGTTTCACACACAAAAGTTTCAAAAATTGTAATACCAAATAGACTTTCCTTTATAGAGGATAATGCTTTTGTTTCTGACGTCGTTTGATGGACATCAGTGATTCGTCTGCACACAGTTTTTAATAGAAGTAGAGATCTCTGGAAAACCTTTCTGTAATATTCTGCAATAGGTCGGGTTTTCGGTAAATTCTCCCCGTTTTGTGGCAAGGAGTTGTTACGAGAGTGCAGCAGACTCAGTAAAAGAAGATATCGATCCGTGAAAAATATTTTGGAATTAACGTGTTTTCAGCAATTGATGGGCTGACCAGTATACAGTTTTTGCTTTTTTCCTTGGCATAAAGAAAGACGGCCAAGAAGAATATATATGTCAGAGTCGTTTATGCCCCTCCATTTGTTTATTCTGGAATATCTCTTTGCATCATCACCGACTAATCAGTGGGCACAGTAATTACTTGTTTCCTGGTATTGTACGATTATATGATAGCGGAACAAACACTGGTAGCAGTTACTTCTGTAAAATATCTGGGAGTATGCGTGCGGAACGATTTGAAGTGGAATGATCATATAAAATTAATTGTTGGTAAGGCGGGTACCAGGTTGAGATTCATTGGGAGAGCCCTTAGAAAATGTAGTCCATCAACAAAGGAAGTGGCTTACAAAACACTCGTTCGACCTATACTTGAGTATTCCTCATCAGTGTGGGATCCGTACCAGATCGGGTTGACGGAGGAGATAGAGAAGATCCTAAGAAGAGCGGCGCGTTTCGTCACAGGGTTAATTGGTAACCGTGATAGCGTTACGGAGATGTTTAACAAACTCAGTGGCAGACTCTGCAAGACAGGCGCTCTGCATCGCGGTGTAGCTTGCTCGCCAGGTTTCGAGAGGGTGCGTTTCTGGATGAGGTATCGAATATATTGCTTCCCCCTACTTATACCTCCCGAGGAGATCACGAATGTAAAATTAGAGAGATTACAGCGCGCACGGAGGCTTTCAGACAGTCGTTCTTCCCGCGAACCATACGCGACTGGAACAGGAAAGGGAGGTAATGACAGTGGCACGTAAAGTGCCCTCCGCCACACACCGTTGGGTGGCTTGCGGAGTATAAATGTAGATGTAGATGTAGATATATTTCTTCAACGAATGCTAAACTTATAAGAAGTCTGAACACTCACTGGCACTTGTCATTTGCCTTTACCTGAGCTCTCGGCATTGATGAGGTTCCATCATCTGGTTGTTTCTTGGGTTTATATTTACGTGTTTCTATTTCATCTGTGATATGCTATTGGCTTCATTGTTTCTTCATACGAGGGTTCTGACCGGTATATGGCTCTAAATAGCAACTTTATCTTCTTGATCACGTACACGTTGCTCTAGTAGCAACGCATCGTGAAAACTGAGAGTCATAAAGTACGGATCGTATATCGTTCATACTAGATTCTTCTTCAGAATCCGTCTCTGCTGACGAACATAGATAAAGAAAAAGCAGTCTTTGTGGCACAAGATAGATTTATTTAATCTTCACATATGACGCGTTTCGCCTGTTCTAGGCGTCATCAGACAATCCGGGGAAAATAGAAATTGTTATAAGTATAAATTCCAATTAAAGACAATAATAACTGAATGAATTAAAAACAACAGAAGAGAGACAAATCCGATTGGACTATGGAGCACAGGGCCACATTTTTATTTCGGCGGTGGTTAGGCGTATAAATTTCAACTCTTAACTGAGATTACCGAAGAAAACTCTTGCTGATCGTGAGCGATGCGTCGAACGTAATTAAAAGGTCCAGAGAATCAGGAGGTAAAAGCCAGAGAGCCACAATCAGTGCTTCGTTACATCACCGATAAAATTGCCCGTACTCGTAACCGAGGCGTTGAACGTGATTAACGGTCCCAAAGAACTGGGAGGAAACAGCCAGAAAGCCACTGTGAATGCTTCATTACATCACCTAGAAGCAACACGAAAAAAAGGTAACGACAGCAGAAAAAGTAAGCTGCTAATGCGTTCAAGAGGTACCTAACTTAGGCAAATAGGCAAATTCAGTGAGCAGAAAAAACTCGAATCAAACATTTTATGATATAATGATGCGTATCTTCAAATAAGGGTTGCCACCTATATTACTTACTGAATATTTTATTTAAGCCTTAGAAATCAGCTAGTTAAGTTTTTACTGAGCCACCTTGTGAGCGCTTTCTCACTAAGGCTCAAAGGGGCCTTGACAATTGCTTGGCAGTCTAGTTGCCGGCATGACAGAGCGTGCTTGTAGTGTAATAAACAGACCATATTTGTGTTTATGGGGCGGTTTCTCCATGGGTAAGTTATTATTCTTACAGCCAGTTTTCCGGTTTAGCGTTGCTTCGGCTTTTACTACCATTTTATAGCTTTTTATTCTTATTAGCGCCCATTCATTTGTCAAACGTGTATTAGCCTTGCCATTATATGGGCGTATTTTGCACTCGTGGGTTTTTTCTGATCACTGAATTTGCCTAAGTTAGGTACCCTTTGCACGCCTTAGTAGTTATCTTTTTCCTACTGTCTTTACCATTTTTCTTGTTGCTTCTAGATGATGTGATGAAGCATTCAAAGTGGCTTTCTGGCTGTTTCCTCCCAGCTTCCTCCAACGTTAGACGCCTCGGTTGCGAGTGGGAACAATAGACTGCGGCCGGCCTTTGTGGCCGAGCGGCTCTAGGCGCTTCAGTCTGGAACCGCGCGACCGCTACGGTCGCAGGTTCGAATCCTGCCTCGGGCATGGATGTGTGTGATGTCCTTAGGTTGGTTAGGTTTAAGTAGTTCTAAGTTCTAGGGGACTGATGAGCTCAGATTTTAAGTCCCATAGTACTTAGAGCCATTTGAACCATACACTGCGGCTATCTGGTTGTTACCTCCCGGTTCTATGGGCCTTTTAATTACGTTCGACGCCTCGCTCACGATTAGCAAGAGTTTTTATCGGTAAGTTCAGTAATAATACAATATTTTATGATTTGAAATTTATACTCCTCACTACCCCTGGAACATAATTGCGGTCCTGTGTTCCGAAGTCCAGTCGATGTTTGTCTCCCTTCTGTTCAAAATGGATCAAATGGCTCTGAGCACTATGCGACTTAACTTCTAAGGTCATCAGTCGCCTAGAACTTAGAACTAATTAAACCTAACTAACCTAAGGACATCACACACATCCACGCCCGAGGCAGGATTCGAACCTGCGACCGTAGCGGTCGCGCGGTTCCAGACTGTAGCGCCCTTAACCGCTTGGCCACCACGGCCGGCTCTCCCTTCTGTTGTTTTTAAATCATTCAGTTATTATTGTCTTTAAAAGGAATTTATCCTTTTATCAATTTGTAATTTCCCCAAATTTTCTGATGATGCCTAGAACTGGGCAAACGCGTCACATGTGAAGATCAAATAAACCTGACTGTTTTTTCTGTCTCTATATAGATTCTTCAGAATCCCTCAACATCGGATCCCTGGAGCCTTTTACGCACCATGACGGTTTAGATGTAGAATGCAAATCTAATGAATTTCTTATTCCACTACATCTAAGCAATGAAAAGGACTATGTCTGAAATCTTGTAGAGAAGTCGAACTCATCGAGTGCAGTTCTGTACGGAACTGCTGCAGCAGTCAACGACACTCTGGACGCGGCGTGGTTCTGCTGCAGTGGCACACTTCCGCAGCCGATGGTTAACATACATCACTTTTTCAATTTAAATAACATAAAACTGTCCGTCACCACATAACAATCTGTCCAGCATGGGTCCAATAACTACATTGTCCACAACGACAAGTCTTTATCAGAGACAAGGGTATCGTCTGGTCTGCTCCCGGAAAGTCTGATAGGACCCCTATCACTCTCAGTATGCATAAGTGGTCTGAGCGCACGGTGCGTGGCAATCTGCGTCTGATCGTCGATGACGATGTGGTGTACTTGAAGGTGTCGTCATTGAGTGAATGTTGGAACACACAAAACGACTTAGAGCAAATTTATGGTTGGTATGATGTATGGCAGCTTGCTTTAAATGCGGAAAAATGTAAGTTACTACAGATAAATAGGAAACACAATCCTGTAATACTTTAATACAGCATTAGTAGCGTGCTGCTCCTCGCTGGCGTATCGTTGTAAAGTGACTTGAAATGGAATTAGTACATGAGGACAGTAGTAAGGTAATTGAATGGTCTACTTCGGTTAACTGGGAGCATTTAAAGAAAGTGTAGCTCATCTATAATGGAGAGCGTGTATGAAACACCAGTGGGACCTATTCTTAAGTCCTGCTCGAGTTTTTGGGATCCCCATCAGGTCGGACTGAAGGAAGATATCGAAGCAATTCAGAGGCTTGATGTTAGATTTCTTGCCAATAGATTCGATCAGCACGCAAGTATTACGGAGACGCTTCGGGAAATAAAATGGAATCCCTGGAGTTAAGAAGACGTTCATTTCGCGAAACCTTACCGGGAAAGTTTCCAGGATGTAGCTGAATGAAGCTGAATGAAGAAAGATTCTACTATCGTGTGAGGACCACAAAGATAAGATAAAAGAAATTACGGCTCCTGTGGTGGCATATAGACGAGCGCTTTTTCCTCACTCCCCTTGGAAGTGGAATATTAAAGGGAATGACGAGTGGTGGTACAATGATATTGTTCTAAACGCAATTCACTGATTTTGCAGAAATTCCTACGTCAAGGTAAAATACGACTATATTTCGTTTTCAGAATACAAGCATTCCACTGAATGGTTCGTTACCTACAATACGTGAGGTAAAGCTGACTTAAAAGTTTCGGATAGATTACAACCATGAAGCGAACGGTATAATTGATTTTTAAAACAAACCTTTACTCGCTCTACCATCAACTGACACTAAAATAGTTTAATCTGAACTTATAACGAATTCTGCAACGCAACTAATCATTCCTTGAACAAACTAATCGGACTCTGAGCGTGGCGCTCTAATATTTTCCCCCGGAGTTAGCACCATAATTCTGATCCTTTGGTTAAACTTCTGAGGAAAAAAAACACTAGCTGGAATGGGATACAATAATTCTCAGACTCGTTACAGGTTACCCGATAAGGCTACAGTTCTTGTATGAATTTTAGCGTATTGAAGCAATAACAAGAGATCCAGAGATCCAGGTAGGAGACGAGGTACTGCCGAAATTAAAGCTGTGAGGACGGGTCGTGAGTCGTGCTTGGATAGCTCAGATGGCAGAGCATTTGCGCTCGAAAGGCAAAGGTCTCGAGTTCGAATCTCGGTCCGGCACACAGTTGTAATCTGCCAGGAAGTTTCAGTGACAAGAGATGTGGCGCTTAGGTAATTTACGTAAGAGATTACAAAATATTTGTTGCATGTGCGTCCACTAATCAGTTGAGAAGACTGAGACAAAAGTAATGGAATAGCACCTTGTGGTTTCACTCATGTGATATTGTGTCATGATATTGTGCCACTGATCAGAAGACACTACACATTTTGAAGACCCCCAACAGGTACTTAAACTTAATTTTCTTAAGTTCTGCGCTACCAGATAAATTATTTACGTTATAACAGTGCCAGTTTTTTACGTTTATCCATCACTTTAACAATAAGTAAATTTAGAATATCCATTATTCCATCGAATCACAAACAACAAATTCGTTTGTTTTACAAGACTAAAGATAATTGCTGATAACATGGGAAACATGTCTCCAAATACTGAACAACGCAGCACCTGTCGTGGCGCCTTAGCTCCGTCCACAAAGTGGAACAACAGAGTCGCTCGTTGGGGCGGAAGCAACTGTGGGAAATTCGTCCCATCAGCCAGCTGCACCAAATCCCACGTTCCGCCTAAGCTCATGCTTTATGAGGAACGTCGACGACGGCAACTAGAGCGCTACCTTGGCAGGAGGAGCACAAATAGCATTGTACCCAGAAAATCACCAGTGACCACAATATCGGTCAGCCTAGTTTGCTTCATGCCTGAACTTGTTGCCGTGGGGTGCCATATACTGAAAATACTCGTTACTTTTACGTACAGCAGCAAGAACTATTTTATTCAACGGGATTCGCGTCTTAGCGTTCGTATAAAACGACGTCAGTTAAAGTGAAAGCGTTTTCCTAGACAAACAGTTTTCTTTCATTCTGCGAGTAGCTTTACCACATCCATTCAAAATTATAGTCATTGTTACAGTTCTGCTGCGTGTAACTTAAGAATCCATGAAGCAGCAGTCACATAGCTGCAGAAAATATTCATACAAAATAAATGACTTGCAGATCAATGCGAAAATAAGACAGGTTTGTGAATTCAAGTATCGTTAATCGCATTCCAGTACTTGCTATTCTGACGCCATGTTGTGTGGATGGCTAGAGAGTATTTCTTATAAACAATATTTTATAATAAGGAGGTTTACGATAATTTTCTCATGTTCACGGTTAGGAATTTTGCGCAAATTTCAAATGGAAAAAGGATGGTGAAAGGTGCTAAAATATTGTGAAAAGAGACTAGAAGGTGCTGGTTTACTCAGCTAATCCAATAAATTCTCCTCGTCCTGTTTTACTGTATTAAGCTACAAACAAGTACTCCAAACCATCACTCATCAGACGAATAAAATAACATAAGGCAATTGTACTTTAAGACATTAAGCGTCTCTACACTTTTAAAAATAAGTTTGTTCCTAATCGGTGACAGAACGTCTTTGTAGACGCTAAAGCTTCTATCGGCATCCACAGAAACCAATGCGGCAAACTTTCTATTTACTCTGGAAGGCAAATCTACAAATGTGACAAATTCCTCAACAACTGCATTATTTTGATGGCAAGACACAAGTTTGTCTTAGGCAAAGCACTGTAATTGCTTCCTCACGGAAGTAAAAATATCCCACGGTTTTTCCTTTTCGAGACATTACAGTCAGTTACTTGCAAGTACGGACACCAAACAGTTTTTTCTGCAGATAGTAGTAGAGGTTACTGTGTCTTTGAAATTATACTTACGTCGGCTGGAACCACAGAAGGCACAGACCATTTAATCTTCTAAAAAATCTCGCACGGCTTGGTAGCACATTCAGTCCAAAATCCCCAGCCAGTAACGACCGTAAAATTTGGAAGGGGCAAGCCACTTAAGAACCCTGTAAGAGCGGCAATACGACTCGGAGCTTTCAGTAGACTCGTCTTCAGGACCGAGCTGAATTGGTACGCGATGTCGTTTTCATCCCTTATGTGTTCACAAACCCTGCGATGGACCTACATCAAGCATGTCACATGCTTCAAATTAGGAAACAAAGGTTTCAGTTTGTTATCAGCTGAAGTCATGTATAGTGACTGGCCCATAACCACCAGAATAGATTTTTCAAATTCGATACCACTAGGCCACAGTTTTTGAGAGAAGTCTATGATTTATCGCTTTATTGTACTTGCCTTGGGTTTCTGCAGCTCATAATGTTTTAAGGACATGGGCTTAACTTTCTCGTTCGTTAAGGGAACGGTCAAAACATATTGTTCCATTGCGTGTGTGGTTTCATCCAGAATGATTTCCACGTTTCAGTCAGACACTTTGTCCTTGATTATTTGTATTGTTTCTTGGTAAACAGGCTCCATATAGTGTTTTCATATACATGTCCATCTGTACTCTGCAAACCACCGCGAAGTGCATGGCAGATGTTATGTCCCTCTGTACCAGTTATTAGTGTTTCTTAGCATTCCATCTACGTATGAAGTGCTGGGAGAATTATTATTTGAATGCCTCTGTGCCTGTAGTAATTTTTATATTCTTATCTGCCGGCCGCTGGTGGCCGAGCGGTTGTAGGCGCTTCAGTCTGGAACGCGCGACCGCTACGGTCGCAGGTTCGAATCCTGCCTCGGGCATGGATGTGTGTGACGTCCTTAGGTTAGTTAAGTTTAAGTGGCTCTAAGCTCTAGGGGACTGATGACCTGAGATGTTAAGTCCCATAATGCTCAGAGCCATTTGAACCATTTTATTCTTATCTTTACAATCTCCAAGTGAGCGAGATCTCGTGAACGGCAGGTGGTTCAACTTATTCAGTCAAATTCCTGCTTGTGTAAGAGCTACACAAAAATCAGTGTCGGAAACCTTCAGAATTTGTATTTTTGAAAAACAACGATCAAATACATTATGCAATCAAGGTTGCCTTGATTTGGGTTGGGTTGTGTGGGGGAAGAGACCAAACAGCGAGGCCATCGGTCTCATCGGATTAGGGAACGATAAGGGAAGGGAGTCGGCCGTGCCAGTTCAAAGGAACCATACCGGCATTTGCCTGGAGCGATTTAGGAAAATCACGGAAAACCTAAATCAGGATGGCCGGACGCGGGATTGAACCGTCGTCCTCCCGATGCCGTGATTTGTTTGTTTGAAGAATCTATTTATTTTGATGCTTAGAGCTGGAAATGTACAGTTTGACGCGATCTTGCAGGTGTTTTTCATCTAGCAACGTTCCTGACTCGAAAATAGTATATCGCATACTATTTATATCAATTTCTCTGGAAGCCTGCTTGAATTCCCGAGTCAGAACAAAAAATTGGGCGCTGGATGCCTTTGGAATGGTAGCAATACATTCGTTTAGTAAGAAACTTACAATGACCAGCAGTAGGCTCCTGACGCTTGTGAAGTTAAAAGGACAGATTGAAATACACTCATTGTAGTTAGAATCGTTGCAGCCTGTTTACAGCGATAAAGTGAGAGTGAAAGGATTTGTAGCACATACAATTACTGTCCATTGCTTCTGGTGCGTTTTCAGTCCCGTGTTTACTGAAAAAGGTATTGTTGCTATTCTCATGTTCACTGCAGATCAAGAGACTCTAATCGAAAGTTAAATATTTTATATTTATTCAAAACCATACACAAATAGAATTTAACTCGTACATAGTTTCTCTTATGAATAATAAAATGCGCTTAACAAGCGTACTGAAGAGCTATAATAAAAGAAAAGAGATAGCATGATATTATGGACATGGTTGGAGAAAACTATGTATGAAGGTCCAAAAAATGGAAAAGGGGCGTTAGTAAATTTGTGTTTTCCGAGGAGCTTTAATTCACTTTAAGAAAATCCTAACCCTAGTCATGACGCAGAAGTATCAAATGCTATTACACTATTTCTTACGCAAGTCTCACACAAATATAACTGATTCATAGATACACATTCCGTCTGAAAAATGGAAATTCCATGTGGCTAGGGCCTCCCGTCGAGTAGACCGGTCGCCTGGTGCAGGTTTTTCGAGTTGACGCCAATTCGGTGACCTGCGTGTCGATGGGGATGAAATGATGATGACAAGTACAGCACAACACCCACTCCCTGAGCGGAGAAAATCTCCGACCCAGACGGGAATCGAACCGGGGCAGTTAGGTATGACATTCCGTCGGGCTGACACACGTTTTTTTTAATTATTTTCTCTGCCAAGGCGCCTTTCAGTTACGACAGATAAAATTAGAATGTACATCCGTAGCAACAACAGAACAAGAGTTCCTTATAAACTATGAAATAAAATTTGAAACTAATAGTATGATGATAGATAATAAAGAAAGAAAAATGTAACCAAATTCCCCACGCCATTCCATGTGCATGGTCCGTCTGCGTACAGATTCCATAATCCAAATTGATAAAACATTTCGCAGCGAGTGGAGCTCCATGACGGCGGTCATCCTCTGCCCGGTACTCCCCAACTGTAAGGGGGGTTATCGAAGACACTGCGCAAATACACTCCTGGAAATGGAAAAAAGAACACTTTGACACCGGTGTGTCAGACCCACCATACTTGCTCCGGACACTGCGAGAGGGCTGTACAAGCAATGATCACACGCACGGCACAGCGGACACACCAGGAACCGCGGTGTTGGCCGTCGAATGGCGCTAGCTGCGCAGCATTTGTGCACCGCCGCCGTCAGTGTCAGCCAGTTTACCGTGGCATACGGAGCTCCATCGCAGTCTTTAACACTGGTAGCATGCCGCGACAGCGTGGACGTGAACCGTATGTGCAGTTGACGGACTTTGAGCGAGGGCGTATAGTGGGCATGCGGGAGGCCGGGTGGACGTACCGCCGAATTGCTCAACACGTGGGGCGTGAGGTCTCCACAGTACATCGATGTTGTCGCCAGTGGTCGGCGGAAGGTGCACGTGCCCGTCGACCTGGGACCGGACCGCAGCGACGCACGGATGCACGCCAAGACCGTAGGATCCTACGCAGTGCCGTAGGGGACCGCACCGCCACTTCCCAGCAAATTAGGGACACTGTTGCTCCTGGGGTATCGGCGAGGACCATTCGCAACCGTCTCCATGAAGCTGGGCTATGGTCCCGCACACCGTTAGGCCGTCTTCCGCTCACGCCCCAACATCGTGCAGCCCGCCTCCAGTGGTGTCGCGACAGGCGTGAATGGAGGGACGAATGGAGACGTGTCGTCTTCAGCGATGAGAGTCGCTTCTGCCTTGGTGCCAATGATGGTCGTATGCGTGTTTGGCGCCGTGCAGGTGAGCGCCACAATCAGGACTGCATACGACCGAGGCACACAGGGCCAACACCCGGCATCATGGTGTGGGGAGCGATCTCCTACACTGGCCGTACACCACTGGTGATCGTCGAGGGGACACTGAATAGTGCACGGTACATCCAAACCGTCATCGAACCCATCGTTCTACCATTCCTAGACCGGCAAGGGAACTTGCTGTTCCAACAGGACAATGCACGTCCGCATGTATCCCGTGCGACCCAACGTGCTCTAGAAGGTGTAAGTCAACTACCCTGGCCAGCAAGATCTCCGGATCTGTCCCCCATTGAGCATGTTTGGGACTGGATGAAGCGTCGTCTCACGCGGTCTGCACGTCCCGCACGAACGCTGGTCCAACTGAGGCGCCAGGTGGAAATGGCATGACAAGCCGTTCCACAGGACTACATCCAGCATCTCTACGATCGTCTCCATGGGAGAATAGCAGCCTGCATTGCTGCGAAAGGTGGATATACACTGTACTAGTGCCGACATTGTGCATGCTCTGTTGCCTGTGTCTATGTGCCTGTGGTTCTGTCAGTGTGATCATGTGATGTATCTGACCCCAGGAATGTGTCAATAAAGTTTCCTCTTCCTGGGACAATGAATTCACGGTGTTCGTATTTCAATTTCCAGGAGTGTAGTTCGGAAATAGTTGGCGGTATCGTGGTGTACACTCAAGTATGCTATGACTGTCCTGGAGAAATTGCCTGCAATCAAGTACCATCTTCTCATCATCTCGAAAGAGGTAGTATATGGACATGCCTTTAAACCATGTGAGAGCGTGAGTCTTCGCAGGTGGGAAATAAGTATCCTCTGGACAAAGGAGGAGCCGTGGCTCAATTGTGCGAGGCGCGATACGTAGGTAGCAGGCGAGGATCTTCTGCACTAGCAGCCATACCTCTAACGCTGATCCACATGTTATACGGTGTTCGTCAGTATCCACGAGGTGGCAACGTGGGCAAAGGGGGAAATCCGTCATCCCAATAGCGTGCAGCCTTTGTCGTGTTGCAACCTTCCCGTTCACCACCTGGTACCACAGGGTTCGTACCCGCGTGGGGAGGAACGGCTTCTGGACCGCTCTCCACACTGCAGGCCATAGGGTCGTAGGGCTCTTCCTCTCAATCACATTGCGAGGGATGGACTTTAGCAGTAGCCTGTGAACGTCTTTCGCCTTGGGAGTGCGAGTGTTGGGAAGGTCTGGGTGCACGTAACTATACTCAAGAATAAATGCCGAGAGGTGCGAGAGTGAGGGTGTAATGTGCGCAACCGTGACAGGTGGCAGAAGAGACGCCGTCAGCAATTCCTCTAACAGACGTCCCGTAAGGAAAGCATCTTTGTGAGTGCACAATTTCATCATTGTGCACAAGTATAACGCTGTAGCTCTCGCTCGTACATTTATAAGGCCCAGTCCATCATCACGCGAAGAGAGGGTGAGTGTTTCGTAGCGGACTTTGAATAGGTGTCCGGCGGTAAGGTAATATCCAAACGCTGCTTGCAGTCTGTGTGCCATCTCTGTCGATATGGGTGGACCATGTGGATCATCTTAGTCGCCACGTGAAGGTTGAGATATTCCACACGCTGTAGGAGGTCCATCCGTGAAAGTAGGTTACGGCGAACTTCTGTGCGTATTGCCTGTAGTAATCGTGCACAGTTCATGGCAGCCGTGCGGCGCACATCCTATGTAAATGTTATGCCCAAGAACCGGATCTTGTTGACTAGTGGGAGTGGGGCTAAAGCGTTCTCCTGTAGACCTCTCTCAATGGGCATCGCTGCCGACTTGGTCACAGTCATGAGGCTGCCCGCTGGCAATCCTTAGCGATTGATCCATTGTAACACCGAGCGTACCTCGTCACCAGATCGGACAAGTAATAGAAGGTCATCAGCATATATCCTGCAGTGAAAGTTGTAATCCCTCAATGACATGCCCAAGAGCCTGTTTTTCAACCCTCCGACAAGTGGTTCGAGTGCGATCGCGTAAAGGATCATGGAGAGCGGGCATCCTTGGCAAACTGACCGTCGGATCTGAGAGGGACACGCAATCCGGCCATTCACCAGTACACGGGATGCAGCTCCACGGAAAAGGCGCTGAAAGATGTCGAGAAAGTCAGGCGGGAAGCCCATACGGGCCATAACGGATAGAAGGAACTTGTGGAGCACTCTGCGAAGGCGTGTTCGAAATCAATGGAGATTAGAGCAGCTCGAAGGCGACAGGATGTGGCGATGGCTATTAAATCCCTGCATTCGCTGGTTGCCGTTTGCATGTTGGTCACTCCGCCCTGTGTCGTTTGACCCATGGAGAGGAGTAGGGGCAGAACCTTCTTTATGCGGCTGGCGAGCGGTCGGGCGAAGATTTTACAGTCCGAGTTGAGCATCGTAATTGGCCTGTAGTCCTCGACCATCCGACCTCTGGAAGGCTTGGGTATCGGTATAAGGAGACCTTCCACGAATGCAGGTGTCACGTGGGAACCGGGGGTCTTCAGTTCTTTGTACATGATGATCCATGGGGGCATCTTTAGATCGCGGAAAGTCCGATAAAACTCGAGTGGCAGTCCGTCTGGCCCGGGAGATTTGTTGAGTGCTCCCTTGTTAAGCGCGTCCTCGATGTCGTTCCGTGTAAATCCAGCTAACAGCGTCGCCACTGTCGCATTGTCGAGGGTGTGCTACACGTGCTGCAGTATGTCATGATCGTCCGCTTCCTCTATATTCACCTCGTCGTAAAACCGGCGATTGTGATCTGCAAAGTTCTCTGTAATTGTCGCCTGAGTCATTACGACCCTACCACCTGGCAATACGAGGTCCGTGATCAGCTGCTGTCGGCGTCGGCAGCTGTCGAGCACGATGGAATGCATAGACGGGTTTTCTCCTTCCCCTCGGTCTTGACGTCGCGATCGCACGACGACCCCCTCCAAACGTTTCCTAGTAAGACACAATATATTACCTTTAATTCGGCGGCTTTCCATTTGTCGGTTTGGAGAGGGTGGTTGGCTGGAGAGTTCGCGGAGCATCGTGTAATAAAAGTCCAGTGTGTGACGATTCCAAGCTGCGATATCTTTTCCGAATTGTGTTAGCACACGTCGAAACGCTGGTTTTGCACATTCCACCCACCATGCTAGAGTCGAAGGGTATCGGGGAAGTCGACGTTCGCAATCCATCCATGTGTTGGCGATAATCTGACGGCATTCCGGGGCTTGAAGATGTGCCACATTCAGCTTCCAAGGTCCTCGGCTGCGCCATATCCGCTGCTTCTGTAGAGTGAGTGTGCATATGAAAGCGCTATGATCTGAGAAGGCAAGCGGCCAACATTCGGCGTCCAATACTCCCGGCGCTAGAGCTCGTGAGACATAACTGCGGTCTAGGCGACTGGCTGAGTGACTAGTAAGGTATGTCGGCCCGGGACGGTCACCGTGCACTGTCTCCCACGTGTCGGTGAGAAGCAGATCTCGAACCAGGAGCCGAAGTTCTTGACAAGTCGAGAAATGTGGGACTTGGTCTTTGGGGTGGAGCACACAGTTAAAGTCGCCGCCGAAGATATATTGATCGAAGCGGCTGATAAAGAGGGGGGCGATATCCTCCGAGTAGAACAGCGATGGAGCGTAAATGTTAATGATGCGCGTGCCCAGTGCTGTGATCGCCAGCCCCCTTCCGGACGGAAGGTAAGTCACTTCTTCGATGGCAATTCCGTCGCGCACTAGTATTGCCGTACCGCTGCCATTTCGGTCCACCGGTGACATATATGTCACATAACCGTAGAAAACGGGGAGGACCGCTATATACACTTGTTGCAACAGGGCAATGTCAACATCCGAAGAACGAAGCATCTCACGCAGCAACTGGATCTTCACTGCCGTTCGTATCGTGTTTAGGTTAAGCGTGGCGATACGATAAGCTTGTTGCCGAACCGCAGGTGTTAAGTTATCCATTAAGACTGGAATTACCTATGACGCTTCTGACTGTATTGACACCTCCGCATTCCCCCAAACCTCACCTGCAGTCCTTTCTAGAGAGCCGGTGCCAATGGCGTGGGCCCTGTTGGCGTAACTTGCATGGTGCCTTCGTCGTCGTGGTCATCCGCCCACGTCGGGGAACTCAAAGCAAGATCGGCTTCCCTAGCTTCCTCAGGACACGGCATGGGTTCTTGCACTCCAGAATGTGGTGGGCAGCATCTGTCCTGCATATCGGCATCCAATTTTGCCACTGTAGATATGTGTGGTTTGTCCTCAGTTCCGTTCGGTGGTGACACACTGCAGCAAATCGTGGTTGCTTCTGTGGTAGCGTCGTCATTGAAGGTAGAGTCGTCGTCCTGTGGAGGCTGTGTCGCATCCCATTCGGAAGTTGCTCTACGCCTCCGCTTCCGCCGCTTCGGAGAGCGTTGCTTCCTGGTGTGTCCTTCTGTGTCAGACGATGGCAAAGATTCACGACATTCCGGCACAAAGGCAGCCGTAGGCACAATAAGCGAGTCTACGGCCATGCTATCGTCATCCATGTTGTTATCCGCCGACGGGGGCGGCGGCATCGGAGTTGAATCCGTAGCTTGTGGAACGGGTGTGTCGTCAACGCCCTGTAATGGAGGATGGAGCCGCGACCCAACAGTGGATGTCGGCTGTCGTGGTGAAGTGGTAGCTGTCCTGAGGGCTGCTGCATAAGTCACGGGAAGCAGCGTCGGCTGCGATGGCGGGTCCGCGTCAGCCGGCGGCAGTTGAATGATTCGACGTTGGATACATTCGGATCTAAGGTGTCCCTCCTTCCCACAACCAGAGCAGGTCTTCGGTTGGCCATCGTAGATGACGATGGCATGGCAGCCACCGATATTCGGATATGAAGGTACATGTCTTTTAAGTTCTATTAGGACCTGGCGGACTCCGTTCAGCACAGGTTATGTCTGGAATTGCGTTCATTTTTCCGCAACATAATCATGCACCGTGCCGTAGGGGCGCAGCGCTGTCACGGCGTCGTCCGTCGATAGTTCGAAAGGAAGTTCGAAAAGTCTGATCGTCCTAAGCCCCATTCCAGAATAATCGACGTGCACAGTCCCCACACTGCCATCAGCATTGCAGAAACGGAGGCCCTGTTTCGTTTCCCGAAGGATCCGTTCACATGTTGTGTCGTTGATGATCTTGACGTATACGGTACTACCCACAATGGACAAGTGAATGCCGAGAATGTCGATCGTCGGGATTTTAACTTCTTCTCGTAGAAATCGTTCGACTTCGAGTGCTTTGGGCCGTGCAAATTCGTTGCGGAACGTAAATTTGAGCGTCGATTTTCTGTATTGGTGCGCCATAGTGATCTATATGCCAAGTACGGCACTCGCGAAACGGCCGATTACGATGTAAACAACACGAGCGCTCGCTCCGCGGCAGGAACACAAACAGCGCGTCCTCACCGCAGCGCAGCCAAAGGCCACCTACCACTCAGCTACCGGGGGCAGACTTCCGTCTGATAACGAGATATTACTTGTATGCTCTCTCTCCATGAAAGAAAACTATCGGTGCGTACATCATCCGAACAGGAACAAATTTATATTACGTCAAAGTTTCAAGTATGTATTAGACGCTTTCTGATTTACACTTCAACGGAATAATACAATATGTTCTTTAAATAACAGTCTTAATCTTAGTACCATTCGTTTTCTCCCATTATACAGATATTTAAAAAATGGTTTAAATGGCTCTAAGCACTATGGGACTTAACATCTGAGGTCATCAGTCCCCTACACTTAGAACTACTTAAACTTTTTTTTTTTTTTTTTTTTTTTTTACTCTCAGGAGTTTTTGATTCACGTTTGGAAACTTGCATAGTTTTCGAATTTCGCCTACGGCAAACACGCGACGTTTCAAATTCGCTACTCGTAGATGAAGAAATTACTCACAGAGGTACTTAAAATGCTCATCTCGTGTCAAGGCTTTCTCTAACGGGTTCACGCGGTTTAGGCGCTGCAGTCCGGAACCGCGCGACTGCTACGGTCGCAGCTTCGATTCCTGCCTCGGGCATGGATGTGTGTGATGTCTTTAGGTTAGTTAGGTTTAAGTAGTTCTAAGTTCTAGGGGACTGATGACCTCAGATGTTAAGTCCCATAGTGCTCAGAGCCATTTGAACCATTTTTTTTCTAACGGGTTCGTTAAGTCAAAGTTAATGTACAGATGTTGTAGCTGTGGTCTTGGAACCTGACGACTAATTTCCTGCTCCCAGTTCCGACCTCGCACTCGCATAGCGCGCGCAGCCGCTGCCATGGATACAGCCTGGGAACGGCCCAAATACGGATCAGCGTGCCACCCCTCTGCACGCCAACTCACGCCGGAAGTGGCACCATGGGCGAGCCGCGTCCCCGGACACCAGCCAACCACACGCCGTCCAGTGCGCTAACCGAACCCGGGAGCTCTTCAAGACACCAGCTGTCTTCCCGTGTGTCAGCATCAAGCGAACATCTCAAGTGTTCTATGCAACATAATGCTAAGACGAACACTGCAAACATTATTTAGTTCTCTCTATGGCTCGTCGGTTGTGTTACCTGTTTTCAAGCGTTATGGGAGATGGACTGTCGACAGATTACAATTGTTATTCGTGTTTCTGTGTATTATGTCACGTATTTGAAATATACCTGATACCCTGTGCCTGCTTCTTGACTGTAAATCCTGGTATAACGATTCCTTGTGAAATCGGGAATGGTATACTTCAGTAACAGAATATTGTTCAGCTCTGAGAGGGCTCTTGTGCGAAATTTCCTCACTCCAGATTTCACGCATTTTATTGCAACCCAATTTATTCTAGACCAATGTTGATCTCTTCACCTACCATCCGATTTCCATAAGAGTCCTCAGTATTTAGTAAATCTGCTTTATGTTCAAGGAGCATAACAGACGCTGTAAAATCACAGATATGGTTCTACTGTTAGTGGGATACTTTATTTAATTTAAAACTACACTGATGAGCCATAACAGTATCACCACCTGCTTACTAACTTGTTACACGTTTGGAAAGCAGTACGGCAGCGATTCTATGTGGCAGGTATTGAGCAAGTACTTGGCAGGTATGCGATGGTATGTGGCACCAGGTTTTTACGTACAGGGCACACAGCTGTCGTAAAATACGGGCCAGTGGTTTGGGATTTTCCCAGAGCATACCAGTTGTAGTCCATTTGCATCATATCAAGTGTATTTAGCGGCCAGGATATCTACGTAGGTTCACAAAAATGCTTCTCAATATGCTGTAGCACGATCCTAGTCTTGTGAAATAGACAATTTCGCTTCTGGAAGAGGTCATGGCTATCGGGGAGGACATCAAGCAAGAGGAGTTGCAGGTGGCCCGCAATAATGTCCATGTAGTAAAAAAATTGTCATGATGATCAAAGATTACTACTAAAGGTCCCGTGGAAGCTCAGGCGAATTTTACCATAGCATAATTCTGCCTGCATCGACCAGCGCCAGAGACTCGGTCAAAGTTTCGATCAGACATTCGCCTGGATTTCGTTATATCCGGGCACGATCATCAACCTGGTGTAACAAGCAAGTGACTAATGCTACAAGGCAATGCGTTTCAACTGATAGATTGTCCAGTCTCGATGATCCCGAGCCCACTGCGAAAGTAGATGATGATGTGATTGGGTCAACATGGGGACGGGCACTCAGAAGTGGTGCGCTGTGTATTCAACAACGCGAGTTGAACGGTGTGCTCCGAATCACTTGTGCGTACCCAACATTCCACCCTGTTGTAATATTTTCCACAGCTCGTCGTCTACAATACTTAACAAATCGGATAAGTCTCCGACCTCCCCGTTCTGTGACGAGGCATGGACGTTCAACACCTTGTCACCTACTCGTGGTTTCACCGTCCGTCAGTCACTTCCCGCAAATATCCACGACAGAAGAATTTGAACTGTCAACCAGCTTCACAGTTTCTGAGAAGCACGTTTCGAGGCACCAGACCACAACACTCTGCCCTGTTTAGTGTGAACACCTTAGCTGAATCAGCATGTATGAAGTCTCCCATCACCATTTTTTGCGGGATGATTGCGTGATGACGTTACATATTTTCAGGGGCGATCGATAAGAGTAAATGTATCAGTTTTAGGTAAGGAATATCTGCCCAGAGATGACCGGGTTGGAAGTTACAAGCGAAAATCTTCGTAACACCTCTGAAAGTGGAATACGTCTACCGGTACTGATGTTACTAAGACTGTACGGTAGAAAACATTCAGAGGTAGAAATATTGAGAAAAAAAGAAAAAAGATCCAGTAAAATGCATACCTTAGAGCTGTGAGTACTGCTCATCTTCGCAACTATGAAACACATCGCTTTCATTGAACAAGCGCTCATAGCTCTGAAGGTATCCGTTTTAGGGACCAAATTGAATGGGCATTTTTTCTTGTTTTAGTTCGTACTATCTCTGCCCAGGTTATGGAAGCCAACGAGTAGAACAGATGTCATTCACAGAATCAGAGATGGACACATGCTCATATATCTTAAGGTATGCATTTTAAAGCCCTTGTTTACTAGACATTTTGTTGTTTTTGACCATATTGCTAACAACTCTGAAAGTTCCCTAATGCACAAGCTTCGCAACAACAGTACCAGTACACATCTTCCACTGTCAGAGATATCAGAACGATTTTAGCTTATAAATTTCAAGTCGGTCGTTTCGAGGCCAGTGTACCTTACGTCAAACCGATACATTTACCCTTCTCCACTATTCTTGAAAGTTTATAACATCCTCACGGAAACACTCCATACACGCAGTCACTATTCAACATATCGGATAGATATCAACAATGTATTTATGCAGCCTCTTCTTTGAAGAAATGAGAATTGTCTGCTGTCATGTCCTTTGCCAATGAATTATATTTTTTCTGCCATAAATTTCTTTTCTTTGAATTTGGAACTAAGCAGTAGAGAAATTTCGTTAAACCCAGTTCCCTAAATGTATCTTTTGGCCGGGTTGGGTAAAAGAGTTACGTTTCCAAATTGTTCAAAATACATTGCAACTTGTCATTATCTTGTTAACCTGTTTCAAACTTTTTATCATCACAAATATCCAGGATAATCATAAAAATTTCTAGACCGTGGCTCACTGGCCGAATATTAGACGGAGAATTATGTTACATTATAGCTTACTTACTTTCTGAATTGTAACCAATAACATCAGTGGTGCATGAGCACCACGATCCACGAAAGCTTCTTGTCTTCCTCCACCCTCAATACCATTGGAATAACAAGGCTTGTTTTTCTCTATTAGATCGTTTTATGAGATCTTCAATACAAAGCATGCGACGATTACAAGTGTCTCCGAGGGTGTATTCGTACTGTGGTATTGTGGAACCAACAGACGCAACCCAATCGTGTTTGGTATACAGGGTAGTCAGAAACAGACTGAAAAGTCTGCAAGGTTTTTGCAGGGGAGGTTGTGCTGCAAAGTAACTGTTCAGATAAATATTCGATACGTTGCGCCATTTGCGAGATATTTAGCATTCAAGTCAATTAGTCAGGTCGCTGCACGCGCAAATTCGAGCAGCCTGCCCGTGGCGGTGTTATCAAATGTGTTCTTCATTGGGTTCACTCAAAGCGAACAAACATCGCTTTTTCTCGCCGTGTATTAGTTTATCACTTTTGGAAACAGACCAGTTGTGTACTTTATATCCCTCCTCCCTCTACTTTTAAGAGTGTAGCGTTAGAAAAGCAGTCTGCGATAATAAAAAGTAGTCTCCACCTCTATCCCCTTACACTTCCATACCCCTTCTTCATCCAACCGCAGCACAGTAATAAATATCCCACGATATTTGAGATTGACCAGTTGTGTGGTTCATAGCCCTCGGCCCTCTCTATCTCCAACAAATCAGAGCGTAGAATGAAAACGGTGCACAAAAATGGTGTGAAATTACATTACTTCTGTACACAACAGATTAGGCTTTTTACACTTCTTTTCTCCAGCAAATCAAAGCGCAGTATTAAAAATGAAAGAGATGACGGAAACAGACCAGTTGTGAGTGCTTCATACCTCATCCCCCTCCTCTTTTTACAACCAGTCAGAGCATAGTATCTGTCTCATTATTAAATGTCGTCTCTGTGTGATAATTGGCCAGTGGGGAAGACGGGTGGGAATCCCGTGAAGAGTCTGATGGAGCCGACTTTGCTTTAGATGAGACTGTAGAAATGACTGTGAATCCAAGCGACAGGGGAAGGGCAGAAGGAGTGGTAATGTAGCTGCTACAGCTGTTGCATGGGAAAGCGAGCCAGTTGGAATGGTAAACTGCCCGTTTATAAAAAATGAGGGACTGCTAATTCAACCAACGGGAAACACTCCCTTAGATTATTTTCGTCTTTTGCTGAAGGACAAATTTCTATTGAAAGTTGTAGAAGTAACAAATCGAAACGCAACTGAATTATTTCTTTCTGTTGGAGCCAGAGAACAATCACGAATAAATTATTGGAAAGATGTGAAGCTTGGCGAATTGTTGGTGTTCTTGGAAGTTTTCCTGCACATGGGAAATGTAAAGATGAGGAAGTTGCAGGACTGTTGGAAAAAGGACCCCATATTTCACGTGAAAGGAATCGCCGATAGTATTTCACGAAATAGTTTTCTTCTAATACTACGTGCATTGCATTTTTCTGAAAATCCAAAACAGTGCGAACTAAAACCATCCGACAGGTTGTAAAAAATACGTCAAGTTATCGATTTTCTGAATGAAAGGATGTGCCAAGTGTACTACCCTGGACGGGAACTGACGAATCAATGATCCTTTGGCGTCGAAGATTACTTTACCGCCAATACATCAAAAGTAAAATGCTCAAATATGGCGTAAAGATATATATTTTGACAACTCCCACAGGAATAATCTTAAAATTCGCGGTATACACTGGTCTGCTGGACAATTTAGGAGAAAGAGGCCCAGCTCAAAAATTTGTTCCTCATTTACTGGATGAAAAGTAGAATGCTCGTCACCTCACCACGTGTACGTGGACAGTTACTATAATAGCTTCGCATTGGCTAAGTTGCTCCTCGACATGAAGACTCACTGCACGGGAACTCTGAGGGTGAATGGGAAGGGTACACCCAAGGAAATACAGACGGCAAAATTACGAGAAGGTGAAGCCGTTGCCAGATTTACGGAAGGAGTTATGATAGGTAAGTGGCTTGATAAGAGGGAGGTTTGCTACATTTATAATGCATTTCCAAATGAAATGCTTGAGGTTGAAAACAAAAGAAATGAGAAGAAATCTAAGCCCTTGGCCATTGTAAACTACAATAAATTTATGTCGGGAGTTGATCGCCACGATCAGATGTTATCATATTACCTCTCGGAACGAAAAACCATACACTGGTACATTGGAACCTTTTTATCCACGTTATGGAAATGATGCTGACAAACGCACATGCCCTACACAACTTTTTATCCACGTTATGGAAATGATGCTGATAAACGCACATGCCCTAAACAATAAATATTCTCGCACAAAAATGCCCCTCCAAGAATTCAGACACAGTATTATAAGAGCCCTATTGCCACAAAAGCAGGTAGAACGGCCAGTCAGAAATTCCCAAACGAGAATGAACTGGAAAATAAAAAACACGGTGAAAAAAGTGCAGATCATGCGCCAGCCAAGGACAACGAACAGACACGATTTACGAGTGCCCAGATTGCCCAAACAAAGCAGGGTATTGTTTTAATTGTTGTGTTATTCACCACCTCAGGTAGCACTTTCGTTGTTCTTTCATTTTTCGACAGTTATGTGTAGGTGCTATTCTTGATCTTTGTATTTATTTTGTTTGTTTGAGTGTAATCGGAAAGTTCTTGAATGTATCTTTTCTGAGATTTGATATACATTGTATTTCAAAAGTATCTTCAAGATTTTGTGTTTGTGTTTGAATGCTGTTCCTACTATATGTTTTATTCAATAAAAATGTCGTTTGTCAGTAGGATGTTTTGTTTTATTTTTGAATATAAAATACAATGTAGTGCTCTAAACTGTCATAATTTTCAGGAAAAATAAACGAGACGCCCTAGCGCGTCCATGGCCACCCGCTACAGAATGTGGCCTGATATGACACTGAGGCCTTAGTGCGCCCCAAAAAAAAGTTGATTCACGAGAGTAAATTTAACCTATTACTTATAAAATAAATACATTTTATATTACTTTTAGCAATACAATTTGAGATTATATTAAAAAATAATTTGTTACGTGGCAACGCAGGGCCAATTACAGTAGTAGCGGACGTGTTAAATATCACTGCGCACTGTTTTATTGTGTCGAAAAGTTACAAAATTAATATTTAACCAACTCATGCCCAACACATTACGTTAATTTCGTTTTGAATGTATTACGTCTCTAATATATTTAACAAAGACATTGCGCTCTGGATATCACGTCTCGCGACAAGTGCAGCGATAAATACTGCCCAATGCGTTTCTGTTAACTGACCGACGGATACTCCAGCACACGTTAAGATACAAACAGTAAGACATCGTCTTGGCTCTGAACACAGTGTGCCGACATCGCTGTCTGCACAATCCTCGCTTCACGAAAGTAAGACGAGGTGACATCGAAATTTACGCAGCACACACTTACACAAGGAACTAAGGAGCTTTACAGCACTCGATAGTAGTAGACAAGTAAATAGCTCTTCTGAGAAATATATACTTCATTTCCTTCTCTCACATCGAAGCATTTGTTCCGGTGTGATTTATGGATTTGGTGACATCGAGTTTTTCTTGTGGCTGAACCTTGTCTTACATTACTCGGTATGGTATGTGGACATATAAGGATGGAGGGTAGCCCCCCACCCCCCACCCCTCCACTTACTGCAGTATACATCTCTGCACCTGTGTACATTCTGCAGTTGGCACAATACTAGGGAGGACGAAACGTCATGCGGGCACAGTCTGCATTGTTGGAAATGTATCGAAAATGGCGGCCACCTTCCTTCCGCTCCTGGTGGGTGGTAGATGTGGCAACATCGCTGTACAGTTGATATCAAATTAATTGCATGATTAATTAAACTGATACGAAAATTAATTAAATTAATTATGCAAATTAATTCAATTGAAAATAGTGGGAATTTCAAAAATTGGCTGGAATTTAAAAAATGGCGGGCATTTCAAATTTTTTAGCCCTAGTTTACAATACCAACACCAGAGATCACTGTCAGCCTACTCTTCTCCCCTTCCCCATCTGTATATGGGCGGGGAAAAAAAGACACAGTGTGTGCTAGGCTGCTGGGAGGTAGGTACAGTCCTTATTTGTTTATTTATTTTTGTGGGATATGTGTCCTTGGTGGTATTATCCTGATGTTGGATTCTCCTACAGCTGCCGCCACACGCCACCACTCCCAGCCCGCATTTTCCAAGGCTAACCACCCCTACATCCCCCCCCCCCCCCCCCCCCGGCCAAATTTCTCGATCGCCTGTCTGTACGTTTGCTTCAAAGTCTGAAAACCGGCTGCTCTAGTCCACAATACCGCCACCACAGTATAGCCACCCCCACTTGTGAATGAGCAGGAAACTGGCTTTAGTGGATGGTACTACCTTTATTTCTAACGGGTGTTCAAATGACGAGATGTTGGTGCTGGACAGAGAGGAGTTTAATAAGTCTACTAGGTGTAAGAATAAGCTGATGATTGTGTCTGTAACCTCCTGCACGAGGAATGTAAAGAGGTGATAATGGACCAGTGTAAGAGGAACACTTTTCATCAAATAATGTTGATGCAGTGGGATGAACTGAAAATGCATTTCACAACTCACAGAGACTATTGCCTGTGCTGGAGCTGTTCGTGTTTCTGAAATGGCGGTCAGTGCACAGTGCAAGAGACGACTTCGTGCCCTGGTGATCGAAATTCAAATAAACGGTGCTGTCATTATTTCTCGATAACTTCGTCATATTCTTTGACCCCCGAGAGGTCACCTTGGTATAGCTACTGAGAAACGTGTACAGTGACACATAGTAAGAAGGGACAGGGCAGCAAACTATCACTGAAGTGTGGGTAGGCCAATACTCGCTATCGCAACTGATGGAAAATGATTCACTGCTCTAATTACACATGGAAATTGTCGTGAAAAACCAGCACTCATAGACAACGGGTCACAAAGCAACACACAGATTGTGAACAGAAAAAATCATTGTAACAACACAACTACCCCAAAAACCGACCCCAAAAGATCACGACAGAAGAGTGGTGTCAGCTGCACTTGTGTTCAGCGGGATGTGCGGTCATGGACTAACCATCTCAGAACCAGCCTTACCTTCCCTGCTACCTCCACTCATCCCCCGTCTCCTCCCTGTACGTAGGGATATGGGTTTTCCAAGCCTGTTCTATCCTGTCGTTGATTGTACAGAAAGAGATCCATTTTCTGGCAGATATATACTGTTTCCGGTCTGCAGAAATCAATGACAGGTGGACAAAAGACTCAGCCACTTCGCTGTTGTATAGCGAAGTATCTGACTATCTGTCACAGACGAAGAACTGAACAGTCAACAGCGCCGTGCTTTCAAACGTTCTGACTTTGCTGGCACTCAGATAAGTAAAATGAGGATCATGTAGGAAAAAACACTGGCATAATATAGCTTGCTTAAATGATATACACATGGATCTTTATACTAGTCACGCACCACGCACCGTTCCTCCCGCTCTGCCCCTGACATGTGGAAAGCCGTGTTCGCCGCTGCATTTCTTTATAACTCGTCATTGCTCACACTTATTCTACCTCTTCATGTAAACCGTACAAAGGCTGTGTGGTAGAGGTTTCAGACGCTCCACTGTACTGAAAAACACCCTCTCGTATGCGTCTGTGTGTTCTTATATACTGTGGAAGAATGAGATGTCCCGCTCGCCTCACCACAGAATGTCGCCTTTAGGAATATCCACCTAAGTTCAAATGGCTCTGAGCACTATGGGACTTAACTTCTAAGGTCAATAGTCCCCTATAACTTAGAACTACTTAAACCTCACTAACCTAAGGACATCATACACATCCATGCCCAAGGCAGGATTCAATCCTGCGAAAGTAGGGGTCGCACGATTCCAGACTGTAGTGCATAGAACCGCTCGGCCACACCGGCCGGCCATCCACCTAAGTAGAAAGCTTGTTGCCAACACTGCTCTGCTCTGCTCGGGAAAGAATACGCACACACAACCATTGAGGGATGTTACTGAAAAAAGCGGCATTCCTGTTGTACAGACGGTACATGAACAGAAGATGGAGGAATTTTATACAATTCACTCACTCCTCGTGAAGTAACATACTGCGTGTCTACCTGAAGTGTTGCTGTTGTTAACAGCTCAACTGCTGTAATGTCAGCTAATTTACTTTAAAAAAAGGTAACGCGAACACTCATATGTTGCATAAAGTATTACCATCGAATATCCTCCAGGTGGGATTCTTATCCCTGCTACAATGAATATCATACCCACGGATCTCACCTCGCATCGTGTAAAGTTTGTAGTGTTAGCTTTTAAAGTGAATACTATGATGGCAACAAAGGAAACAGCGAATATAGTACTAAAATCAATGAAATCTAGAGCTAAATAACTGTGAACTCACTCTCGTGGTGTGAACAAATGCTTGCTACAATGAATATTGGACCGAGAACATTGAATCTTGCCTTGAATATGCTACAAAATAAGCATTTAACGCAATCCCACAGTCCTTAAACGTACATTCTGCTAGTAAGTTCCACACACTATCGTGGATAGGAAACTTCGCCAATAAAGCAATGCTGGTAGTACCAAACAGTAACACAATACCCAACACTGAGTGAACATTCCGGAATGGATAGACGTACTTCTGATTGGTGCCAGTGCGTCTTAGGAGGAGAGAGACGTAATCCTCAACAGAAACAATATAGAAACTTCTGTGTTATGCTGCATGTTCACACCAGCCTTGATGCCATAGGAAGACGAAACAAAAAAGTAGATGTGAGTATCGCTGTGTCAGTTTTCATGTTGAAACTATACGTGATTTTAGAAATCATGGTAGTAAATATAGTATTGAGATACCGTACCATTTTCTATGATTCTTAAAAAAAACTCGGTCTTCCACTACCAGCTACAAATGCCACATTGCACGTTGATTGTGATCACATTAATCACGTATTACCCATTCGCTCGGATGAGCAGGATTGTGCCACCAGAAAGCAGGACGCCACGTGGTGTAAGGTCATAATGAAAATCATCCACATTATCGAATTTATAAAGAGATGACATGTCCACAGCGTTGTAAGTCATGGATAATAATGCTCGATGGGGAATGATCATGCACAACAGATGCTGTACTATGTGAGGAATCACTGAAAATGCAACGCTAATTTGGACATGAGACTGAGGTCGTGAGAAAAGCGCAAATTTCTACGACTAATACCATGACTTTTTAACAAAAGAAATGTTGTCTGCGACTTGGAATCATGTTTTTTCATTCAACCATACGCTTGTGTCGCAGATGTCTTTTTTAATGATTATCACCCCAACCGTCGTATCATATCCATGGCACACTCGTCCCTATTTGGAAACAAGCTGCCCTTCTTTCAACTTTTTCGAACCATTCTGCTAAAGATCTCGAGTCTCTTAGCGCCTTGTAGCTTTTCCTCAGTCTTTGGCCCGCCCTCCCAGTAACACTGTCTAAAGGTCGTACCAATTTAATCTATACACTGACCAGAAGTCGGGGTGCACTATATCTACCACCTTCTGTGTCTCGTGGAGGAAAGAAGCGAGGAGAGTTAATGTGATAGGACCGTGTGTTAACCACTCAATCGAACTGAGAGCATGTTGTTGTCATCGATCCGCCGATCGTGTACATGGTGCCAACCCACCGTTAAACGGTGCTGCCTCCCGCAACACGAGGCAGTAGAAGAAGGCAGTGTGAGCTGTTACACTGATGTTTCTTATTGTCGGATTTGGAAAACTTAACATCATATGAAAACTGGTACAAGGCCGAGGAGTTTGCTGCTCATCACAGCCTTGTGTAGCGTTTACAAGCTACTGGTACTGCAGTCCAAAGCAGATGACTTCTAAGTTTTTCAAGAGCTCCTCTTCCAACTGCATCTGCATTTAATAGGACGCAGTATCACAGGACAGCTACATGGTGGGGGTGGGGGGTTCTGGTCACCTGCACATGATGTCCTGGCGGCATGTAAACCGTTTGCGAAGAGGTCGAGAGCACTGGGACTGGAATCACGTGCATTTCTCAGATGAGAGTAAAGTAGTAATGACGAGAGATGGAAACTCATTATGCGCCTTGGTACAACTTCGCTTTTGTAGAGGAACACTTGTTATGATAGGACATTTGGCGAGACTTAAATCTCGTCAAGCAGAGGCAGAATGCAGTGGCCATCGGTTGTCTCTCGAGTTGGTGGAGAAATGGAATGATTTACCAGAAGAATTTCCTGCCAGTCACGCGAGCACTTTGCACAGCGTGCATCACTGTACCACTCGGCCTTTGTTCATCACTTCTATGCTTATAGGTAGTGAGGTACAAATTTAGCAGTCTGAAGGCATCACCATCTTGCATTGGATATATACATGCCTAACACCTACACCATGATATGGGCACCTAACAAAACGTGCACTGTATTCTCATTCTAATGCCGTAACTACTGTTCTGCGAAAATTAACTCCCAGCCATAGCAGCATAACCCCCTGTAAACTGCCTATCCGGCTTTCAGATCAGATGAATTCGATGGTTAAGGAGTGCTCCTCAGATGACAGTTACATGCATGAATATCGGTGTGTGTTTGTGTGTGAGTGTGTGTGTGTGTGTGTGTGTGTGTGTGTGTGTGTGTGTGTGTGTGTGTGAGTGTGGATTGTGATGAATATCTGACATTCACTGAAAAATGTTAAAGCTCGGTTTACCAGCTGTGACTGGAACGAGCACACGCATCTACTGCATCTGTCCGATACTTCATTACATCAACATGTCACTGCACTCTTAGTGAAATAGGAAGAGCGAACTTATTCAGACTGACAATGGTGTCATCTCCTGAACTGGAGAGGCACCCAGTGTCTATAAATTATATGACAGATGAGTCTTTCGAAGCAAGATCCGATGGTTGCTATACTTTCAGCTACCTGTTTCTGATACTTTTCAGACTGTAAATAAGCAGTTGAATTCTCTGTCTGATTACAATGCAGATCAGCTGGTGAAGTGAACTTCTTGGTACGGTAGAAAATCTATTACAACCCAAGTACAGACTATTATAGTGAGGGAGATATTGCTGTTGTCATATCAGGCAATCAGCAGACGTAGGGAGTTGCGGATGCCATTACTTGCCTTTTCGTTGCCACTGCCGGGGCCCATTTAGTCCCTCATCGGTCTCTGGGCGACCAAAACAACCACGACTATTTATTCTGATCAGCTATGTAGAATCGAAGGTAGACGTCTCTACCATAACCTGACGCCAGACAAGCACTGTGTTCCTCGAGCGAGGCAGCAGTCTCCTGGTCAGTGGACAAGCAAAGCGGTGAGCTGCTTGTTTGTTTAACAGTTGGTAGCCTTAGCTACACGGGTGGTGGGAGAGGGTGGGGGATCGGGACGGGGGAAGGTACCAACCACTCTAACAGTATGACACTACAAATGAAATGCTTTCTGCCAGCCGTCTGATTTAAAAGTGGGTCGCAATATTTCTCTTGTAGTAGCGTCGTTTTTCAGGTTGTCTGCAGTTGGCGAGGCGCTGTGTGTGTGCTTGTGTACCGTTTTGGGTTGCTTTTCACCACACACACACACACACACACACACACACACACACACATACACACAAACTGCGTCTTGGAGTTTATAAGCATACATTCAACCTCAGCGAAATTATCTACGAAAAGAAATTTTCTTTAGAAACTCGGTATTGCGATTCCTACATGCATATGTACACACTTAACCACTGATGAATTACACAATTATCGCTGTTGATCAACACTATTCTCACTGCTTCTGGAAATTACCAGCATTTTCATCGAGTCAATTAAATTGTTATGGAGCGCTCCTCAGTTAAAAGTCGTAGGTTAACCACTCAGTACGTATTCTGGTAGACGAGAAAGCCCCATCCACAGCAGTGGGGATGTATTCTTCCTACAACTAAACCCCCAGCTGAACCAATTGTCGTCTAGCAGTTCACATCATGGCTCCGAGGATTTGCTGTAAGTCTCTTGTTCTCTGTAATTATCCACTTAGCAGCAAGTCTGTGTGTTTATTCGTCTACATACATATGTAATTTGAAAGACATTGTGTGTGATTCGTTCCACTTCTTCTCGAGCATGCTTCGCTGTTGAAGTAGCACCCCTTCACATTTTTATAGAGGAACAGGTGGGTGAGGAGGATGGAATATCAAATGCGGACACTGTAGAGTTCCCTGGAATTATATGACCTAGCTGTAGCAGCTTCTGTCAGCAGATATAATTATAAATAATGAGGGCAGGTGTAATGTAAAGTTTCACTGCTATCTGTAGGCACGAACGAAATATTACCAGGGTCATCTCAAAAGTAAGGTCTCCTATTTTTTTAGAAGTACAGAACTCTGTTTGTGTGGCACTTGGTCAGACTGTTACGAAGAGTGCTTCACGCGCTGTGTGTAAACATGCGCACGTCGCGCTGAGGCGCTCAGTCTTGGCTTGGCAGCCGTTGAGAATGGAGCTGCCGTTAGATGTTACTACGAAGTGCGAATATCTCGCAGTTATTCGGTTTTTGGACGCAAAGGGCCGATTGAAATCCATCGTCAATTGACGGAAGTGTGTGGTGAGTTGTGCATGGATGTCAATGTTCGTAAGTGGTGTAGAGAGTTTGCAGCTGGTCGGACCGAAATTCACGACGAACAAAGGAGCGGGAGACCGTCAATTTCTGAGGAGACAGCGTTGAAAGTTGAGTAAAGCATGCGTGAAGATCGGTGGATCACCCTGGATGATCTCTGAACGAAGCAACCCTCACAGAATTCTAACGGAAACATTGAACTACCGGAAGGTGTGGGCAAGATGGGTGCCACGCATGCTGACTTAGGAACCTCACGCGGCAACGAGTTGATGCTTCCCGTGCATTTCTCCAACGCCTTACAGCCGAACAGGACAACTTTCTGGACTCAATTGTCACGGGTAGCGAAACCTGGGCATACCACTTTACACCTGAGACCAAGCAACAATCACGCCGGAGTGGCCGTGCGGTTCTGGGCGCTACAGTCTGGAGCAGAGCGACCGCTACGGTCACAGGTTCGAATCCTGCCTCGGGCATGGATGTGTGTGATGCCCTTAGGTTAGTTATTTTTAATTAGTTCTAAGTTCTAGGCGGCTGATGACCTCCGAAGTTAAGTCGTATAGTGCTCAGAGCCATTTGAACCATTTTTTAACAATCACGCCAGTGGCGGCGTCCTTCTTCGCCAAAGCCGCGGAAATACAAACAAACACAGTCTACCGGCAAAGTCATGACAACCGTCTTTTGGGATCGGAGAGGGGTATTGTTGGTCACCTTTATGCTGACAGGTACTGTGAGACTCTAAAAAAACTCAAACGGGCAATTGAGAACCGGAGAAGAGGAATGTTGAGCAAGGGCGTACACATTCTCCATGACAATGCTCGCCCACACTTCGCTCGGCAAGCTGTTGCTCTGCTGCAACCGTTTCAGTGGAACATAATCACCCACCCACTCTATAGTCCTGACTTGGCGCCCAGTGACTATCGCCTGTTCCCTAGGTTAAAAGAACATTTGGCTGAAAAGCGATTCAGCTCCGACGACGAGGTGAAAGAAGAGGTTCATAACTTTCTGAACAGCATGGCGGCGAGCTGGTATGACATGGGCATACAAAAACTGCCACAGCGTCTACAAAAATGCATCGACAGAAATGGTGATTATGTCGAAAAATAGCTAAATGTTCAAGCTGTAAACTGATGTAAACCACTGTAGAAATAAACAGGTCTAGGTGCTCATAAAAAAAATGGGAGGCCTTACTTTTGGGATTACCCTCGTAGATGTCGTGGATGAGATGGGAGATGAAGAGGTGGTAGATGATGAGGAGGACAAGAAAATGGTAGGAGGTGAGATACCACCCACGGAGTGAGTACTTCATCGTGTTTACTAACGCATTCATGAAAGCTCTCCTTGTAGTCGTTTGACACATATCCAGCAGTCTATCGCTGAGGTGCCTGGGTTGACGTCGGTCCTATGCTGTCTCACAGGTTCGAAACACTTATTAAAAAATCAGAACTTAAATTAATTTCAGACACAGTCCATTAGCTGGAAGGCCAGAGCTTATTAGAAGAGCAGAAGTGCCTTTTACAGTCTAGTCGATTCTGCCATGTCATCTCATAACCACCGAAGTGGATAGTGAGATTGGATTTGAGCGATGTTTAATTCAAAGTAGTTATGAAATTACGATTTTAGGGAAGTTCTCTTTGAAACAGATGGAACGAGCGTTCTTCTAGTGAACATTAGTGCTCATTGTAGCTGCTTATAAAAGCACCAGCAATGTTTCGTTACTTGTAAACTTCTGAGTGATGAATCCAGTAATTCTTTGTTCTGCTTATATAGTACGTTGTCATAGCTCTTGCCACAGGCATCCAGCGGTAGTAGAGGTCTAGTATCTGAAGTTCGGATCACTTTCAAATCCTTCATTTACGCACACCCAGCGGATATGTATACTCCACAGCATATGGCTACATCATGGTGATAGGTGTACTAGTAGTGGTTAGTGGACATGATGAATATGCGCAATTTTCGGTGACCCTAGGTATGCTAGGAAACCGACCGTAGACACAGAGGTTACATTGGAGTGGTGTAATCTATTTGTGTGTTGCGAATTCTATAGACCTTTGATATGTTATTGGCTTAGGATTAAAAACAAAAAACAAAAAAAAACATTGAGATAATGATGTTTTTGATTTCGGTCACTCGATATTCCAAAGATAGATATTTGCTGACGCCTGCCACATGTTAGCTATCGATTCGGAAGTACTGCAGGTGACGTGAACTGCGTGATATATACATTAATGTGTAGCGGTTGTGACGGCGATTACTGTTTTACACGTTCGGTAATGGAGAAATCAACAAGTCATGATAGCCTGAAAGGGATCGGATACATGACGTTATGTTTTCAACACTATCCTCCATCTCAGCTCAACATACCTACAATGCTGATTCGATTTCTTTATTTACTTATTTTATTATTAGCCATCCAGCGTAGTGCAAATGACAGACTGTTCATGTTGCTATATTTGGTGAATGATGAACATGGCATCACAGCTGGCAGCTCTGATCAAATTTTTACATTGCTCTGTAAAAACACAGTTCACGGTTATGACATCTACATCCGTTAGATGTTCTACTCTACATACATCCCCTCTCTCACACACTAATTGTAAAGCATGTGCTCAGAATCGGTGTCAGCAGTTCGCTATATAGGAATGAGAATGTAGAACACCCACGTACATACATACACATTCGAAATTTGACGGCTAAGTCGTCATTAAGAGTGCTCATCCTCAAACCATAATCAGTTGTAAGTGTGCTTCTGCAGAAAAAGGTTCTATCGTAGCTCTGAAGTTCGTGGGATCGACCATAGTTTCTCAGCCTGCTGCAGCATTCTGATATCAGAATCTTTTGATGCTTGACGATATTATTCTTCACCTATCACTTATTTCCGCCATTGCATTTTTAAATGATGTTAAACGATCTCTCACGTCAACTGTAATTGTTTTGCGTTATAGATAAGGTATTATAGCGGGTTCTCTTCATCATCCCATTTTACGGGCAGGAGAGATGTGACTATAAGTTACTCTCCATTACACACATCAAACTACACCCACACACACACATAGCCCCCCCCCCCCCCCCGCAAATTTGTGAGGTTCTCAGTTATATTGTATGATGGATATAGGACATCTTGATGATCCCGCCTCCATAACAAGGCAAAATGGTTCAAATGGCTCTGAGCGCTATGGGACTTAATTTCTGAGGCCATCAGTCCCCTAGAACTTAGAACTACTTAAACCTAACTAACCTGAGGACATCACACACATCCAAGCCCGAGGCAGGATTCGAACCTGCGACCGTAGCGGTCGCGCGGTTCCAGACTGTAGCGCCTAGAACCACTCGGCCACCCCGGCCGGCATTCCATAACAATGCGTTCGATGTCCTAAGAAGAACCGTCATTATGAGGTCTGTTCGTCAAGTGTCTGTATTTGTGCTCCTTTTGATGACCATGTAAAAGCTGCATCAGTACGGTACTAAACAGATCCTTGTTTTGATTCTAAGTCAGTGGCAGGGGAGTCTGTAAGCTGGTATGTTAGGGACAGGTTGTAGCGATCTAGTAGTAGTCTGGTAAAATCATAGCAGATTCCGGGGAACGACAGTAAATGCAGTTATGTCCGGTGTTTACTTGTGTGTGTGTGTGTGTGTGTGTGTGTGTGTTTGTGTGTAATCCGTAGAGCTAATTTCAGGTTATTATTATTTGCGTTGGAGACTCCACTCTGGCAGTAGTACCTCCTACTTGAGGAGCATATTGAGGCTATGGATGTTGCATAAGAAGAGGACGGCGACATTGATGTTATCTGTGAATTAATAAATATACAACAAAGATATGTTTGTTGAAAAGAAAGATGTTTTTATTTCTTACTCTCTCTATAGATGGATTTCTTATATTCCCACTCTGCCTCAGATTTTTCGCAAATGATGCTGTTATGTACAACAAAGTACCGTCTGAACGAAGCTTCATATGAATATTCAGTCACTCCTTTAGACTAATTTATGTTTTCCTCATACGTGCTGGAGACATTGTTTGACGAGCAGACCTATTAAAATTGTCGAATATATTTATCTAAGATCCTTCCGCAATTAATATTCTGAAAGTGAGTAATACTAGCTCCGATGGAACTGATCGTGACGTCTGTCTGCTTATAACTCCTGAAATTCGAATTCATCTTATATTTTTTAGCTGGATCTGTATATGTTGTGGAAGACCAGGTTTAACTGATTATTGGGTCAAGTTATGATGCCAAACCTTGATACTCTACTTAAAAAAGGCAGTCAGGACCTATAGCAGCTTATTAAAACAAGTATACCTACAGTTTGAATCGATTACGCATGTAACCTATGCTGGTAGCGGAACTTATGATAGAATTCAGAGTTACTCAGCCAGATGACTGAAATCATCTCATCTGCCCACGGTACTTCCTATGAAATCAAGACTGGGAGGCTAGATGTTTATGCACTCTCAGCTACTGTTGATGAAAACATTTTCTTGCCAGATGTGTCTCGGTTCTACTACACAGTGCTAATGCCCGTAAGTTGGTAGGTACGACTGGCCTTCGAATCAATAATTATTAATGAAGTACATGTTTATGATTACTGCGGCGTGTTACGACAAAATACGGAATTTCATCAGCAGTCTAAGACCCTTACCAGCCTGGTTTAATAGCTATAGGCTACAATTATCTCAAGAGCTACTTCCATCGTAGTCTACTTTTTACCAGCATTCCACTGCTTACATACGTATAATTCCGAAGAAATATGAGACATAGGAGAAGTCATCCACTTAGTAAGGAGTGTGTTACAGCGCCAAAAAGTAATGCTAAGAAGTAGGTCAGCACCTTTATAAAAAACATTAATTGATCATAACTCTCTTTTTCTTCTTCCAAGGAAACAGTGTATGAGTTTGTCTTGCGATACATCGATGAACCAAGTTTCTGCATATCTCTCTCAGAACATTTATTTCTCCTGGTACAATCGACTTCGTAAAATATCGCTGTGTAGATAGATTCTGCAACCGTTCCTGTCAGAGATATTAGGCCCCGGTATTACATGATATCTGGTTGTCATCGACAACATTTGTTGTTGGAACTTTAACGATGTATGAGACGCGTATTTGTGGTAGAATCTTAACGTCCTACATCTGCCGATATTTTGATGATGAGTAGAAGTATGGAGTGATTTTTGCTACTAAATAATTTCTTTTGTTAATAACACTGTAGTCAGCATCATCTAGTTTCCCCTCCCAACCCCCCCCCCCCCATTTGCCCCTCCCCCTTCTCAATCCACTATACTTACACGTTTACGCTAAAAGTTGTCCAGTTCGAATATTCCCTGTGTACAATAAGATGAGCCCGGGGTATATAGGGGCATGTCATTCCCAAATCTACTGGTTTGCTGGGTGAGGATGTGGCCAGTATGGAGTTAGGTTAAACCAAGTCCGCCGGTTTGCAGTCGGCCTTTAAAGTATATTACCAGATAACAGTAAAATGGTAAAAGAATATTACAGCTTGAATTCTTCATTTTCAAACGAGGGATACTATAATTACTATAATTACGTTCTAGTACCTCTGCTTTAGTTTTATATATGTATATATATTGAGATACTGCACTTCGTTTTCTTGTGCATCGCGTCCCAAGACAACCCAGGTGCCATGTAATAAAAGGCAGGGTCCAGAGAATATGTGGTCATATGGGTAGTATTCTGAATTCAAGTAGAATCTGGCGTTAGATAACTTGCAGTGGTCAAATTCAGTTGAGTCCTTTGATACATTAGCACGCCTTTGAGTTTGAAATGCGAGTATGATGAATCGAGGTGCTTCCAACTGCACTGATATTTTAATAGCCCAAGTATGTGTGGACGCTGTAGGTAGGACTGGGTATTCAAAAAGCTCCCATGATCGAAATGTTAGTGGTAGGTAGGTGCCAGCATTCAGAACTGTTAAGAGGTTCAAGTACTCCTCGTCGGCAACGGTGATGTGAGGCATTTTCCATGATATGCTATTAATCTTGATTTGAACATTCTCTGCAGCTGTTTGAGAGAATGAATTCGCGTCACTTGCACTTCTCACCAAAATAAGTTCCTGTTTAGCGTTGATAATTATTCGCTGCATATCCTCAAAATAACCCATTAGCATTTGTAGTGGCACGCACGCGGTAAATCGGCTTTGTCCACCCTCCCCATCCGCTGCATCTATGAACCACCCAGCATTTTCCAAACTGTTTGAATCAGAGGGTGAGGCTGAAACGTACGTCTTAATGGCTGGGTGATGAATACGAACTTTGCGTGTGCGGTCTATTTCATTTCCGTTGAGTCCATAGTGTATCTCTTGAAACAGAAATGCTACGGCATTTCGAGTGAGCTTCGAGAGCGCTACGGCAGCCCCGTCAGCTTTCTTAAATGTGTAGTCCACATAGAGGAAGGAAGCTCTTGCTAGGCAGTGTTACCGCGTCCTGATGCTGGATAATAATCCTAATTTCATCATTTTTGTTAAATGTGCTTGAAGCGTAGGGTTTGTGTGAGTGGTATTCATGAGGAATAATTCAGTCATCATACTCTACTGACTGAGTTACGTTGAGCGGCGTCATTCTGCGGTTTTAAACCTGCTGAAATGAGGAATTCGTAATTAAGGCGTGTTATCACCTTGCCCTTCCGCGTTGCACTGATGGGTTGTGAGCCTGGTGTGCTACCTTTATACCTTATTCCCACCTCGCCTTAGATGCAGGCGTACAATGATCTCATCTCCTCTAAAGTTAACAAGCTGATTATTCTGGTCCACAATACGCAGTTCAAGGTAGTCCAGTGTCTGAACAGTCACCGGGAGATATATAGCGTTTGTGGGGGCTTGAACTATTTTATACCCTGTGCCGACTGTAAGAAAGAATCCGTAAATTGAGTGAATCAATTTATCGCTCAGGTATGAGTTTGTGGCAATATTACACTCAACGTGGATTGTACTCACTGGGAGTATATCTACAGCATGATCTGACGAGTAAAATTTACTTCCGTCCTTCACCAAAACACGATCCTTCGCAAAACCAAGCAGTGGATCAATTGAATGTCTCTGTGTAAAGTCGATCGTAGCACACTCTGTCCGTATTTCAGATTTAAGGGTATTAATGTTTGCCCGTAGTTCAGTACCTTTTCCTGACTGTGTTAAGAGTTCGTTTAAATCATCAGTATCGTAGGCACCAGGTAGTATTTGTAGAATCTCCTTCCGGCCGTCAATTTCAAGATGTAGTTTATTGTTGGTCTGTGTGATATTTGGAATGCTGTTATAAGTCTCTAGACCAATCAGTGCAATACTCCAGTCCCCTACACTTAAATCAATCGGCGGAAAGTAATTTGCGCGTAATACTGATCCTCGCTCTTTTAATGTCAGAGTGGACGACATTGCATCTAAACATCAAATGATGGTCATGTGTTCAATGACAGCTCTTTTATATATCGCGCACATGATCTGACGATGACGCATTCTAGGTGGGGGGGGGCGGAGTTCACCGTCGCTGTGATAAGGAATATAACGCAGAGATGACCACACAGATATGTGTTAAAGTCCTGATATCGCCGGAAATTGTAGAAGATGCGTATTTTGCTGGTGAAGCAGCGTTGTAATTCTTCAGGCGGCTGTAAATCGCCAAATGAATCGAAATACTGAACTGAATTTGGACTTTTCTTAACATACGCAACCAAATGGGTCCCTGGACCGCCAGCAACATCTAAATTTACAATTCCGAACTCATTAGTCCGCCACATGGTCTTCGATAATGTATTCCGCATAAAGACGCGGCGGAATCCACGAATGTGAAGTTTCTGTTTAATAATTTTAACTAGATCTTTATTCGTGAGCTCTCGGTCGGGTAGGATAACTAACGGACTTCTTTTTTTTTTTATTTATGAAGAGACCTAGTCCTTTCCTGTATGGTTTCAAGTAGAGGCCTTTTCCGATAGCTGCTGCCTCCATAGCGCGATTATGTCTTCTGTCTTCCTCTAGTTGGGCTTGTGCATTCTGTGCGTTTTTGACCGTTTTGGCGACAGCTGCGGCCCCGTCTGTGAGTGAACCTACAGCGGACAGGGCTGCAAGGGCTGGAACGAGGAACCGGATACTTCCGCCTGAAGTCTTTGGTAGTGGTAGGACGCTGGGTGGTTTAATTGAAGTCGTGTTTTTCTTCTTGTTTCCACCATTCAACGCACGTTTAGCTGCAGACATCGAAGTGAGAATACAGTTTTTAAAAAAAAACCGGTTTGTTTTTCTTCTTCCTGTTCTTCTTCGCTCGCAAAGCTGTTCGCGCTGCTTTCATAATTCGTTTGAAATTCATCACACCCAAGCCCAACTTAATTTTTTCCACGCATGGTTTTATCAACCACGAATGCATTAACGCGCTGGCCTATTCCGAGATCTTTTCTTCGCCTTATTTGCTTGGCTTTATCTGCTAATATCCGGTCGGCGATGTGGCGTGCTGGGAGATCCTTATTTGCTGCATATGCGAGGTCGTGCCCAAGGCAGGCTTCGTCTAGTAGGTTGATACCTTTATCACCTCGTGCCCGACGCTTCTGAAGCTTTGTTCCAGGCCCACAGAAGTTATATCCGGGAATGTGCAATTCAACAGGCAACATGTCGAGAACACCACCTCAACCTCTTATTATGATGTGCCTCCTATAGTGCACAGTACGCTACTGAGGAGATAGAGGTCTACTCTCCCTGTTATATACTAACTTGCCAGCTTCGATCCAACTGTTTTCTGACGATGGAAATACTAGCCATTTAACCAGTGCTCTATTCCCACGACGTCTTATCACGCGCTCGATGAGAAATACATCTGGTTCAGAGCTCTTCTGCAATTCCTCCGTGTAAAAGCAACCTGCAAATTTCTTCGCCCTTGCCGTCCTTTTAGATATATGTCCTAGGGTTGGTTCGCTGCACTTTGGATACTGTGAATATCTCAGCCGACCAATTTGGTAAGTACGATTTCTCGAACGGTGTCTTGTGTTTTGAAATACGTACTAAGTCGCCTATATTGAACGTCTGTTAGCGAGGGTGGAGTATTTTAATCCGGAAATATACTGTGTCCATGAGTGAATTATCGCGAACACCGATCGGTCCCATTTTTATTGTACTATGTTTGGATCGATTATACTATGCAATTATCTGTGGGAGGATATCTACCCACATGTACGATCCGCGACGATTAAACTTCATCCACATTTAAGCTTTGACTGTTCTGTTCAACTGATCGACGTAACTAGCTTTAAGGTGGGTAAACGTGGAGTAGTGGTGTATGCCATACCGCTCCACCACAGTCTTGAAATGTTCGTTGTAAAACTCTCCACCGTGATCGGTTTGAAGCCATGAGGACATTTGTCTTACCACAGCTGGATGGACCGACAATTATAGCTCGCATGCTGTCAGGAAAGAGTGGTCCATTCTTGTTGGTCTTCTGGTCTTGGTCATCATCACAGGACCAGTCATCTACAACAATGCCCTTGAGGCGAGGGTGTTTCACCCAGCCCGCCATGATACCTACTGTGGTAGGTCAAGGTGTGGAATACCCTTTTATGTGATTAAAAATATGTGTTTGTGTGTAGTCACTATAGCGCAGTCACCTTACCAGCTGAGCTACAACGGCTACACAATAGAATCAACTCCAGGTGGTATATTTAAAGGGAAGGCTGTCATATAGATTAACGTAGGTGACATTTTGTCTTGAAAAATGAAAAAAACACGCAATCACAAACTTAATATTATGAAATAACATATTTATTTATTAAAATATTTACAAAAATGATCAGCATGAGAAAAAACCAGTACATTCTTTCTTAAGCGATACAGCAGAAGTACAGTATTTGGAAAATAGCTGCTTATTGTATGCTTGAAATTCAGCACGTATATCTCGTGAAGGTGAATTACAATTGTCCGGTTTTCCGTCAGTAAATCTGAGTTCGACATTTTCAACACTTATTCGAGGAATAGCCCAAGACTTGGGCACTGGTGTTATACTAAATCAGTGCTCTATATCATCTATGTGGATGCTACATGTGTGAAGCCAATTAATGATGTCGGTGTATAGTGTCTGAACAAATGGGCACCATCTATTTAGTCTCTCTATCGTACTAGTTAGAGCCATGTCTAAATTCAACAAGTTATCAACAGTGGGGTGATGCATGAAATACTATAACCATCAGCACTTTTAATTTTTAGCGTAGCATCACCATACAGTGATAGAACACTCACAGTTATACTGGTAGGAGTGGGCTGGATAATATTCAGTAGTCATATGATTCTTGATGTGTGTTTTTAGACGACACAGTTCATCCCACTCGTAGTCAGAAAATTTCACTTTAATATTTTTGAGCACAATTTCGAGCACTAACACAGTTGAGAGGCTACCATATTGTGAAGCTTCAAGTCCTACATGGATACGTTTTGAACCACTAACTGTTAACACATAGCTTGAGGCGAATAGTAAAGGTTGAGGTGAAGCGGCGGTCGGTATCTTCTCATCGACGACATCCGCACCAGCGCGGTTAGCCTGCTGTTCTTGCACTGATGGTGGTATGTCCCTTGTGAGATTATGATCAATGGACGGTGCGTACGAAGGAGCCCAGTACTGTGAAGCCCCATCAAGCACAGCTTCTGGCTCCGACATTAACACCTGGCTGGCTATCCTGCTCCGGCATGCTGAGAAGCTGAGCTGCAGGATACTGTGTGGACGAGTGCGAGGCCTACACGTGCGTGGACCGGGACATGCTGGGACCTTCTGATGCTGGCATCATGGGCGGAACTGCTGGAGGACCAAGACGATTATTCATAAGAAACGATGTGATGTTGGTAGAAAAATAATAATAACAGCAATAATAATAATAATAATATTAATTTGTTGACTTACTTTTCTGGTGCTGCTTGCTCCTCCTCCTACTCTGCTGTGGTGGTGACTGACGCTTCATCTTGACCGACTGGAACAGAGATGGATGAGCTGCTGAGTGCTCCTTATATAGAAGCAAACTACGTCATCATGATGCTGTGCTGCTATTGGTTGAATGAAGTGAACACGTGACCTATCGAAGTGCCCTCTAGTGGAGAACTCGTGAACTAGATCAGTTCGTAGCTCTGCTGGATGGGAGGCAGTCGTCTCTTGTGGGCTGGGAGCTTATATGTGGGCTTTCGAAAAGGTAGACAGTTCCAACAGTAGCAGACGTTTCCAAGAGATGGGTAGTGCATTTTTAAAGCATTTCGTTTGAGGGAATTTATTTGGTGGACTGTGTTCTTGTTCTTATTTATATGTTCCAGGATTAATGCACGTTTCCATTCAGCATGTAGGAGGCTATGGGGGCAGTCCTCGGCTGTCGAATTGGTCTATTTTCAAAATTCCCGCCATATTTTCTCGAGGGTTAGGTTAGTTGGCATATCCCAATTGGCCTATTTTTCCGCCAAAATCCGCCACCTTGGATGACGTCTTGCGCTGTTGCCAAGTCAACATGTCTCCATCTTTATTAAATTTGGCAAGAATGGAAAGTGGGGTGGTACGAACCTTGCCCTACCACTGAAGCTGTCCACTGGCTTCCCATGACATTAGTGTTGGTGCATTTCATCGAGCGCTGACTACTTAAACAAAGATAGCGCGTTGTTGTCTTCCCTTCTTACAACAAGCAGATGTTATGAGCCTCTGCTTATATCATCCTGCTCCACAAGCTATGCACTACTGTGTGATTATGAACACCTTCGCTACCATACCGCCTCACGGTTCCACCAACAACAAGCAGAGAATGGAAAGAAAAACTCTTAACGTTTGAAGGGAAACCCTGTTAATCTGCTCAATCGAATATACGAAGCACCTATCTCATAGGTACTAAGAAGACACAGAATTAATCCTTATGGTAATTACATTAATCCCTGAAGACTTCTGCTTAGGCAAATGACTGTCTGCTACGAAACTGAAATGACAATCATTACACCGGTTCTGTATGTTACAGTCAAATGGTTCAAATGGCTCTGAGCACTATGGGACTTAACATCTGAGGTCATCAGCCCCTAGAACGTAGAACTACTGAAACCTAACTAATCTAAGCACATCACACACATCCATGCCCGAGGCAGGATTCGAACCTGCGACCGTAGAAGCAGCGTAGTTCCAGACTGAAGCGCCTAGAACCGCTCGGCCACCATGGCCGGCTATGTTACAGTCAGTTAAGCACTCAATTTGCTGCGGTATTGCATCCAATATTAAGAAATATACTGCCCATTAGTTAATTGAAACAATAGACGTTTTACTTCGAGTCACAAGTACTTGACACGTTTTAGAAGGATGTCGTTAAAGTCCGATTAATGTATTGTCTCAAAAACAGTTATTTATAAAATGCCGTCTCAACAATGTTCGGCAACCCAATGATAGTCGACTGACTTTCAGGACTGGAGCTGAACTTCCGTAGTTTATCAGATACTTGTTTGGAATTTTGATACCGTAATAATTCGTGCATCATAAGGAATAGTGCGCTGGAAAGTTAATGTTAACGCCTAGTTTACAAGGTGTCATTTTAGGAGTAAATTATAATATCTCTCGTAATTTTCTCTATTGAAAACCTCCTTTTTTCTTAATTAATTATTACCATGCTGGGTAATTTTAAGGACCGCGGCTGTGTGGAATAATTATGCCCAAATCAGTGTGAAATTAAGAAGTGGTGTAGTGTCATGTCATATACCACTCATTCAGTGTGCCATGTATGTATAAGAAGCGTGCGATGCCAAAAATGTAAGTGAACATCTGACATAAAACGTGTATCACACGATAAGGCACCAATACAGCTGAAGAAATATTATCCGCAAATTGCACAGGCCGTGATGTCAATCAGGACAAACGAAGAAACACGGCTCCAAGCCAGTGGAAGGCACCGTTGACAACCAATTTATGGCCACCCACTAGCACCGCTTCCCCTCAAATACTCAATAGTCACTCCATCGGCGAACAGTGAACAAAACAGTTCTATGCTAAGACTATTTATCTCTGAGTAACAATCTTAAGATTACAATCTTCAGTGTGCATAAACGTCTGATGATGAGCAAAACATGCTTGAAATTGGTTACAATATTTTAAATTAGTCATAAAAATAATTATAACAGCTAATATCTACCTTAGCTTGTACTAAAGCAATGAGAGAATCTTCGCATTTTCGAACCTATTTCAGTAGCTGTCTACTGCTGCAACCGTAACCATACATTTGTGTCGCAACTGCAAACGAATGTAAAAAGCCAGATTTTTTTTTCTCTCTCTTCCGCTATTTTAGTTGAAAACGATCGAAGTGAAATGAGACTCTTGAGTTCGTACTCGTCAGATGACTGATGCAGTTCGCCACACTTTGCCTGTTACTGCTGTAATACTGTTTATGAATCATAAGTGGATTTATGTCGCTCATTTTCACTGCATTCTGAATGGTAAAGCTGGAGGAATGGAGACATTAGATGTTGACCACAATAAAATATTATTATTTACAGGGTGATTATAATTAAACTTAAACTTTCAAAACGGTATAGAAATAACACCATTGGTCAGAATGACGTTAAATGACAACGGAATATTATCGGAGAAGGGGGAAAACGTATGACAGAAGAAAAAAGAAATGGAGTGAGAATTGATCAATAGATGGCGCTGTATATGTGAGCATAAGTAAATGAAAACACCTGTCATTTGCATGGCCCACTGAAGTTGGTATAAACACGCCGGATACGCGGATTTTCCTCCTTTCGAGTCTGTGACGTTCGCCATGATAGTCTCAATGTAGGATCGCGCTCTGCTTGTAAAGCTGTATAACAAGAATGATGACTGTACACACGTCGCTCTGCGATATTTCGGACACTGAAGGGTTTGAATAGGGGCGTTGGTCCGATGACTGTCGCGGGTCTGGAGAAAATGATGCGAAAATTCTAAAATACAGTTTCTTTTGGTGTGCAACCTGGTAGAGGGAGGAAACGAATTGATTCGACGTCAGTGGAAGCAGTGACCACAGCAGTGCAGGAGGAGATGAGTAGTGGTGTGCAAAGGTGTAGCGCACGGAGAATTGCTCGAACACTGGACATACCCGTGAGCATGGTGCGTAAAATCCTAAGAAACATCCTTCTTAGCTATCCATTAAAAATTACCCGTGTGCACGAATTGCTTCCTGTTGACCTGTCAGCAAGAAAGACATTTGCTTTAGAATTTCTTGCTCGGATGGAAGTGGACCATGACTGGCCGTGGAAGATTTTGTGGACAAACGAAGCCCATTTCGATCTGACAGGCTATATCAATACACAGAGTTGTCGAATATGAGCAACGGAAAATCCATACGCAAATCAGCGCTATGAGTGTCTTTTGCGCAACCACCTCGTTCCAGCTCTCCAACAGCGTGGATGTGTGGATGGAATCATTTTTATGCAAGATGACGCACCTCCGCACATTGCAAATCTAGTTAAGCAACTGCTGAAGGGCCATTTCGGAACTGCTAGAATTATCAGCCGCCTTTTCTCTACAGCCTGGCCGTCCCGATCACCTGATCTTAATCCGTGTGACTGCTGGCAATGGGGCTATCTGAAAGATGGTGTGTCAGTGTGCCGATTGCAAACTTAGCTACATTGAAGGCACGCATTGCGCAACACATTGTGAACGTGACCTCGGAAACACATCGATCAGTTGTCGAACATTCTGTTTCTCGAGTTCAACTTGTTGCAGAAAACAGTGGATTAAACACCGACGTGTTTAGATGAACACAAATAAAAGTACAGCTCCGCTTTCATTGTGAAAAGTGAATGTCCAAGGAGAGGCTTCGTAAGCTACGAATAAAGTTCCGTTCCAAACCCGGAATTATCAGAAAAGCGGGTTCTAAAACTGTGTAAAAACAGACACCAGAGAATATTATTAGTGTCAGTTCAATTCTAACTGCTTCTAACGGGAAATGAGAAGTAGTTGTCATCGGGACAAGCAAGCAGAAACGAAAAATACAGACAGTATGTCTGGAATAAATCACCCTTAAGCAAAACTGTCATTAAGCCTATAAATACTGAAAGAATGAAAAGTAGCTACTCATAATGATTACAGTATAATCACTGCTGATTTTTTGTTAGTAAAAACGAAGGGCATCCACGCAGAAGAGCTTTTCAACTTGCATTATGCTTAACACAGAAATATGCCAATGTATTAATATGTTCACCATGTTGAGCGTTGTGCTTATTTTATATGTAGTGCTTCACAGTCGATGCACGGTGTTATTAACTGAGTCTCTGGTGATATCATTTATAAACGACGCCTCTATCCTGTCACTCACAACACTGAGATGAGAATTATAAGGGTCTAATATGATGACACAGGTGGGTAGACAATTCTAGTACTTGGGGGACTATCTATACACTGCTGATACATGACGCTAAGCTACCACTGCGTCGGATTGTAGCTCAGCATTATTTTCTGTTCATGAACGAGTTGTACAGCAGCGGGTGAATAGCATCTACACCGTGGTACCCTCACATAACATAGACCAATACTATGCCAGTTAATCAAAGGAAAAGCCACATGCTAGAGTAGTTCTGGCAGCGTCCTTTTTTTCCTTTCCTTTCTTGTTTCTTCTTTTGCAGTAGACTGTCACCTCGTAATAGAAGCGACAAACAGTTCTTACAGTCTACCACACCATAATTCATACCCTTCCCCTTTCTGCTCAATCTCGACAACAACGGTGGATGTTTCTTAAAATAAGGCACTAGCTGCAGTTTCATACCCCCCTTATCGCCTTGTTGTTGCCAGCTTTTTCGAGTGGTTATTCTGCTGTTACTCTAAAGATGGATACGTAAAGTCCAGGGTAATTACAAATATAGTCAAACTTTCAAACCGCTGTAGAACTAACGCCACTGGTCAGAATGATGTCAAATTGCAACGGAATATTAGCGGGGAAGGGGGAAACGTATGGCAGACGAAAAATAAATAGTCCCACAATGTAGCAATAGATGGTGCTGTAAGCATCACAATTTAATAGTGGTTGACTACAAATGAGAAATGAATCATACAACAATGCCTAAAGTGTGCGTCTGACGTTAAAGAACTGTACTACTCAGTGTGCATGGGTGTACAGGTGTGATACTGTTTGATACATAAGCCCATCCACCACCGTAAGGTCATATCACATCTGATGGAAAAAATCATTTTTTAATTGTCCTGAGGCCAAAAACCACATAAAAAGCATGAATCAAAATCAAATCGGATTATTAATTTCCATGCGACTAGTACAAAACATGTTCACAGTGGATAGTTACGCTTATTTCGTGAGTTATTTGGCCCGGTCACTATCAATGGACCAACCTGTAAATATACACTCCTGGAAATGGAAAAAAGAACACATTGACACCGGTGTGTCAGACCCACCATACTTGCTCCGGACACTGCGAGAGGGCTGTACAAGCAATGATCACACGCACGGCACAGCGGACACACCAGGAACCGCGGTGTTGGCCGTCGAATGGCGCTAGCTGCGCAGCATTTGTGCACCGCCGCCGTCAGTGTCAGCCAGTTTGCCGTGGCATACGGAGCTCCATCGCAGTCTTTAACACTGGTAGCATGCCGCGACAGCGGGGACGTGAACCGTATGTGCAGTTGACGGACTTTGAGCGAGGGCGTATAGTGGGCATGCGGGAGGCCGGGTGGACGTACCGCCGAATTGCTCAACACGTGGGGCGTGAGGTCTCCACAGTACATCGATGTTGTCGCCAGTGGTCGGCGGAAGGTGCACGTGCCCGTCGACCTGGGACCGGACCGCAGCGACACACGGATGCACGCCAAGACCGTAGGATCCTACGCAGTGCCGTAGGGGACCGCACCGCCACTTCCCAGCAAATTAGGGACACTGTTGCTCCTGGGGTATCGGCGAGGACCATTCGCAACCGTCTCCATGAAGCTGGGCTACGGTCCCGCACACCGTTAGGCCGTCTTCCGCTCACGCCCCAACATCGTGCAGCCCGCCTCCAGTGGTGTCGCGACAGGCGTGAATGGAGGGACGAATGGAGACGTGTCGTCTTCAGCGATGAGAGTCGCTTCTGCCTTGGTGCCAATGATGGTCGTATGCGTGTTTGGCGCCGTGCAGGTGAGCGCCACAATCAGGACTGCATACGACCGAGGCACACAGGGCCAACACCCGGCATCATGGTGTGGGGAGAGATCTCCTACACTGGCCGTACACCACTGGTGATCGTCGAGGGGACACTGAATAGTGCACGGTACATCCAAACCGTCATCGAACCCATCGTTCTACCATTCCTAGACCGGCAAGGGAACTTGCTGTTCCAACAGGACTATGCACGTCCGCATGTATCCCGTGCCACCCAACGTGCTCTAGAAGGTGTAAGTCAACTACCCTGGCCAGCAAGATCTCCGGATCTGTCCCCCATTGAGCATGTTTGGGACTGGATGAAGCGTCGTCTCACGCGGTCTGCACGTCCAGCACGAACGCTGGTCCAACTGAGGCGCCAGGTGGAAATGGCATGGCAAGCCGTTCCACAGGACTACATCCAGCATCTCTACGATCGTCTCCATGGGAGAATAGCAGCCTGCATTGCTGCGAAAGGTGGATATACACTGTACTAGTGCCGACATTGTGCATGCTCTGTTGCCTGTGTCTATGTGCCTGTGGTTCTGTCAGTGTGATCATGTGATGTATCTGACCCCAGGAATGTGTCAATAAAATTTCCTCTTCCTGGGACAATGAATTCACGGTGTTCTTATTTCAATTTCCAGGAGTGTATATACAGCGTTGTCAATGGACCATATATATTCACGAGACGAACTTACAGGGTGGTCCATTCATCGTGACCGGGCCAAATATCTCATAAAATAAGCGTCAAACGAAAAAACTACAAAGAACGAAACTTGTCTAGCTTGAAGGGAGAAAGCAGATAGCGCTATGGTTGGCCCGCTAGATGGCGCTGCCATTGGTTAAACGGATATCAACTACGTTTCTTTAATTAGGAATCCCCATTTTTTATTACATATTCGTGTAGTACGTAAACAAATATGAATGTTTTAGTTGGACCACTATTTTCTCTTTGTGTTAGATGGCGCTGTAATAGTCGCAAACGTATAAGTACGTGGTATCAGGTAACATTCTGCCAGTGCGGACGGTATTTGCTTTGTGATACATTGCCCGTGTTAAAATGGACCGTTTACCAATTGCGGAAAAGGTCGATATCGTTTCGATGTATGGCTATTGTGATCTAAATGCGCAAAGGCGTGTGCTATGTATGCTGCTCGGTATCCTGGACGACATCATCCAAGTTTCCGGACCGTTCGCCGAATAGTTACGTTATTTAAGTAAACAGGAAGAGTTCACGAAACGTCAACCACTACCTGCAACAAATTATGATGCCAAAGTAGGTGTTTTAACTGCTGTCGCGGCTAATCCGCACATCAGTAGCAGACAAATTGCGCGAGAATCGGGAATCTCAAAAATGTCTGTGTTGAGAATGCTGCCGGCCGGAGTGGCCGTGCGGTTCTGGGCGCTACAGTCTGGAGCCGGGCGACCGCTACGATCGCAGGTTCGAATCCTGCCTCGGGCATCGATGTGTGTGATGTCCTTAGGTTAGTTAGGTTTAATTAGTTCTAAGTTCTAGGCGACTGATGACCTCAGAAGTTAAGTCGCATAGTGCTCAGAGCCATTTGAACCATTTTTTTTTTTTTTTTGAGAATGCTACATCAACATCGATTGCACCCGTACCATATTTCTATGCACCAGGAATTGCATGGCGACGACTTTGAACGTCGTGTACAGCTCTGCCACTGGGCACATGAGAAACTGCGGATGATGACAGATTTTTTGCACGAAGCGTCATTCACAAACAGCGGTAACGTAAACCGGCATAATATGCGCTATTGGGCAACGTAAAATCCACGATGGCTGCGACAAGTGGAACGTCAGCGACCTTGGCGGGTTAATGTATGATGCGGCATTATGGGAGGAAGGATAATTGGCCACCATTTTATCGATGGCAATCTAAATGATGCAATGTATACCAATTTCCTATGTAATGTTCTCTCGATGTTACTACAAGATGTTTCACTGCATAATAATGGCGATGTACTTCCAGCATGATGGATGTCCGGCGCATAGCTCGCGTGTAGTTGAAGCGATATTGAATAGCATATTTCATGACAGGTGGATTAGTCGTCGAAGCACCATACCATGGCCCGCACGTTCAATGGATCTAACGTCCCCGTATTTCTTCCTGTGGGGAAAGTTGAAGGATATTTGCTATCGTGAGCCACCGACAACACCAGACAACATGCGTCAGCGCATTGTCACTGCATGTGGGAACATTACGGAAGGCGAACTACTCGCTGTTGAGAGGAATGTCGTTACACGTATTGCCAAATGCATTGAGGTTGACAGACATCATTTTGAGTATTTATTGCATTAATGTAGTATTTACAGGTAATCATGCTGTAACAGCATGCGTTCTCAGAAATGATAAGTTCACAAAGGTACATGTATCACATTGGAACAACCGAAATAAAATGTTCAAACGTACCTACGTTCTGTTCTTCAATTTAAAAAAAAAAAAACTACCTGTTACCATCTGTTCGTCTATAATTGTGAGCCATATGTTTGTGACAATTACAGTGCCATCTACCACAAAGCGAAAAAATTGATCCAACTAAAACACTCATGTTTCTTTACGTACTACACGGTTATGTGACAAAAAATGGGGATTACTATTTAAAAAAACGCAGTTGATATCCGTTTGACCTATGGTAGCGCCATCTAGCGGGCCAACCATAGCACCACCTGGTCTCACCCTTGAAGCTAGACAAGTTTCGTTCTTTGTAGTTTTTTCGTTTGACGCTTATTTCGTGAGATATTTAGCCCGGTCACCATCAATGGACCACCCTATATACACTCCTGGAAATGGAAAAAAGAACACATTGACACCGGTGTGTCAGACCCACCATACTTGCTCCGGACACTGCGAGAGGGCTGTACAAGCAATGATCACACGCACGGCACAGCGGACACACCAGGAACCGCGGTGTTGGCCGTCGAATGGCGCTAGCTGCGCAGCATTTGTGCACCGCCGCCGTCAGTGTCAGCCAGTTTGCCGTGGCATACGGAGCTCCATCGCAGTCTTTAACACTGGTAGCATGCCGCGACAGCGTGGACGTGAACCGTATGTGCAGTTGACGGACTTTGAGCGAGGGCGTATAGTGGGCATGCGGGAGGCCGGGTGGACGTACCGCCGAATTGCTCAACACGTGGGGCGTGAGGTCTCCACAGTACATCGATGTTGTCGCCAGTGGTCGGCGGAAGGTGCACGTGCCCGTCGACCTGGGACCGGACCGCAGCGACGCACGGATGCACGCCAAGACCGTAGGATCCTACGCAGTGCCGTAGGGGACCGCACCGCCACTTCCCAGCAAATTAGGGACACTGTTGCTCCTGGGGTATCGGCGAGGACCATTCGCAACCGTCTCCATGAAGCTGGGCTACGGTCCCGCACACCGTTAGGCCGTCTTCCGCTCACGCCCCAACATCGTGCAGCCCGCCTCCAGTGGTGTCGAGACAGGCGTGAATGGAGGGACGAATGGAGACGTGTCGTCTTCAGCGATGAGAGTCGCTTCTGCCTTGGTGCCAATGATGGTCGTATGCGTGTTTGGCGCCGTGCAGGTGAGCGCCACAATCAGGACTGCATACGACCGAGGCACACAGGGCCAACACCCGGCATCATGGTGTGGGGAGCGATCTCCTACACTGGCCGTACACCACTGGTGATCGTCGAGGGGCCACTGAATAGCGCACGGTACATCCAAACCGTCATCGAACCCATCGTTCTACCATTCCTAGACCGGCAAGGGAACTTGCTGTTCCAACAGGACTATGCACGTCCGCATGTATCCCGTGCCACCCAACGTGCTCTAGAAGGTGTAAGTCAACTACCCTGGCCAGCAAGATCTCCGGATCTGTCCCCCATTGAGCATGTTTGGGACTGGATGAAGCGTCGTCTCACGCGGTCTGCACGTCCAGCACGAACGCTGGTCCAACTGAGGCGCCTGATGGAAATGGCATGGCAAGCCGTTCCACAGGTCTACATCCAGCATCTCTACGATCGTCTCCATGGGAGAATAGCAGTCTGCATTGCTGCGAAAGGTGGATATACACTGTACTAGTGCCGACATTGTGCATGCTCTGTTGCCTGTTTCTATGTGCCTGTGGTTCTGTCAGTGTGATCATGTGATATATCTGACCCCAGGAATGTGTCAATAAAGTTTCCCCTTCCTGGGACAATGAATTCACGGTGTTCTTATTTCAATTTCGAGGAGTGTATATATACAGGGTGCTACAAAAAGGTACGGTCAGACTTTCAGGAAACATTCCTCACACACAAATAAAGAAAAGATGTTATGTTTACATGTGTCCGGAAACGCTTAATTTCCATGTTAGAGCTCATTTTAGTTTCGTCAGTATGTACTGTACTTCCTCGATTCACCGCCAGTTGGCCCAATTGAAGGAAGGTAATGTTGACTGCGGTGCTTGTGTTTACATGCGACCCATAGCTCTACAGTACTAGCATCAAGCACATCAGTACGTAACATCAACAGGTTAGTGTTCATCACGAACGGGGTTTTGCAGTCGGTGCAATGTTTACAAATGCGGAGTTGGCAGATGCCCATTTAATGTATGGATTAGCACGGGGCAATAGCCGGCCGCGGTGGCCGTGCGGTTCTAGGCGCTCCAGTCCGGAGCCGCGCTGCTGCTACGGTCGCAGGTTCGAATCCTGCCTCGGGCATGGGTGTGTGTGATGTCCTTAGGTTAGTTAGGTTTAAGTAGTTCTAAATTCTAGGGGACTGAGTGCTCAGAGCCATTTTTTGAACGGGGCAATAGCCTTGGCGTGGTACGTTTGTATCGAGACAGATTCCCAGAACGAAGGTGTCATGACAGGAAGACGTTCGAAGCAATTGCTCGGCGTCTTAGGGAGCACGGAACATCCCAGCCTATGACTCGCGACTGGGGAATACCTAGAACGACGAGGACACATGCAATGGACGAGGCAATTCTTCGTGCAGTTGACGATAACCCTAATGTCAGCGTCAGAGAAGTTGCTGCTGTACAAGGTAACGTTGACCATGTCACTGCATGGAGAGTGCTACGGGAGAACCAGTTGTTTCCGTACCATGTACAGCGTGTGCAGGCACTATCAGCAGCTGATTGGCCTCCTGGAGTACACTTCTGCGAATGGTTCATCCAACAATGTGTCAATCCTCATTTCAGTGCAAATGTTCTCTTTACGGATGAAGCTTCATTCCAACATGATCAAATTGTAAATTTTTACTATCAACATCTGTGGGCTGACGAGAATCCGCACGCCATTGTGCAGTCACGACATCAACACAGATTTTCTGTGAACGTTTGGGCAGGCATTGTTGGTGATGTCTTGATTGGGCCCCATGTTCTTCCACCTACGCTCAATGGAGCACGTTATTATGATTTCATACGGGATACTCTATTTGTGCTGCTAGAACATGTGCCTTTACAAGTACGACACAACATGTGGTTCATGCACGATGGAGCTCCTGCACATTTCAGTCGAAGTGTTCGTACGCTTCTCAACAACAGATTCGGTGACCGATGGATTGGTAGAGGCGGACCAATTCCATGGCCTCCACGCTCTCCTGACCTCATCCCTCTTGACTTTCATTTATGGGGGCATTTGAAAGCTCTTGTCTACGCAACCCCGGTACCAAATGTAGAGACTCTTCGTGCTCGTATTGTGGACGGCTGTGATACAATACGCCATTCTCCAGGGCTGCATCAGCGTATCAGGGATTCCATGCGACAGAGGGTGGATGCATGTATCCTCGCTAACGGAGGATATTTTGAACATTTCCTGTAACAAAGTGTTTGAAGTCACGCTGGTACGTTCTGTTGCTGTGTGTTTCCATTCCATGATTAATGTGATTTGAAGAGGCGTAATAAAATGAGCTCTAACATGGAAAGTAAGCGTTTCCGGACACATGTCCACATAACATATTTTCTTTCTTTGTGTGTGAGGATTGTTTCCTGAAAGTTTGGCGGTACCTTTTCGTAACACCATATATATATATATATATATATATATATATATATATATATATATATATATATATATATATATATATATATATAGTGTGTATTGGATGAGTCACTAACTACTGGCTCCAAGAATAACTCCAAACGTATGATAGTAGCTGAAAAGTTTGTTGGACAAAATTTGCATGGGACAACAGGGACCATAACATGACGTTGGTTCTTTGTTCCTAAGTGGGGTGGCTTCAGAGATATAAAAGTCAACTTTCTTTTTTTAAATGGGATGCTATAGTTTGGTACATATTTTCGTATAGTGGCTATCGAGACAAATCCAGTCATGTGTAACGGTAAGGTCTTCGAAGGTCAACGAAGGTCACAAAGGTGGCATGAATGTCCATTTACAAAAGATGTTTGAAGCGATGACCACTGGTATCGAAGCAGTGCTGATATCTTCTTATCATGGACTGAGTGGTATTCCTTTTCACATCAACACTTATTGAAGCACATGGTCTGACAATTCTCTCTTACATACCTTCAGGAGTAGTAGGAACGTCGTAGTAAACAAGGTCTTTTACGAATCCCCATACGAAAAAATACAGAGGCGTCAAGTCTGGCGAATGAGCCGGCCACGACACATCTCCTCCGCATCCAATCCAACGATTTGGGAATTGTCTCTGCAACTCATTTCTAGCCACCAGCAAAGAATGTGCCGGTCCACCATCGTGTTGATATCACATTCTATTCCTTCTTCCTACAGGCATTTCTTCCAATAAGAGACCTAATACGTCTTGCAGAAATGTGGTGTACTTCTAACTTTAACATTTCCTTAAATGAACTAGGGGCCTATAATTCTATCCTCCAGAATATCACATCACACATTCACGGACCACGGTTTTTGGTGTGCAACTTACCGCAGCCAAGATGGATTTTCAGTTGCTCAATAATGCCTGTTATGCAAATTAACATTTCCATGGTTCGTGAATGTAGCCTCATCACTAAATAAAATCAAATTAATAAACGTATCATCTCTCTGATTCTGAAGTTGAGCCCATCTGCAGAATTCAGTGAGACGCTTACAATCAGTACCAGTTAATTCTTGGTGGAAAATGATATGGTAAGGATGATATTTATGGCGAAGCAGAACATGAACAACACTACTCTAGGTCATGTCAGATTCCCTTGCGATCTGGCGCTTACTAATACAAAGATCCCAAACCACAGGGGCAATAGTATTAATTTCCGTTTCCTCCTTAGTAACTTTTCTTTGCCGGATATGTTTCCGATGCATTAAAGATCCAGTTGTTGTCAGTTTATCATACACATATTTAAATGTGCGACGTGCATGTTTAGTACGTTGAGGATTTATTTCTAGCTCTAACTGAATTTCATTGGCATTCTCCATAAATGATAAGCATATCGACTTGGTCTTCGAAGGAATAATCCTCCATATTTGCTTGATTCGACGATACTAGTCTAACCGCTCTTATTTGTGCTGTATCGCGAAACCGTCGGATAGTATTTACATGTAAATGTCATGTTAGATGGATACGCCGTATTCGGCGAATATTTACTATTTGCACGATATACGAGCGAGAATTGTCAGAGTATGTGCTTCGATAAGTGCCGAAGTGATAAGGAATACCATTCAATCCATGATAAGAAGATTGCAGCACTACATTGATAGCAATGGTCATCACTTCGAACACCTTATGTAAATGGACGTTCAAGCCAGCTTTGTGACCTTCGTTGATCTTCAAAGACCTTACTGTTACACATCAATGGATTCGTCTCGACAGCCGCTATAAGAAAATAAGTACCATGTTGTAGCATTCCATTAAAAAAAAAGAAAGAAAGAAAGACACAGATTTGACCTTCATATCTCTGACGTGACCCATCTAGCAACAAAAAACCAGCGTCATATTATGGCCCCCGTTGTCCCATGCAACGTATGTCCCACAAACTTTTCAGCTTCTATCATATTTTCGGTGTCATTCTTGGTGGCAATAGTTAGTGACAATTAATGTGAGGACGGCCCATGTTCTCTTCAATGCGGATGTCTAACAGGCTGGGAGTAATGAGGATAATGGGCAAGGGGGACTATATAAGTAGTGTGGGGATAAATGTATAATTTGGGTCTGACGGGAGGCGTGCAAGGGTAGTCCGTGTAGTGGCGACGACCGCTGTGTGTGAATAGCATAGCGGTCAAATGGTTAAAATGGCTCTGAGCACTATGGGACTTAAATTCTGAGGTCATCAGTCCCCCAGGACTAAGCGGTCGCGCGGTTCCAGACTCTAGCGCCTAGAACCGCTCGGCCACTCCTGCCGGCCATAGTGGTCAGATCTTCTGCCTAACCACTAGTAGACCCGGTTTCGAATTCAGGTCCAGCACAAATTTTCAACTTTGCTCATTGAATTAAAGAAATGCCCTCTACAAGCCAATGCCTGTAATTCCTTTGTGTCTTAATTACCCACCACTCAGCTTAAAGTCAAAGATATGACCAATATATCCGTGAATGTCACATACCTCCTGCTTAATATTAAGGTGAAGTCAACGTTATGCACTATTTATCTGCATGTACACACCTCTGGCGCAACATTCCAATGATTCCAAGATTAAAGATATGCGTTATATATGTACACACGCACATATCTCTGTATTTAATAGATCAACAGTTGTGATCTCTGTGTTAATCATACGCTGTCTGTCTCTCTCGCTTCCTCTGTCTCCCACACATTGCTCTGCATTACATACGCGAAATATACTGCGAACTTTAAATGCACACCTTATCATAAATCCATTCCTGTCAATTTTCCCAGAAATTGCAACTAATTTCCCCCATGGAATGACGATTTGTTCAGTCTAGTTATATAACTCTGACATTAAATCTCATCTCACATAGGTGTTTGTGCACTTCAGTCGCATCATTAAATGCCATCTTATATTTTTCTGTGAAAAAGTATAAACACTACATTTTTCGTCAGTAATTCACCGCACAGTTTTGCTGTGGCCTTTTTTTCGCATGTGTCGACACCTTGCTGTCTGAAGCCTCGCCGATCTCGAGGGTGACGTCGCAGGACGCCACACTTTTCCACCACCACAGAGGAAGGTTGTAGGCATATTTGAGTTAAATTTCAAACTTATGCGTTGCAGTGGAAAACGATAACGGTGTATCAAAAAGTGATCCAGCTGGACTTTTTTTTAAATACATGTAGTTCAAAATGTTTCAAATGGCTCTGAGCACTATGGGACTCAACTGCTGTGGTCATAAGTCCCCTAGAACTTAGAACTACTTAAACCTAACCAACCTAAGGACATCACACACATCCATGCCCGAGGCAGGATTCGAACCTGCGACCGTAGCGGTCGTGCGTTTCCAGACTGTAGCGCCTTTAACCGCTCGGCCACTCCGGCCGGCACATGTAGTTGTTTCATGTTTTACGATAGGTCGCAATCTGTTCTCTGCTGCGTAATACATTTGAAACTGGTAACGGCGGTGTGCGGGTAGGATGTGAGCTATACTCCTAGAAACTTCACAGCTAGGATTTCTGTAAGTTGGTCGTTGCTAGTGCAAGCCTATACTAGGTCCGGCGGTCGCAGTTCCAAATTTCCTGCAGTTTAACTTAGCTTCTGAAGCAGTTTCATACTGCCGTATTACCCGCAATGTGGTCTCAACGTCATTGACACTCTTTACTAAGAAAGCAACATCATCAGCGAACGCTCGACGTAGAAGTTTTGTGTTCATTTATTTCCTAATCTTCCAACTACTTCGTTAGCATCAAGTATGCTACACTCACTGCGAGAATGCTGTCACCTTTCTCACCTTATGTTACTGTTTTTTAATGTTGTCACCTTTTGTCACCTCTTTAAATATTTGTCACCTTTTTCTACGACTACCTCTGATGATGTTGTACTATAAAATGAGATATGTTGGCACTCCTGCGAACTTTCATCACAGGAACATGATAGATCAGGTTAGAGACCTCTGCAAATGAAATAGAAGGACGTTGTAGGATTATGTCAAGTGTTGTCACATGGTTTAAAATTTTGGTCGTTCACATAAAATGTTTCCGAGAATTCTGTAGAATTTAAGGATTAAATGTATTCTGAAATGAAAGCATCTATTAAGATTTTAGAAATAGGCTGCAGAATATAAGTGCCGAACTTTCAGGTAAAAATGCAGTCAGATAAAGAAAGTAATGTGAAAATCATAAATCTGCACGAGGAAAAAAAAATCAATTAAGATATCCGTACCGTCAAGTATAAGGCAAAAGATAATAAACCAGAGGTCTTACGAGGTGTTTGAGACGAAGGTAAAATTCTGGTAGGGGTGTATTTTAAATACAAATAAGACACAATTCTAGTTTTACAGTAAAACTGATAGTTTTGAAGAAAATTGTAATGTAATAACGGATACTGTTCGCTCCAGTAGACGATATTCAGGTTAAAATTAGAGGATCATCTGTCAACGAAACATATCTACAGCTGAACGTCTTACGACATTAAAGGTACAGGTTCATTTGAAAAAAAAGTTAAATTAGTTCCTAGCGGGAAAAAGATGAATTCCTAAAGTACGAAAAGAACTTTTACCATAACAGCAATCTATTGGAAAAATGTAATGTTTGAAACACAGTTGTGCACGAATAATTGTTTAAGGATGTGGAGATTTCAAATTTAGCAACTAGCTGATGTTTGCCCCATCGGTTCTTTGTAAAATATTGGAGACTTTGCCCCAATATTTTACAATGAACTGCTGGGGCAAACTTCAGCTAGTTGCACGTATTACTATAACGTTTGCGACATAAATGAAGGACAAAGAGGATGTGTTCTAATACCTGATTTGGAGGAAACGGAAATACGGTGCAACAACCTACGCGACTCTTCGTCCATTTTTTGAAATCAGCAACAATGCAACAGATCATGTCATATTAACTTGTTTCCTGTGGAGAGTTAGTATATAGTATGAGTCTACAAGCAGATAACTTGTTTACGAATGGCTGTTAGTACTTAGTTCGTAGTATGCTAGAGAAGGAAGATTAGAAGTACCTGACTATTAGCCGACTTTCAGAGCAGTTGTGCCCTCAAGGTAAATGAAATTAAACACTGGTCTGAGGTCACTAAATAGTTGGTTTTGGTTTAGCTAACATTCGGCTATAAGTAAGTGAGCAGAGAACTCCTGGAAGTGTGGGACATTACTCATTAAACAGCGCACAATGGCCGTCCTGCCGTTAATCAATGTCGATCAGCTACAGTGGAAAGGCATTTAAGTGTAGAACGACTATTGTTAACATACTGTTCAATAATAGTTATGAAAAGTAAGAACAACGATACAGGCTTCTTTAAACAATCTATAAAATTATGTTCTAATGCCAGATGTGGAAAACTGACGTTTGAAAACCTTTTAATAGTCTCAGTATCATTACGTCGTGTTAATTCTTTCGTATATATTCCGATTTGTAATTCGTTTATAACGAGCTATTAAGTTACTTTTAGGATGTATCAGTGCAGACGGGAAAAAACGTTGGGCATCGTGTTTGTGGGAACTGGAAGGGAGCGAAGCACAGCTGGTTGAGGTCGTAGATACAAATACAATATCTTACGTCGACCCATCCTCTAATTATGGTTTAACTAGTTGCACTCAGCAGTGAGAAAAATGCCCAAAACGACCTTCGCTCTTCGTAATGTGCAATTACTGTCATTAAATACTTTTATTTATTTGGTTATATAATCACCTAATAAATCTGCTGCAGTGAAGTCACTTATTTAAGAACGAAATGCTTGTAATCTATCCGTGTTTTAACACAGTATCTAACATGTTAATCAATGAAACTGTTGCAGTGCGCCGTGACCTACGTTAACATTAAAAGGCAATCGATATCCGAAGACAGAGTGAGACATTGAACTATGGGCGTTACTCAACATCGCTTCCAACGTTCTTCTTTGCGTCTATCGTCTCGCACCTACATTTACTTACACCTATATGATTACCCAGCAGTTCATAATTTAGTGCCTCGTAGAGGGTTCATCGAACAAAAATTAAGCAACTTGTCTACCGTTCCACTCTCGAATAGCTCGCAGGAAAAACGAACAAATAAACCTTTCAGTGCGAGATCTGACTCCTCTTATTTTATTATGATGATCATTTATTCCTATGTAGGTTGGCGCCAACAAAATATTTTCACACTCTGACGAGAGAGTTAGTGATTAAAATGTCATAAAAAGGTTCTGCTGCAGCGGAAAACGTCTTTGCTTTAATGACTGCCACCTCAAGTCGAGTATCATACCAGTGGCACTCTCCCTTATTTCGCGATAATGCAAGACGAGCTGCTCTTTTTTTTAACTTTTTCGATGTCCTCTTTCAATCCTATCAATGTGGATCCCACACAGCACAGCAATACTCCAGAAGAGGGTGGTCAAGCGTAGATCTGCTACATTTTCTAAGTGTTCTGCCAATAAATAGCTGTCTTTGATTTGCTTTGCTCAAAACATTATCTATGTTATCGTTACAATTCACGTTAGTCTGATTGAAATTTAGTAGATTCGTTTTAGTGTTTATGTTGATGTCTTCATACTTTTCATGCCACTTTTTGCGCTATACAGATTTCTTGCCTGTATCATTTTGTAATTTGTCTTGATCATCTGATGACTTTAAATGACGTTAAATGACAGATTTATCTGCAGACCATCTGAGAGGGTTGCTCAGATGGTCTCCTAATTTATTTATGTAAATCAGGAGCAACAGAGGGCCCATACTCTACCTTGGAGAACGCCAATATTAATTTTGCATTACTCGATGACTTTCCGCCAGTTATTACGAATAGTGATTTTTCTGACAGGAAATCACAAATCCAGTCACACAACTCCACAGGCACATAAATTAATAAGAATTCGCCTGTGAGAAACGGTGTCAAAAGCCTTCTGGAAATCTAAAAGTATGGAATGTATTTGACTTCCCTTGTCGATACACTCTTTACTTGGTGAGAATCAGGAGCTAGTTGTGTTTCACAAGAACGATATTTGCTGAATTCATGTTGGCTATTTCTCATGTTCTTCGAGGTGATTCATAATGTTCGAGGACAATGCATGTTCCAAAATATCCTACTTCAAATAGACGTTAGTGATATGGGTCTGCCACTCAGTGGATTACTCATATTTCCTTTCTTGGTAATTGGTGTGACTTGTGCCACTTTACAGTCTTTGGGTATGGATATTTCTACGAGCGAGCTGTCATATATGATTGCTAAGTATGGAGCTGTTGCATCAGCATACTGTGAAACGAACCTTACGGGTGTATAATCTGGACCGGAAGTCTTGCCTTTCTTAAGTGTGTTAAGCTGCTTCGCAACAACGTCAGTACAGTTTGTGGCAGTGTAGTACAGATAGACTAAGATCGAAACTAGTACTTACCGTTAGACAAGCGGTCTGTAAGTTTACAATTTTAGCAATTATATATAAGCTTTATATTGAAAAGTTAGCTCTGTACAGAATCTTAGTGATGATCAAATAAATTAAGTTTGAAGCATCAGATTTATTCTATTCTCCAACAAGGCTTAAGACATTAACCAAACTGATGTTCTGGAGTCAAAACTTACACACTTCACTTACGTGTATTGCTTAAAATAGGTGTAACTGTGTAACTAAATGAACTTTGTGAGGAAACCTAAAACAGTTCAGTAAATAGCAATGGTAAGGATTGTGTGAACTTCAAAGTGACTATTTGCATTAACTTAGTAAGAAAGCCAAACAGTTTCACTCAATATCAACGTTAATGATCTATGCCCTTTTATATTGTATTTTTTCAGTAAACTTTGACACAGTGAAATTTAGTACACATGCTGCTGTCAGAATTGGTCGTAATTGCATTTGAAGAGATTCTTTCTATTTCAATAAGCTGAACCAAAATTATTAACATAATGATTACCTACAGGCTTCTAACATTTAAATCTGTCCCAAATGCACATTAGAAGGTACCTTCTTTAACTATTCACATTTGCGTTTGTAACTGTTAATCCACACAGGTAATCTATTATTTGTATTAACGAAACAATTACTCAAAGTGCGCCTACGCTACTTCCACATAAACACTTAAATGAAATTATTATTCCGACAGCTACACGTGGTACAAACCAACCATCCAATGTCGATAATTGCAGTTCAGAGCAAGCAGCATCCACATTTTACGTGCTCTAATATTCTTCTCGCCTTCGGCGCAGGATAACCACACGCTCACATGTGCACATGACACTTTTCTTTACCAACACAAACGACTGACTACTAAGCTTTTTCGAGGGATCGCTACGTTACACCATACCTTCACGTCATCGGTGGTTTCCGGTTCTAAAGATGTATAAATAATAATCATAATCAGGGTGATATTTTACATAATTTTGCAACAATAACCTCGCTGATATATTTCCACATAGTTAGACTACGAGATATTTATGTGAAATGAAACACAATAAGATATAACGCTACAAGAATTTAAGGGTGACAATTATTGAATTATCTGAAATAAAACCGTCATAAGTTCTGAACAGTTTGCATTAGGACGTTCCGGCCGGAGTGGCGGAGCGGTTCTAGGCGCTACAGTCTGGAACCGCGTGACCGATACGATCGCAGGTTCGAATCCTGCCTGGGGCATGTATGTGTGTGATGTCCTTAGGTTAGTTAGGTTTAAGTAGTTCTAAGTTCTAGGGGACTGATGACCTCAGATGTTAAGTCCCATGGTGCTCAGAGCCAGAGCCATTAGGACGTTCAAACAGCACGGTTGGTCGCGGGGCGTGGTGAGAATTTGTATGTGCTGTATGCTTTTGTTTAGCCGCGAAGCCCACTTTCATTTGAATGGGTTACTCAATAAGCAAAATTGGCCCATTGGGGGCTGAGAATCCGCATTTCACTATCACGAGGTCTCTTCGCTCTCAACGGGTGACTGTGTGGTGTGCGATGTCCAGTCACCGAATAATCGGTGCGATATTCCTTGATAGCAGGGTGACTACTGATCGGAACGTGAAGGTTTTGGAGGGTGATTTCATCCCCATTACCCAAGGTGACACTGATTTCGGTGAGATGTGGTTCTTACAAGACGGAGCTCGACTCTATCGAAGCAGGAGAGTATTTGATGTCCAGGAATAGCACTTTGGGGACCACATCCTGGCTCTGGGGTACCAAGAGGCCACTGGTATGGGCCTCGATTGGCCGCAAATATGATTCGGACCTGAACACATGCAACTCCTTTTCCTTTTTCAGGGTCTATATTAAAGACAAGTTGTACAGCAATAACCCCAAAACCATTGCTGAGCTAAATACAGCCATTCAGGGGGTTATCCACATCATCAATGTTCCGACACTTCAGCGGTTCATGCAGAATTTCGCTATTCGTCTGCGCCATATCATCGCCAATGATTGCAGGCATATCGATCATGTCATAACCTAAACCCGAATATCTGAAATGACGTTTACATGTTGAAAAAACTTTGTGCACGCCATAGTTTGTAACTAATTTACGTCTTTTTCATATAGTGCCCAACGGCCTTGCGGCCGTGGTAACACCGGTTCCCGTCAGATCACCGAAGTTAAGCGCTGTCGGGCTGGGCTAGCACTTGGATGGGTCACCATTCTGTGTGCCGAGCGCTGTTGGCAAGCGGGATGCATTCAGCCCTTGCGAGACAGACTGAGGAGCTAATTGATTAGAAGTATCGGCTCCGGTCTCGTAAACTGACATACGAACGAGAGAGCGGTATGCTCACCACATGCCTCTCCATATCCACGTCCCGTGACGCCTGTGGGTTGACGATGACACGGCGGCCGTTGGGCCTTCCAAGGCCTGTTAGGACCGAGTTTACTTTTCACATAGTTCAATAACTGTCACCCTGTACATTATTCAACGAATACCTTAAAAAGGTTTAGCACAATTTTATGAAACGACACATGACAAAACAAATACAGAAGCAATAACGGAAAAAGATCGCAACACCATGAAGAAGTTGTGCGACATAAATGAAAGTTGGTAGGAGTATTTCTACAACTGATAGCCGATGTCTACTGAGATTTCTCGTCAGTCGCGTCAGAGTAGAGCTAGTAGCGCCACTACCATGCAAACCCATTTTTCTTTAAATACACGCTGTAACGGTCGTGAGCGCTAGTTCTATTTGACATTGGACTTGGTAAGTTGATGTTGGTCAACAACGCCTTTAAGGCGATAAACGTGCCATTATCAAAACTCTTGAGCCCCTCCTCCTTGGCCGAGCTCGTTAGCCGGCACGGTAGCTCAGCTGTTCAGTCTGTGGGTTAGTTATTATCTGCGATGGAAACAACTCAGTGAACGGATGAAAGAAAAACATGAACAGGTGTAATCGGACGTCCAACCCGAACAAATTTAACTAACTACACTACTGGCCACTAATATTGCTACACCGCGAAGATGACGTGCTACAGACGGGAAATTTAACCTACAGGAATAAGATGCTGTTATATGCAAATGATTTGCTTTTCAGAGCATTCACACATGGTTGGAGCCGGTGGCGACACCTACAACGTACTGACATGAGGAAAGTTTCCAACCGATTTCTCATACACAAACAGCAGTTGACTGGCGTTGCCTGCTGAAACGTTGTTGTGATGCCTCGTGTAAGGAGGAGAAATGCGTAACATTACGTTTCCGACTTTGATAAAGGTCGGATTGTAGCCTATCGCGATTGCGGTTTATCGTATCGCGACATTGCTGCTCGCGTTGGTCGAGATCCAATAACTGTTAGCAGAATATCGAATCGGTGGGTTCAAGAGGGTAATACGGAACGCCGTGCTGGATCCCAACGGCCTCGTATCACTAGCAATCGAGATAACAGGCATCTTATCCGCATGGCTGTAACGGATCGTGCAGCCACGTCTCGATCCCTGAGTCAACAGATAGGGACGTTTGCAAGACAACAACCATCTGCACGAACAATTCGACGACGTTTGCAGCAGCATGGACTATCAGCTGGGAGACCATGGCTGCGGCTCCCCTTGCCGCTGCATCACAGACAGGAGCGCCTGCGATGGTGTACTCAACGACGAACCTGGGTGCACGAATGGCAAAACGTCATTTTTTTGGATGAATCCAGGTTCTGTTTACAGCATCATGATGGTCGCATCCGTGTTTGGCGACATCGCGGTGAACGCACATTGGAAGCGTGTATTCGTCATCGCCATACTGGCGTATCACCCGGCGTGATGGTATGGGGTGCCATTGGTTACACGTCTCGGTCACCTCTTGTTCGCATTGACGGCATTTTGAACAGTGGACGTTACATTTCAGATGTGTTACGACCCGTGGCTCTACCTTTCATTCGATCCCTGCAAAACCCTACATTTCAGCAGGATAATGCACGACCGCATGTTGCAGATCCTGTACGATCCTTTCTGGATACATAAAATGTTCGACTGATACCCTGGCCAGCACATTTTACAGATCTCTCACCAATTGAAAACGTCTGGTCAATGGTGGCCGAGCAACTGGCTCGTCACAATACGCCAGTCACTACTCTTGATGAACTGTAGTATCGTGTTGAAGCTGCATGGGCAGCTGCACCTGTACACGCCATCAAAGCTCTGTTTAACTCAATGCCCAGGCGTATCAAGGCCGTTATTAGGGCCATAGGTGGTTGTTACGGGTACTGATATCTCAGGATCCATGCACCCAAATTACGTGAAAATGTTATCACGTACCAGTTCTAGTATAATATATTTGTCCAATGAATACCCGTTTATCATCTGCATTTCTTCTTGGTGTAGCAATTTTAATGGCCAGTAGAGTATATAGAGCAAACTGAGATCAACAAACAAAATGTCGTTATCGCACGCCCGTGAGATGGCGCTCGACCAAGGTGTAAGTCGCTTCGAATCCTGCTGGGGACAAAAATTTTCAGTGCCTGTATTCGGTCGGCGAGGGGATGAGAGATAGTGGCGTAATGTTCCTGTTCACTATATTTTGGACCAATGGCCTGATTTAAATATCAAACCCCTCCGCAAGTGTTTCAGGAGGGGAGGGTATGAGACACTGTTGATGGTGTTCCGTCCGTCAGATGGGAATGTTAACCTCGGCGGCTGCCTTGGTGCCATTCGCGAAGAGTATTGTATGTGCCGGACCGGATTTCACCCTCTCCCTTCTGTCATCATTATCGTCATAAGGAACACCAAAACACACACACACAAACAAAGAAACAAAAAGCACTCCACTATGTTTGAACGAGGTAGTGTAATATGGTTACGAGAAGCTGCACGTTGCTTCTCGGATATTACAGAAAGGCTTGGAGGGAATGTAGCTACTATACATACCGATGGCAGTGGTGTTCACGGGAACTGCGGTCGAAAGCACACCAGCCTCCTGACGGCCACTTGGGATTACCGAGAGTGAAGGCGTATGACTCTGACTCCTCTGTCACCATGGCTTTCTCCGATTCACAAATGCGGTCGTCGGTAGTGAAATGTGTGGCTGCCGGCTCTGGTAGGCTGAATTTGTATTTTTAGGGAGCTGTGGACCTAGAAACGATGGAAAGGTTACGTCCTCGCTGTAGGACGCTGTGGTACCGAGCCCCACAACAGGCTACAGCAGTCCACTTACCCCACCGCTGCCCCATACCGAACGTAGGGCTGTTGTGTGGTTCGGCCTCCAACGGAACACCCCCTCCCGTCCCCCCTCCACCTGAGAACGTTTCACACCAGACGAATGTAGCTCCAATGTTTGCTTGGTAGAGTAATTATGATGTACGCGTACTTGCAGAAAGTGTTTGCGGAGCAGTCACCGACATAATGCAACTGAATAAGGGTAACCAGCCCGCATTCGCCGAGGCAGATGGAAAACCGCCTTAAAAACAATCCAGAGACTGGAGGGTACACTGAACCTCGACAATAATCCGCAGGGCGGATTCGTGCCGGGGACCAGCACGCGTTCCCGCCCGGAAAGCAGTGCGTTAACCTTGCGGGCTCGGGCAGGTTGGTGACAGCAACGAGGTTCGCGTCAGCGACCGTCCCGGCTCGAGAATGAGGAAGCATAGCTGTTTGGTGGAGCAGTGGCTGGCTCGCATCGCGGGGAAGATGTGCCGTCCTGCGCTTGCTACAGTTTGTCCGCAAATGCTAAGTCGATCGCAAAAAGAGCAGGTGGGGCCTGTCCACTGTACGATATGAATATCCGTATAGCACCAACGGACAGATTTGAAGGTTTATGATTCTTCAAGTCAATTCGAACACTCCTAACACCGCTGTGAACTTGGTAGATTAAAGGAGACGACCACTTTTCATTAGTGACGCTCAGGACGGCAGGCATGTAGCCATCGTGACATATCATCACTCGAAAATTCGAAAGGCAGATTGAATTTGTGTACATTACGGATCCCATAGAGGCATGTACAATTTCTACATCACTAATCGTGGAGAATACTCAGTATTATAGAACACTCAGTATAATGTCGTTTATTGAAACTGAACTACACATATGGTGCTGTATGTCCTGCGATGCGGGGTGACCGGCGTACTGGTTGCGATGGCGGCATGGGTGGGACCAGTGACATCGGTTCGTCTTCATCGGTGGCCATTGGCTGTTGGGAAGGCGCCGAAGAGGGGCCGGGCAGCTGGTCCTTCAGCTGTGGCTACTGTGTTGGTGGTGCTGGTGGAGACGACTGATGCCCTGAAACGTCACCCATGCAACCATGAGACGGCATTAATGAAGGGGTGTGTGTAGTTGGTCCGGAATGGGTTGTGGAGGTGGTGGTGGTCCGTGTCGTAGGGTGCGGTGCAGGTGGCGCAGAGTAGCGAGAACGCAATTGATTTCGATGGCGATGGACTATGTGGCCATCCAAGATGACATCAAAAAGTTGGCGACCACAGGAACGCTGGATGACAGCAGGCAGCCAACCTGCATTAGTGCCAAAACCTCAGACTAAGGAGCCAGGGAAGAACCGAGACTGTCCAGGAGGAATTTGAATTCTCGGAGAGGGCAAGAGAAGATGTAGGAGGGTGCTGGGTTGGTGGCTGTGGAGTGCTTCCGCTGGGCTTTTGTCCCTATCGGAGTGGCTTGATAAGAACTGAGGAATGGCGTCAGAGCATCTTCAAGTGAGTGGTCTTTGGTATATTTGAGCATTTGTGTCTTGAAAGTTCTGACCAGGTGTTCCACTTCGACATTGGATTGGGGATGGAAGAGCGGGGTAAGAAGATGCTGGATGCCATTGTCAGTGCAAAAGGAGAGGAACTACTGGCTTCGAAATTGTTGTCCATTGTCCTTGACTATGGCTTTCGGTAATCCTTCCAAGCAAAATATTTTTGCGAGGTCTGATACGATAACATGCGTGGTGATTGCTGAATACCGAACGACATACAGGAAATGGGAAAATGCATCCGTGACTAGGAGCCATTGGTGGCCCAGAAATTGTCCCGCAAAGTCAAGGTGGATGCGTTCCCAGGGACCGTTCGGCATAGGCCAAGGAAGGAATATTTGGGTGGGACGGGGCAATTGTTGGGCACAGACGGTACAGCGCCGCACCATCTCTGTGATGTCATATTTGAGGACGATCCAAAACACATGCCTCCTTGCGAGGGATTTGGTATGAACGATCCCCCAATGCCCTTGGTGAAGAATGTGGAGTATCGCCGGCTGCAGGGATCTCGGAGTGATTAGCCTCGGTTCTGCTGAATCTAAGCGAAGGAGGACTCCATCCATCACCGAATGCTGGTGTCGGATGGAATAGTACAACCAGAGGTGGCGTTGATCCTAAGGAGGCGGCGAGGATGGCCAACCATGCAGAGCGCGGAGTCGGACGACTCAGAGGAGGGAATCTGCTGCGGTGGCTGCAGCTACTTTGACAGCTGCAATGGGAAATGCCTTCAGGTCCTCTTGGACGTCATCATCAATATGAAAAATGAGGAGGTCCAACTGGTCAAAAGCAGGGTCCAGACCTTGTTGCAGAGGCGACAAGGCGTCCGCATTGGCGTGCTGAGAGGTGATATGGAAATGCATGGTGTAGCGAAATTTGGGTACGAACAACGCGCAACACTGGAGACACTGGGATGCTTTGGTCGGTAATCACGCAGAAGGCGCAAATAAAGAGAGAAGTGGTTTGTGGTCAGTAATAATGTGAAAGGACTTGCCATAGAGAAAGGGAAAGAACTTGGAACAGGCAAAAGCCATGACAAGTGCTTCTTTCTCGATTTGGGAGTATTTGATTTGTGCTCTGGAGAGAGCTTTTGAGATATATGCTATGGGGCGCTCTGTGCCATCCGGCAATTTGTGAGACAGGACAGCGTCCATACCATACTCAGAGGCGTCCGTAGCAAGTGTCAAAGGAAGATTGGGATCATAAGGCATGCAGCGGATTGGAGCTGCTGTTTGAGGGTATGGAAGGCGGTCTCGCAGACTGGGGCCCAACAGAATGGGACATTTTTGCGGTAGAGGTGGTATAGTGGTGCTGCCACTTGAGCTGCAGAAGGAACGAATTTCCTGTAATACGAAATTTTGCCGAAGAAGGATTTCAACTGATGAAGGTCCCAGGGACGGGGCAGGTTGTTAATGGCGTCTATATAAGAGAAAGATGGAGAAATGTCCTTCTGGGAAATGATGTGACCCAGACAGGAAATAGATTGTTGGAAAAAGGAACATTTAGAAATATTACATTACATACCTGCAGTTCAGAGGCGGAGGAAGAGGAGGAGGTGGTTGGCTATGTGCTCTTCGGAGGAGGACCCCGTGACGACTATGTCGTCTAAGCAACTTATACAGCCCGCGATATCAGTGAGAAGTCGTTGAAGGTACCTTTGAAAGGTTGCAGGAGCCCTGGCTAAACCGAACATGAGTCCGTTTAATAGGAAGAGGCCGAAAGGACTATTTATAACAGTGTATTGTTGGGAGGAAAGATAAAGAGGAATTTGGAGATATGCTTCTGCTAGGTCGATTTTGGTAAGGTAGGAGCCCCCTGCCAATTTGCGAAAAAGATCTTGCGGTCGCGGAAGGGGATAGTCGTCAACGAGAAGCGGTGGGTTGACTGTAGACTTAAAGTCACTGCAGAGGCGAAGGCGGAGGCCTGGCTTCTGGACGATGACTAAAAGCGTGGACCACAAGCTGAACCGCAGACTGGAGAACCCCTTCATGTGGAAGACGTTGGAGTTCTTCTTTGAGCGGCTGTTGTAGTGCCACTGGTACCTGGGGTGCCCGGATGTAGCGGGGCCAGGCATCGGGACGGAGTTGGAGCGAGGCCTCAAAGTCCTTGGCGCAGCCTATGCCTCGTGAAAACAGGTCCTGGAATTCATTAGAGAGTGCATCAACTTCAGGAAAAGGAACGTGCTGAGGTACTAGATGGACATCGTCCACAATGGAAAATCCGAGTAAGCGGGAGGCGTCCAGTCTGAATAAGTCTGCTGTGGAGGAACTGTTGACAACCAGAAACGTGACTGGACGGTGAACCGATTTGTATTGTCCTAGGACAGCTATCTCTTGCTTATTGTACGCCAGTAGGCGCTTAGGGGCTGAAGAAAGAGGGGTGGTGAACCAATGTTGGCATATGAAGTGTAATTAATCAAGGATACTGCTGCGCTTGTGTCCACTTGCAGACGCAGAGGCTTGTCATTGATAGTGACGCTTATAAAAAATTTTGATGTCGAGGAGTTGTCTATCTGGTTGACGTCCATTGGGGTGTTGTTCCAGCCGTCTGGATATGGCCTGGACTGGCGGTTGCTGGAGGTGGGTGTTTTTGCGCGACAAATGGACGCTAAATGCCCTTCCCTGCCGCAGTGTGTGCAATGCGCCCAGCGTTCTGGGCAATCTTCTCTATCATGTGTTGAATAGCAGGTGGGGCAGACGTCTTCGGTGTCCGTCGTGGCGTCGTCACGGATTGCTGCTACATCTGCCCAAGACTCCAGTCGACGATCGGCGGCTGTAGAAATCTCGAACTTACAGGCTAGTTCTATGACCTGCTCGAGGAACGGGTCTTCTAACTTGAGGGCGTCATGGTGGAAAGGGGCGTCTAGCACTGCCTGTATCAAGTGGTCACGCACCATGTCATCAGCGTAAGATTCCTTGGAAAGATGTGTGTGGAACTTACTTTTCCTGCTGAGACCTTGCAGCTCGGCGGCCCACCGACGATAGGTCTGCTCGGGTTTCTTCCGGCATTGGCAGAACTCGATGCGGGCTGTGAAGACATGCTATCGGCGTTTGTAGTAGGCATTTGACGTCGCACAGATGACAGTGAAGGTGAGGGAGTCGGAGTCCAGCGGCTGTAGTTTCGTGAGCAAGACATACATCTTCGATTGGCTCCATGACAAGAAAAAGGCGCGCTGCCTGTCTTCTTGGATGACTTAATGAATCGTGAACTGTTTCCGGATACGTCGTTCGTATGTTTCCCATTCTCCAACTTCATCGTTGAGTGCTTGGAACGGCCGTGACGTCGCGGGGCGGTGGAGGTTTCGGATTTCGGCGATCAGTTGCGTCGGAGTTTCCAAAAACTAGTGCAGATATCTTTGAAAGAATTGATGCCAATTCGTAGATGCTGCTGTCGTAACCATGATGGTCGTCGGTTCGTTCCACTATACTCGTCGCCACTGGAGAACACCCAGTACAAAGTCGTTTATTGAAACTGAACTACACTTCTCGAACAATCACTATGTACACCTAAAGAAAGCAAATAACATGTAGACGACTACTCATCAAGAGCATCGGTGAGGTCCGTTGGGAGCTGGTGCTAGCTCGGTGAGGAACTGGCTGTACTGCTGCTGCGCTGGCCTTATAAAACCGACGGAGGTCGGCGGAGTACTCCAACTTTACCTGTGTCTGTGAGGCGACCTCTGCAGAAAAAGGTTCGCATTAGTCTCTAGAAAGTTCTGTTTATTTTGAAGAATTGTTTTCCTCTTGGTTGCGCCTGCAAGTGCTTGTGTATGTTATATGGTACAGAGGGGTGTCTTGAGTGTAGTCTGCCTGGCAGGGGCCGTCTGTGGCAGACGTAACAAATCGAGTCATCAACATGTATAATTATCGATTGCGACCAGTGGATGTTACAACATTTTCACATAATTCAGAAGTTTTCAGTTTTTTAAGGAGGGTCCAAAATGAAATCCAATTGATTAAGTTCCTCGCGTCCCCATTCATGGATGTTTAAAACAGTAGGACGTGCCGAGTTCCGATCGAAGATACACTGGATACAATCTGTTCTATTTACGTTCGACATGTTACTTGCAGAACGTTGTTAGGGCACACACGAAATCACGAACCTCACGCTAGACGCAAACACACAGCGGACGCGCCATTCGTCTGCTAAGCGTCTGCGTCTGCGATAAGCGGGAAATCCGGATTCGAGTCCCAAACGGGCACAAATTTTCATCATTGTCACTCCATTATACAGCTGATGGTCGTCCATATTCACAATTTGCTAATATATTTTATGTACTTCATAAAGGCTGTAGTGGCCGCAGTACCTATTCTTTCAGACACATATGCATATCCGAAGTAACACTGCACTGTAATTCGAAACAACACAGGCACTGCTATATCCCCCTACTATATTTCCTTCATTATTTCCAGTGATGTTTCTGTACAGTAACGTCTATGTGTAACGTCCAGCAGCAGTCAGACAATATGGTGTCAACAATTTTCAATGATCTCGCTTTTTGGTTTGAGGAGCGTTCTGGATTTACCAATTGCCATGTTCGTCACTAAATGAATTCGGTATCCGGAGAAGGAATATCTGATTGTTCAAGACGCCTACATTAAGTACATGTTACATGGCATACATTAGTAGCAACTTCTCAGAAGATAAATGAGGGATATCGCACTCGGTCTCCGCCACATGGTGAGGAAACTATCTCTGCTGACATGTTGGTGTACCGACGTGCCCTTTTTTCAACATCATCAGCGAGTAAGGAAACTTTCACAGCTGTTTGATATGCAAATGTTCTTACCTTTATATCTGTTTCACTACTTATTTGGATTTTCTCTCGCTAGTACATCAATTCATGTGTCGTTTCTTCCATATCTTTCACTGAGTTTCTAGAGAGACCCAATTCAGCGTATAGGTAGACACACAAGAAGAGTATTTATCGTCTCAGTGGTATACTGAACATATCACGATTAGTAGTGCAAACGAAAAATTTTGGAAATTTGTGGTAAGTTCCTATGGGACCAAACTGTTGAGGTCATGAGTCCCTAGGCTTACACACTACTTATCTAACTTAAACTAGCTTACGCTAAGGTCAACAGACACTCCGATGCCCGAGATAGGACTCGAATCTCCAACGGGGGCAGCCGCGCGAATCGGGCAAGTCGCTGGAGACCGCGCGGCTAGCTTAAACGGATACAGTTGTATGTAGACGATACTGGAAGCAGAAAAGTTTGGTAAACATGGGCTCTAAAATGCATAACTGATGTACTACAGGCACCTTCTACAGTGAAACAAAGCTCTTCTGCGGCATGTTCTTTGTTTTCCATATTTTGGGAGTGGTAGTATGAACCAAACAAGTAAAAATAATGTAGTAAACATGAGCTCTAAATACATAACTTTAGACGTACACGCGCATATTCAGTTTTCAAGTAAACATAGTATGAAACTGCACTAGCCCTTTCCTCACATGTCATCCTAAAAGTCTTAGTTTGGTGAAGTCGATTCTTGGAGTTCAGTTTAATTCATACTTTCTAACGTCTCCTAATATAATCAGAAGAGCTATGAAATACTTTCTATCTGAAGTTAATTATATAGTTCAAACGAACGTATTGTCGAACAGATTTAGCACTTATCCCTACGTTTAACGGACGATGTAAAGGGAAGCTAACATTTGAAAAACTGCGCACAAAAGTTTAATCTAGTTACTACGTAAATACAGATTACGAATAATTTTTTTCCTTTTTAATATAACTAATGATGTCCTGAAAAATTATGTTTATCATTTAGAAGATTACTCAAATTCCGATGATCATACAATCAATTATAAGGCCGTTTCTAAAGCACATGAACACTGTAGTTTTACTGCTTACCTATGTAACATTACAGCTGAACGCGTTTCTCCTACAACCTGCAGCGCAAATAATTACAACTCACAATAGTACAACTCACCATGAGAAATTTCACCACTCTATCAGTTATAGTTAAATCGTTTGTTTTCAGTTCAAGCGACCGGTTATCGGAATTTTCTGCATTTCTTCTTTTCTATTTTACTGAATGCCAAGACAGTAAAATAAGCATCCGCTCCCAATCATTATATTTGTGCCAGTCATCTTTCCTGACTTGTAAACTTATTGGATGTTTTATAAGTCACTATAATGACTGAACCATTTTGAAATATTCACACAAATCGTTCTTGAGTATAAACGTGCTAGGGAACTGGTTTTTCTGAAGCATTCATAGGAAAACTACCGTAGCATGTGGCTTTCGTAGTGTAATGGCAACTACACATGACAAGGCAAGGCTTCTTTTAGTGGCCACACAAATTGACGTCAGTCAAAGTATCGTGTTAATACACTGCACGAGATATAGAAATTAGAGCTCGTAAATGAAAATCGTGTTAAATATAGCGCCCTCATTGTGGGAAGGGGAGGATTATATTAATGTTTTAGTTCCTAGTGAATACAAGCACACTTATAAGATTTCACTAAACAAACACGAGAAGCCAAAAGAAATAGAGCCAATCGTTCTTCACAAAACTAAGAGAAGCAGTGAAAAACCTTGCATTATTGCAGTGCAAAATGGTATTCATATCCCATTTGTAAAAATTGCAAAACCTTTGAATGAAGCAGAATACGCCATGCCTTATTCAACACGACTCATCAGTCGTTGACAATTCGTGAAATTCCGTCTGCACTATATATGGTCCGAAATTTTTCTTTCCAAAGTAATTTAACATTAGAGGTTCTGAAAAAGTAGTCGGGCTTACATTGCTTCATACCACAGCCACCATTTAAAGCTTCTACACTTGCATAGTGGCCACCATTTAAACTTCTTCACTGGCATGATGGCCACTAGGAATCTGTCTATCCTTTCTCGCTCATCAACAAGGCTCGACTCGTCTACGGCATTAGCACTTCATTTATCTCGAGGTGGACGATCGCGTTATAAGAAGTAAGGATATTTTTAACTCTG